>NC_038250.2:27008475-27351005 GCF_000004515.6 Glycine max
AATCCCGTGCGCTAGCGATTTTTTTTTTCTCTCGCCCCGCACTAAACAAAAACAGAAAAAGAAAAAAGCCAGGAAAATCAAAAGCCAAAAACACACAAAAGCCGAAAGAAGAAACCACCAAAAGAACCCATTCCCAAGGGAAGCCCTATTGATCCATGATCACGCATGTAATTTTTGATTTGATAGGAAATAATTTGCAAAGTCAAGTCATGACATATCTATGGTTCGGAATTAGGATGAAACACTTACCTGTGCGAGATTGATACACTTTGAGTGGATTTCTTCTATTTTTGTCGAACCCGGTGTTTCCTCTAAATGGTCATTTAGAAACGAAATGCTAACATCCAAAATCTCATTTATGGTTATGGGAGATTTCATCAGCAGACTCTCCTTCCCCGATAGACGCATTGTTTTTCACTCAAAAAGCATATACTGGAATATTTGTCTCTTTGCTAAAGCATGTTTGCATTTTAGTGGAGAAAACACCGAGACTTTTTCAAGTCTCACAAGTTATCCAGAACTACGTAGGTCTGAATTCCTCATTGGAGGATACGTAGGAGCAAGAGCCTCGCTTTTGTCGACCACACCGCCTTTTGTTGCCATGACTCAAGAGCTGATACGCGGAGATACCTTATGGTTATTCGCACCCTTTTGTCATCCAGAGGCAGCGGGCCCGATGACAAGCAGAGACCAAGTTTGGTCATTCTGCACCCATGATACGCGGAGATACCTTACGGTTATCCGCACCCCTTTGCCATTCAGACACAGTCGTGTCCGATGGCACGCAGAGACCAAGTTTGGTCATTCTGCACCCCATGATACGCGGAGATACCTTACGGTTATCCGCACCCCTTTGCCATTCAGACACAGTCGTGTCCGATGGCACGCAGAGACCAAGTTTGGTCATTCTGCACCCATGATACGCGGAGATACCTTACGGTTATCCGCACCCCTTTGCCATTCAGACACAGTCGTGTCCGATGGCACGCAGAGACCAAGTTTGGTCATTCTGCACCCATGATACGCGGAGATACCTTACGGTTATCCGCACCCCTTTGCCATTCAGACACAGTCGTGTCCGATGACAAGCAGAGACCAAGTTTGGTCATTCTGCACCCATGATACGCGGAGATACCTTATGGTTATTCGCACCCATTCTTTTGCTATCTGTAAGACAGAACGCTTGATAGCATGCAGGGGCTGACACAGTCTTCTGCACCTTTTGTTCCTCCGGGAACAACAAAGTCATTTACCTGCGGAAATTTCATGGTCGCCCGCGACTCTCGTCAACCGAGAGGAGCGAAATTAGTGTCATACACTGATTTTCGGGGACCTTTGCTTGACGACATGTGACCATTCTTTGGTCCTTGTGAGGTGCTTGGCACCCATCTTTAGGCAATTTGTGAAATCCTAGGAACGACAAGTCACGGTCACCCGCGACTCTCGTCAAATCGAGAGGGACGAAATTAGTGTCTTATCTTTACTTTTCTTTTATCTCCAATAAAAGACAAGTAAAGAGGGGCAACTGTCATACCCTAATTTCGTCCGGGGACCTTTGCTTGATGACATGCGACCATTCTTTGGTCCTTGTGAGGTGCTTGGCACCCATCATTAGGCAATTTATGAAATTCCAGGACATGCCGAAAAACCAAAAAATATTGATGCACAATCCGTAAGTTTCCGTGACACACCGAAAATCAAATGGAAGCATCGTTGCATAATTAAGTGAGGTTCCGTAACATTCCGTAAGTCAAAAAGGGGATGATTATGTAATTCGCAAGGTTCCGTAACATTACGGAAAGAAAACAAGTATCGTTACGAAATTCGTAAGTTTCCGTAACTTTACGAAAAAAGAATCACCAAAAAACAGCAGAGGGGGGTGTACTTAGTAAAAATGGGGGTGCAAATTGCACCCAGGCCCATTTGGGCCCTCTAGAAGATTCCTCCAGAAGGCGGTTGCTTCTGGAGGAAGCAACCCTGCTCGCCTGGGCGAGCTGGGCAGCAACCACCTCCCCTATTTTGCTATAAATAGGGGAGGAAGGGAAGAAGGAAATGGTCGAGCCCCTTAGGCACTTCTCTCTCTTTCGAATTTGCTTGGAAAAATTGTTTCCGTGAAGAAAATCTAAGCCGAGGCGCTTCCGAAACGTTTCCGTAACGTTTTCCGTGAGGAATCTCGCAAAGGTTTCAGCCGTTCTTCGACGTTCTTCATTCGTTCTTCATCGTTCTTCGATCTTCAACGGGTAAGTACCTCGAACCAAGCTTTTCGATTCATTCTATGTACCCATAGTGGTCCACATTGTGTTTCGTGCATTTTTATTCTCATTTTGTTTACTTTTTATACCCCCTGTTGACGTGTTTAAGCCATTTTACTTAAGTCATTTCTCGCTTAACTTAAAAATAAAATAAATTTCCACCGAACGTTTGAATTGTATTATCCATTAACTTCGGTTAAAATAAATTCCGACCATTCGGTCGTGCCGTAACCACGTTGGAAATCAAAAAGAGGTAAAAAATAATATAATAATCAAAAAATATCTTTTTAGTAAAATAAAGTGGAAAATCAATCGGACGTTTTCTCTTTGGGATTTCTCATTCTTAATCGAATTGATTAATAACTAAGGTGAAACTAAGGCTAAAATCACCTCGCCTAGTCAAGCTCGTCCACAAAAATAGGCTTTTGAAGTTTGTCATTTCAATTTCTCACTAAGTAAAATGGATCATTTTTAAGGTCCAACGCCTTAAAATGATCACCACTTAAGTAAAAAAAGGCATCACTTGATAAGCAAGAACTACGTAGGTCTGAGTTCCTCATTGAGGATACGTAGGAGCAAAAGCCCCGCTTTTGTCGACCACCCCAAGAGATCGTTAATGGTCCAACGCCTTAACGTTTCTCTCCTTTCAAAAACAAGAGGTCGTTAATGGTCCAACGCCTTAACGTTTCTCCCCTTTCAAAATCAAAAGACCGTTTAATGGTTCAACACCTTAAATGACCTTTTATTCAATAAAAAAAACATATTTTGCAAAAAAGACAAAAACAACTTAACCAAAACACTTTGTTCCGAAAGAACTACGTAGGTCTGATTTCCTCATCACAAATTGAGGAATACGTAGGAGCAAAGGGAAACACCCTTGTCGACCACAAAAAAGAAAAATATAAAAAGGGTATAAAGGATATAAGAACATAAAAGGGAACATAAAAATCAAAGTCATGTTTGCACATTCGATTAAAGGCTGCCGTCCCTTGGGACGGGCGTGTGGGGTGCTAATACCTTCCCCGTGCGTAAATACAACTCCCGAACCTTTCACTTAAAAGTTCGTAGATCGCGTCTTTTCCGGTTTTTCCGACGTTTTCCTCAAATAAACGTTGGTGGCGACTCCGCGCGTATTCCTTTCGTGGAACACGCATCCCGCGAGTCACGCGTCGCCCTCCCGCCGAAGGGTAGGTTGCGACACACACCATTGGTAATCGATTACTAGAGGCCATCTTAACTTCATGTCTCCATTTTTAAGCCTTGTAATCGATTACACACCCTTGGTAATTGATTATCAGAGACCAATTTCCAGATACCACTCAAGATCCATAGCTGGCCAGCCGCCACACAAGTCTCCTTGCTTTGTAGTCTTTGTTCTTTTATTGGTTGACTGCCAGGAGCTTGCCTGTTTAGGTACGTCACAGGTTCTCACTGACTGACTATGCCCGGGTTGGGTCGGGATTGGTCAAGCTTGATTTTGGGCAATAGCACCCCACCTGACGTCCCCAAAGTCTCCTGACCCCCGCGACATATCTCCAGGTACCACTCTGTGGTCAACAAACAAAAGTAGGAAGACTGGCTCTTCCACGCTTTCTCACTTCAAGCTTGTTGGATTAGGGGGCACCCGTCATATGTGGTACTAGGTGGCGATCGGGCGATGACGCAAATCAACTCTCCCACTTTCACAAATCAAACATGAACCCACCATTCCCAGTTGCCCCCCTTCAACTGAGCTCACGTACTCCCACATAGCCCTTATCCTCGTTCCTCTCAACACCGGGTCCCCATCAACCCCTCCAAGCTTCCACAATATCCAAGCAATTCAATTTCCAAATATCATGAACTACCCTAAACCAAGAAAACAGGGCAGAGGCAGAAAACTCTGCCCAACACATTCCAATACCACAACTTTCCCTACTCAAATACCCCAGTAACATTCTCTTCGTTCCGATTCGTTAACCGTTGGATCGACTCGAATATTTTACTGGAGGTTTCTAGTACATAAGTATACATTTTTACCGTTGGGATCTGCTAGAAAATGTCCAGAACCAAATATGTACTACCTTTCTCATAACCAGCGATGCACAAGCATTTTCTGCACAAGAACAAAAATTCTGCTGCACAATTCAACATCAATTTTCTGCATAATAGGGCAGATTTCGAAATCCCTCTTGCCCTCATCCAATTTTTCTCAAATTGGATCCTACAAGTCCTAAATCATGTATAAATCATATTTAAACCAAAAACAAGCTTCCTATCAAGGTAAATCAAAAGCTAGGTATCCAAAACCCATCAATTTAGTGGATTTTCAAGGTTTAAGAAGTGAAAATGAGAATGGGGTAATTTTGGAGCAAACTCTCATCTCAAACAAGTCTATAACATTAATTTAAACTTGCTCAAACTGATTTTACAGCGAAAACTCCACCGATTCTAAATTTGACCCCTCAACACCCAATTTACCCTAGAAATGGCTCTTGCTTTCACGTTTGTCACTCTTTTTTTTCTCATTTGCTCTGCCCAAGCTTTCCCACAAGTCCTAATTGGAATTTTAAACTAGGATTAACTCACTTTAGCCTCCAATTACCACTAACCCCAAATTTAGCTTCTCTAACCCTCAAAATCTCACACTTTTCTACCACAACATTGCCATTCTCACATTTAACCCTAAGTTAGCTTTCCCCATCATCTCTACCAGTTTTCTATCAACAATTTCAGCACACAAACATCACAAAGCATCATCATAAAACCCTAAAACAGAATGGGTAAATTTGGCTCACAACAAACATGTCAAGTTTAGCATGCTTTCAACAAATTCCTTCACAAATAACTACCATAAGGCATAAACCTAGTAGAACTACCCATCATATCTCCCAAAAACCCAATACCCATGAAATTCATGTGAGAAGAGGTCCACCTAAACCTGAAATTCGAAGTCCCACAACGTAGAGGTGCGCTTCACGACTCCGAAAATGGCTTCCTTTCGCAATTTGGAGTAGAAGTGATGGGCAAAGTTTGGAGCTTTAATGGAGGCTTCAATGGAGAGGAAGAAGAAGAGAAAAACAATGTAGGAGATGAGGGAAAAGCTTCTGAATTCTGCTGAGTGAAGAGAGAGAACGTGGCTTTTATTTTAAAAGGATTTTCTCTTTCCTTTTTTTTTAAAAGCTATGCCACATGTCTCCTTTTGAGTGGAGCAAAAAGGGGCCCACCTCTTCCCCTTGATGTGACTTCATACTCAGCCACAAGGAGAGAAAATTTTGACCTTTTGAATGCAAAAATCTTGTCTCGGTTTGCGTGTCATTTCTCTGGTTCCAGTCCCTCGCGTTTTTCTGCACCCGTCGGGGCCCGTTTTCGAAAGTAAGCAATATATATATATATATCAGCGGAATACGATCAAACGGACAGATAGGAAGTAAGAATGCAGTATGATAAAATTAAACTTAAGAATTATAAACTTGTAAAGCAGATATCAAGGGCACACCGAAACGGCTTACAAACCCAGGGTTTTGAAAACAAAGAAACCGAAGCGGCGGCAGAGCCGCACAGGATCGGTGAGGGGAGAAGGGAGATATGAAAATTAGAACTTGAAATTTATTGAAACCGAAAGAAAAGCTTACAAAGAGTTTTTCCCTAGGCAGAGCTTCTCTCTCTAAAAACCTGATTCTGAGTATCTCTGTACCACCTAAAATCTGCTAAGGTTCTACACTTAAGATTTGATAATAATTCTGCGGATCTGTCTTTCCACAAGGATGGGTCTCCAATGAAATGTTGGGCTATTGTAAATATTAATGTGTTAACAGCGTCAGGAATCTCTTTATCATCGTCATTAGTAATGACTTTTCCATTGAGATCCGTCTTAACTGCACTGTAAATTTTTGATTTCTCTTCATTAGTGAGATAATTATCCCACCATCCTTTTAGCTGGCCAGAAAATCCTGCCACTAAGATATCTATAATGGTTTCTTCTGAACATTCATGGGAGGTTTGGTAAGCCGTGGCTACCATGGTCATATGTTGGAGTGTATTCATGATGTTATACTCCGTTTGTGCATCTATGTTCCATTCGTAGATGTTATTTGCACTAAAACTTTTAAAATTGTTTTCACCTCTTTCTTCTAATAGAAGGTCAGGGGCAGTTGGACGTTGGTAATATAATTTGGAGGGTGTTTTCCAGTGTTTGGAATTAATTGGATTTATATTCTTTTCTGACACTGATCCTATCTCAGTTGTGTTATCTGAGGTTTGGTCACTATCTTCATTTATAACATTAATTAATTTGGAGGTACTTCTTGTTACCATTTTGGAAGTATTTTCCGAGGTTTGGGGAGTATCTGGAATGACCTTAAGTAAACTACCAATCTTGTTTAGTAATTCACTATGATTGTCACCTACGCCCTCAGTTAAGGATTTAGTTTTTCTAAGTTCCCTAATTTTCCGTTTAGCCTTCTCACTAACTTTGAAAGGTTTGAATAAAGGTTTTTCAATTTCGATGGGGACACTTGGCGGAGCTCCCTCAATTGATTTTTGTTTAGGAACTACTTTAGTTTTAATGGTTTCTCCTAAAGCTTGTAAGTATTTATTGGTATAATTTGCCTGTTCCATTAGGCTTTTAATGTCTTTAGAGGTTACTTCCTCGTTGACATCTTTTGTTTTGAATGGAATTGCCATGACAGGTTTATTACTACTGTCTTTGATATTTGGTAGTTGATATTGTGTTGTGGGAGGTAATTCCGATTAGATTAACTCACCATCTCTCACTTGCCAGTTTGTTATGACATTTGTTGTTGGATCACCTATGATTTCTTGTTTCCAAGGGTAATCTATATTCTTTCTGATGGCATAAGCATGAAACCAATCAAAGAAAAGGACATTAATTTTGACTCTTTCGACAAATTCATAGAACTTGTCTTGGATTTGTTTTTTGTTTGTTCCCTTGTAATGTTGGAAAAACCATCTCCTTTGAGGTTCATTCTCCGGAGAATAGAAATCTTTCCTAAGGGTTTCCTTATCAATGCTAAAGTTGTCAAATAACATCATAAGGTTCCATAGAAGAGTATGTTGGGGATTGGATCGACTTTTGGTCGTCCTCCTGTTCTTGGTTGTAAGTTGTTCTAGGTATGCTAGAAGTAGTGTCTAATCCTTGGAGGTTTACAGTAGGGAACTGGTTATGTGACTCAGATCTGGTTAGTCCTACTGGAATTGAACGGGTTCTAACCGAAAAAGACCTTCTGGCCGACTCATATTCAGACCTAGAGGCCTCTATCCTTGATGAAAAAGAATTTCTCCTATTGAAGGTTATCTCTACCTTTCCGGAGTTATCTTGCTTAATATGCTCTATGGTTGGAGCGGGTCGGGGAATAGACGGTGTTGCCTTATCCATAACCCATCTTTCGGGAAGAGTTACTTCATCCCATTTTATTTTTCTTGGAAGAGAAACATTAGCCTTCGTCATATCAGTGATAAACAAAGTTGTTTCTCCTCTTTGAGGTTTTAACAGGACTCTAGATGCACAAGTATTCATGACCTTGTACTGGATCCTATATATTAAGGCTGCTGGGATTGATCCTTCTTTCATGTCAAGGCCATGAAAGTGGATGTTTAAGAACAGAGAGTCAAGAATGTTTCTGTCCATCAGACTCACTGTTTTGTTTGGATAACAATTAAAATATATTGGACCTTGTCCTAGGCTGGTTTCGACTGTTCCAATTAGGGAGTCTTCAAATTGGTTATGCCTAATGTCTCTTAGACACATTAAAACTGCTGCATCTATGCCCATATCAATTAAGGGCTTGATGGCTACTTGTACACAACCGATGTGTAGATATTTATACTTACGACTATGTTCATGAATTGAATTTTTTGAAAGTAAATGAAATTCTTCCCCTACTTCTTGTCCTAGAGGAATATTGTTTTCTACTGTTTTGATTATGTAATCAAAGTTGTGTTTGTCTTTTATTGTCTCAGGAACGTATAGTTGATCCTGAGGGATTTCTGGAATGTTCCAGTCATCCATATTTTGATTGATATCTTCGAATCGGACTTCCTCATCGAAGAGATTGTGTTTTGGGGCGACCTCTTGGGTCTGGTTGTCTTGATCATTTAATAGATTGGAGTTTCTTGAAGAAGATGATAAGGAGGAGTTTGAGCGAAAAGAGATACGAGAAAAAGATCGTAAGAGTCTAGACATGATTATGATATTCTCTAATATCTTTGCCCTCATTTGGTTCCATAGAAATATCTCCGTAAGTAAATATGTCACAAAATTTTTCTGGATCTGAATTATTTTTAAGAAAACTCTTTTTTTTTTTTTTTTTTTGAAAAATAGTTTGAACGGAAATCCTATAGCCACCAGTGTATTATGTCTTGATATTTTGGTTAAACAGTACACCTTAGCCTTACTGCCCTTTTATCCAACACGGGTCTTACTGCTACAGTACCATTCAACTAAAATATTAGACTGCTGTACTTCCAGGAAATACTGTTCAAACATTTACTGTACAAATCAAAGTAAAATATTAAATGTACTATACAAAACTTTTAGTTTCAGATCCATAAAATTTGTTAACATATGTCCTTACGGACAGTATTCCTACTTCCCCATCAGGCTCTGATACCAGAGATCAGCGGAATACGATCAAACGGACGGATAGGAAGTAAGAATGCAGTATGATAAAATTAAACTTAAGAATTATAAACTTGTAAAGCAGATATCAAGGGCACACCGAAACGGCTTACAAACCCAGGTTTTTGAAAACAAAGAAACCGAAGCGGCGGCAGAGCCGCACAGGATCGGTGAGGGGAGAAGGGAGATATGAAAATTAGAACTTGAAATTTATTGAAACCGAAAGAAAAGCTTACAAAGAGTTTTTCCCTAGGCAGAGCTTCTCTCTCTAAAAACCTGATTCTGAGTCTATCTGAAGGGTGCCTCACAAAGGGGACGAGGACTCCTTTAAATAGACCCAATTTTTACTGTTTCTACAGTATCGGTAATGTTTACCGGAACTGTTACAAAACTTTTTACAAATTATATTATTTAAAAGAAACTGACAAATTAGTTACAATAATTCATGATTATTTCAACTAATTAATCGTCGTCCAATGATATACCAAAACAGTCATCTTCATTCTGGTAGAATGGATCATCTTCTTGGTCATCATTAGTCTCTGATGATTCAGCTTCCTTCTTGGAAGGTTCTTCTTCCACTTCCTGTTGAAGTAGTTGGAGAACTTCTTTGAGATTCTGAGCAAGACTTTCTTTAGATTTTGAGCTTGCTAAGAATGCTGCCAGTTGCGACTTCTGATTTAGAAACAAAGATGTCTCCGGATCAGCAGGTTTAAGGAACTCAGGATTGCTCTGGAACCAGTTCTTGACTTGGTCTGGAGCAGCCTTTGAAGTATCGAATTGTGACCACCATTTTACAAAGGCGTGTCTCTGTAACGGTGGATATTGCTTGTTGTTTTCAGTTTTCCCGTATCTGTATTTCCATGAAAAGATCCATGATAAGGCAAAACTAGAAAAATACTTTAAATCTGCCGGAATTCGTGATTCCTTGCTATTATAGAGGTTGTTGAATTGTTCGAATCCCTGTTGGACTTCTTCTGGAAATATTTGTGGAATTGGTCCGAAGTAGTTCCACCATTGGAGGAACCAATTTGGAAAATTGTATGCAGTATTATTTTTGAAGTAAATCAGCCATGAATGCTTGAATTTACTATTTTGATGCCAGAACACATTGGTCCAGGCGTCAACGTAATCCCAATAATTATACCCTGCAGGGTCAGATGGTGTAGAGAATTTTTCGGGTTGGTTTAAGTTTGAGCCATAATGTCGTGGCTGCATAACTTTCAGGATTTGGATTGTGGAATGGGTATTTAAATTTGGATCTTTGGGGTCTTTGAAGTGTTTAATAGATACTGAGTTTGTATCTATTAGGATGAATTCGTAGAATTTGCGGGTTTTATTTGCGGCTATTGGCCTGTAATGGAATCCCTGGGGGAATACTTTGGCGGTTGCTTTGAAAGGATTTTTGTCCCAATATTCTGGTTCCATTTGTAAAACATTGAAAAATTTGTTTTTTGAAATGTAACTTTTACTGGGTTGTGGTGTTGATCCTTGTTGAGTCAACGATTGGCTTGGTTTTTGGTTACAGACGGTTTTGGTCTGTTTGGCTTTTTGGATTTGTTTTTGCAGATCTGTTTCAGAATCATCGTCTGATTCTGAGGCCATTTCTGCCCAGGTCTTTTTGGCTAATTTTGGTATTTTGGTGAGGCCTATATCCTCTAAGGCCAGGAGAGTTTGTATTGACCAGGCATAGTCAGCCACGGTCTGTTTGGTTGTTGTTGGTTTTGGAGATTCCTGAGTTGATGACTCAGATTTGACGGTAGTTGTTTGGGTCAATGACCCTTCAAGTTTTCCTTTCTGGGTTGATGACCCAGTCTGGGTAGGTGACCCAGGAGATGTTGTAGTTGCCTTTTTGGTTATTGGCTCTGGTAGAGCCAGTAGAACTTCTTTACCTTTCGTACTGGATCTTCCTCCTCTGCCGGAGGAACTAGACACCTTAGGAGGCATCGGGAATTTTCTGTAAAAATTCACGGGTGAGGTAGTCAGGTAGAGAGTTGGAAGAGCCCTTGATATATTCTATATTAAAATCAAAGACACTTAAAATTGCTTGCCATCTTGCAAAAATCTGTTTTGAGGCAAGGTTTTTTACATCCTTCTGTAAAATATCTTTGGCTGATTTGCAGTCAACTTTTACTAAAAATTTTTGATTTAATAAATCAGATTGAAATTTGGAAATGCACAAAACAATTGCTAAAACTTCTTTTTTAACAGTTGAATACTTTAATTGTGCAGGATTCCAGTGTTTTGAAGTATATGCGATGACATGTTCTTGACCATGTACTTGTTGTTTGAGGATGCCACCGTAACCGATGTCTGATGCATCAGTTTCGACAATTTTGAATGCCTGTGGAATGGGAAGATACAGACATTTTATGGATTGGATTTTGACTTTGATTTCTTTAACTGTTTGGGTATGGAGGTCAGACCAAGGAGGCGGATTTTTCTTTAGCCTATCATGCAATGGTTTGACAATATTGTTTAAGTAGGGGACAAATTCTCCTACGTAATTTAGACAACCTAGAAATCTTTGTAACTGGGTTTTGTCTAAGATTTGGTTGGGGAATTTGCTAGCAAACTCAATTGACCTTTCGATTGGAACAATTGTACCTTGATAAATACTGTGACCAAGGAATCGAATTCGTGTTTGGAAAAGATTGATTTTTGATTTGGAGACTGCCAAACCATTTTGTTTGATGATATGGATGAAGGTTTGGAGATGTTTGAAATGCTGGTCAATGTTTTGGGAAAAGATTAAAACATCATCTATGTAGACAATGACAAATTTTGAATAGGGATTAAAAATATCATTCATAATTTTTTGAAATTCTGAAGGGGCATTCTTCAGTCCGAATGGCATTACGTTCCACTCATATTGCCCGAAAGGTACAGTAAAAGTTGTTTTGTACCTATCTGATTCTTGGATTTGGATTTGCCAAAATCCAGATTTCATATCAAATTTTGAAAATATCTTTGCAGAATTTAATCTGTTAAGCAAATCTCTTTTGTTTGGAATAGGATATCTAATCCATTGTAATGCTTGATTTAGTGGTTTGTAATTTATGACTAAGCGAGGTGTTCCACGCTCAATCTCAGATTGTTTGTTGACATAAAAAGCCGCACAAGACCATGGGCTTTTGCTTTTCCGGATTAGGCCTTTATCAAGCAAATCCTTGATTTCCTTTTGACAGTATTGAAGAAGTTCTTCATTCATTTGGATCGGTCTGGCTTTTGTGGGAATTTGTTTTTCTCTAAAGTCTTTCTCATAGGGGAGATCAACAATATGTTTCTTTCTGTCCCAAAATGCATGTGGCAAATCAGAACAGACAGTTGATTCAATATGATTTAGTAAAGATTGAATTTTTTCTTTTACTTGGGGTTTTCCTAGTTGTAGCTGAATATTATTAAAAGATACTTCTTCTTTTAAGAAGTTAATTTGATTAATCTTATTCTCTATGAAATTTATATTTCTGGAAATTGGTTTAGTAGAAAAATTGAATATAATCTTTCTTCCTAAATGATTTGTGGTTATTCCTTCATTAGATATTTGGATGGGAAACAGGGCTCTAATGAAGGGCGTTCCTAAGATTACTTCATTCTTAAGGTTTTTTACCAGAAGAAAGTTTGTGTTGCTCCTAAGACCTTGGTTTTCAATGATTGCATTTGATAGCTTAAAATTAATTTTTAATTTTGAGCCGTTTGCCGTACTTAGTTTTTCTGAGGTTTTCTCAAAGAATTTTGTAGGAATTAATCCTTCTAAAATGCAGTTTGAATCAGCCCCTGTGTCAAATAGGGCCATTGTTTCTAAAATAAAATCATTAATAATTATCTTTATGTTTATGTAAAATTTTTGGATTTTAATCTTGTTGATTAATCCCATAAACATATCATCTTCTAAATTTTCTGGTTGATTTTCTTCACTGTTGTTGGCACTTTCAGAATCACTATCTTCCTCAAGTTGAGAAAGAATGATCTGATGAATTTCTTGTTGTTGACAAAGTTCTTTTACCTGTCTTTTTAGATTGTTTATCTCTGTTTGGAGATCTTGAATTGTCGTTGGCTTTGTTGAAGAATTTTCTAGTCTCTTGAGTATGTTACTTACATCAAATTTGTTGTTCGTGATAAAATCCTTTTGTCTAGGTTTTACCTCTAATGTTTTCTTGAGTTTTTCCAGGAAAACCTTCTTTTCCTGGGGGTCGGGTATGGAATTGATTGCTTCAAACAAGAGCTCTTGTTCTCTCGTTAGAGTATTGATTTGCCCATCATCATCTGTTGATGATAGTTGGTCATCTTGTTGGATTAGGTTTAGGTTTTCATCGGAAAGTACGGAGGATGAAGTTTCTGTTTCTGTTTCCTCCTCCGAGGTTTCTATGAGCAAATTGTTTATTTGCTCTTCAATTGAGGGTTCTAGGTTAAGGTTTCTTAACTTCTTCTTTAGTCTACAATATTTGCTAATGTGGCCTTGTTTTCCACAATTGTAGCACGTTATTTTTTTATTTTATTTTTTGTTTAGGATTTTCTATTTCTCTACTGGTTGAGGGTTTTTGAGAGTATCTTCGTTTTGAAAATCTTCTGTTATTGGCTGGCTTATGATCGTAAGGACATACTGTCCGTAAGGACATATATTAACAAATTTTATGGATCTGGTAGTCAGGTAGAGTAGGAATACTGTCCGTAAGGACATATGTTAACAAATTTTATGGATCTGAAACTAAAAGTTTTGTATAGTACATTTAATATTTTACTTTGATTTGTACAGTAAACGTTTGAACAGTATTTCCTGGAAGTACAGCAGTCTAATATTTTAGTTGAATGGTACTGTAGCAGTAAGACCCGTGTTGGATAAAAGGGCAGTAAGGCTAAGGTGTACTGTTTAACCAAAATATCAAGACATAATACACTGGTGGCTATAGGATTGCCGTTCAAACTATTTTTCAAAAAAAAAAAAAAAAAGAGTTTTCTTAAAAATAATTCAGATCCAGAAAAATTTTGTGACATATTTACTTACGGAGATATTTCTATGGAACCAAATGAGGGCAAAGATATTAGAGAATATCATAATCATGTCTAGACTCTTACGATCTTTTTCTCATATCTCTTTTCGCTCAAACTCCTCCTTATCATCTTCTTCAAGAAACTCCAATCTATTAAATGATCAAGACAACCAGACCCAAGAGGTCGCCCCAAAACACAATCTCTTCGATGAGGAAGTCCGATTCGAAGATATCAATCAAAATATGGATGACTGGAACATTCCAGAAATCCCTCAGGATCAACTATACGTTCCTGAGACAATAAAAGACAAACACAACTTTGATTACATAATCAAAACAGTAGAAAACAATATTCCTCTAGGACAAGAAGTAGGGGAAGAATTTCATTTACTTTCAAAAAATTCAATTCATGAACATAGTCGTAAGTATAAATATCTACACATCGGTTGTGTACAAGTAGCCATCAAGCCCTTAATTGATATGGGCATAGATGCAGCAGTTTTAATGTGTCTAAGAGACATTAGGCATAACCAATTTGAAGACTCCCTAATTGGAACAGTCGAAACCAGCCTAGGACAAGGTCCAATATATTTTAATTGTTATCCAAACAAAACAGTGAGTCTGATGGACAGAAACATTCTTGACTCTCTGTTCTTAAACATCCACTTTCATGGCCTTGACATGAAAGAAGGATCAATCCCAGCAGCCTTAATATATAGGATCCAGTACAAGGTCATGAATACTTGTGCATCTAGAGTCCTGTTAAAACCTCAAAGAGGAGAAACAACTTTGTTTATCACTGATATGACGAAGGCTAATGTTTCTCTTCCAAGAAAAATAAAATGGGATGAAGTAACTCTTCCCGAAAGATGGGTTATGGATAAGGCAACACCGTCTATTCCCCGACCCGCTCCAACCATAGAGCATATTAAGCAAGATAACTCCGGAAAGGTAGAGATAACCTTCAATAGGAGAAATTCTTTTTCATCAAGGATAGAGGCCTCTAGGTCTGAATATGAGTCGGCCAGAAGGTCTTTTTCGGTTAGAACCCGTTCAATTCCAGTAGGACTAACCAGATCTGAGTCACATAACCAGTTCCCTACTGTAAACCTCCAAGGATTAGACACTACTTCTAGCATACCTAGAACAACTTACAACCAAGAACAGGAGGACGACCAAAAGTCGATCCAATCCCCAACATACTCTTCTATGGAACCTTATGATGTTATTTGACAACTTTAGCATTGATAAGGAAACCCTTAGGAAAGATTTCTATTCTCCGGAGAATGAACCTCAAAGGAGATGGTTTTTCCAACATTACAAGGGAACAAACAAAAAACAAATCCAAGACAAGTTCTATGAATTTGTCGAAAGAGTCAAAATTAATGTCCTTTTCTTTGATTGGTTTCATGCTTATGCCATCAGAAAGAATATAGATTACCCTTGGAAACAAGAAATCATAGGTGATCCAACAACAAATGTCATAACAAACTGGCAAGTGAGAGATGGTGAGTTAATCTAATCGGAATTACCTCCCACAACACAATATCAACTACCAAATATCAAAGACAGTAGTAATAAACCTGTCATGGCAATTCCATTCAAAACAAAAGATGTCAACGAGGAAGTAACCTCTAAAGACATTAAAAGCCTAATGGAACAGGCAAATTATACCAATAAATACTTACAAGCTTTAGGAGAAACCATTAAAACTAAAGTAGTTCCTAAACAAAAATCAATTGAGGGAGCTCCGCCAAGTGTCCCCATCGAAATTGAAAAACCTTTATTCAAACCTTTCAAAGTTAGTGAGAAGGCTAAACGGAAAATTAGGGAACTTAGAAAAACTAAATCCTTAACTGAGGGCGTAGGTGACAATCATAGTGAATTACTAAACAAGATTGGTAGTTTACTTAAGGTCATTCCAGATACTCCCCAAATGGTAACAAGAAGTACCTCCAAATTAATTAATGTTATAAATGAAGATAGTGACCAAACCTCAGATAACACAACTGAGATAGGATCAGTGTCAGAAAAGAATATAAATCCAATTAATTCCAAACACTGGAAAACACCCTCCAAATTATATTACCAACGTCCAACTGCCCCTGACCTTCTATTAGAAGAAAGAAGTGAAAACAATTTTAAAAGTTTTAGTGCAAATAACATCTACGAATGGAACATAGATGCACAAACGGAGTATAACATCATGAATACACTCCAACATATGACCATGGTAGCCACGGCTTACCAAACCTCCCATGAATGTTCAGAAGAAACCATTATAGATATCTTAGTGGCAGGATTTTCTGGCCAGCTAAAAGGATGGTGGGATAATTATCTCACTAATGAAGAGAAATAAAAAATTTACAGTGCAGTTAAGACGGATCTCAATGGAAAAGTCATTACTAATGACGATGATAAAGAGATTCCTGACGCTGTTAACACATTAATATTTACAATAGCCCAACATTTCATTGGAGACCCATCCTTGTGGAAAGACAGATCCGCAGAATTATTATCAAATCTTAAGTGTAGAACCTTAGCAGATTTTAGGTGGTACAGAGATACTTTCCTAACTAGGGTTTACACAAGAGAAGACAGTCAACAACCTTTTTGGAAAGAAAAATTTCTAGATGGTCTTCCCAGATCATTAGGAGACAAAGTTAGAGATAAAATCCATAGTCAATCTGCTAATGGAGACATTCCATATGAAAACTTAAGTTATGGTCAATTAATTTCCTATGTCCAAAAGGTAGCCTTAAAAATCTGCCAGGACGACAAGATTCAGAGGCAATTAGCCAAAGAAAAAGCTCAAACAAAAAGAGATTTAGGTTCCTTCTGTGAACAATTTGGCTTACCAGCCTGTCCAAAACAAAAGAAAAAACAAGCCTCTAGGAAAGAAGCCCACGATCATAAGCCAGCCAATAACAGAAGATTTTCAAAACGAAGATACTCTCAAAAACCCTCAACCAGTAGAGAAATAGAAAATCCTAAACAAAAAATAAAATAAAAAATAACGTGCTACAATTGTGGAAAACAAGGCCACATTAGCAAATATTGTAGACTAAAGAAGAAGTTAAGAAACCTTAACCTAGAACCCTCAATTGAAGAGCAAATAAACAATTTGCTCATAGAAACCTCGGAGGAGGAAACAGAAACAGAAACTTCATCCTCTGTACTTTCCGATGAAAACCTAAACCTAATCCAACAAGATGACCAACTATCATCAACAGATGATGATGGGCAAATCAATACTCTAACGAGAGAACAAGAGCTCTTGTTTGAAGCAATCAATTCCATACCCGACCCCCAGGAAAAGAAGGTTTTCCTGGAAAAACTCAAGAAAACATTAGAGGTAAAACCTAGACAAAAGGATTTTATCACGAACAACAAATTTGATGTAAGTAACATACTCAAGAGACTAGAAAATTCTTCAACAAAGCCAATGACAATTCAAGATCTCCAAACAGAGATAAACAATCTAAAAAGACAGGTAAAAGAACTTTGTCAACAACAAGAAATTCATCAGATCATTCTTTCCGGGAAAAATAAAATGGGATGAAGTAACTCTTCCCGAAAGATGGGTTATGGATAAGGCAACACCGTCTATTCCCCGACCCGCTCCAACCATAGAGCATATTAAGCAAGATAACTCCGGAAAGGTAGAGATAACCTTCAATAGGAGAAATTCTTTTTCATCAAGGATAGAAGCCTCTAGGTCTGAATATGAGTCAGCCAGAAGGTCTTTTTCGGTTAGAACCCGTTCAATTCCAGTAGGACTAACCAGATCTGAGTCACATAACCAGTTCCCTACTGTAAACCTCCAAGGATTAGACACTACTTCTAGCATACCTAGAACAACTTACAACCAAGAACAGGAGGATGACCAAAAGTCGATCCAATCCCCAACATACTCTTCTATGGAACCTTATGATGTTATTTGACAACTTTAGCATTGATAAGGAAACCCTTAGGAAAGATTTCTATTCTCCGGAGAATGAACCTCAAAGGAGATGGTTTTTCCAACATTACAAGGGAACAAACAGAAAACAAATCCAAGACAAGTTCTATGAATTTGTCGAAAGAGTCAAAATTAATGTCCTTTTCTTTGATTGGTTTCATGCTTATGCCATCAGAAAGAATATAGATTACCCTTGGAAACAAGAAATCATAGGTGATCCAACAACATATATATATATATATATATATATATATATATATATATATATATATATATATATATATATATATATATATCAAAATGCTCAGAATGAAACCCTGAGCGTGGTTCAGAGGTTGGTTTTGTTAAATTATTAGTTGCACGCAAAACGATAATTTTTAGATTAATTAATAGAGAATTAATCTATAACTGTCCAGTTATGGATTACTCTTCGTTAATCAGCCTAACCCGCATATCTTTCCCCCAATGTACATACTTCTACCAGGAGTATACATATATACACTGAATAATACATATATATATATATGTATATATATATATATATATATATAATTATTTAAAATATAACACTTACAAAATTCCGGGTAGAAATTTCCAGGATGTCATAGTGTGGTCCCATTTATTTGCGGTGGATGAGCGATACACGAATATATTAAAAGGGTATACAAAGAATCTACACCATCCTGAATCATCCATTATTGAAAGATACATTGCAGAATAAGGTATTGAGTTTTATCCAGAGTACATTAAAAAGGCAAAACCTGTTGGGCTTCTCGGGTCTCGGCATGACGAGAGAATGGAAGGTTAGGGTTCACAAGTGTTGCATATTATAACTCCAGGTCTAGATAGAGGGATTGAAACAAGCTCATTTGTATATGTTGAATAATAGTGATGAAGTTGTGTGATAACAACTTCAGTACAAAATTAAGCTAGGTCAAACTCAGAAATGTGATTCAATTTGGTTCCTATGTTCATTCACTTATAAACAACAAGGAGGGGGATTTCATGAACAATTTGTAGGCAATTGTAAAGGAATGTGAAAATACAAAAACTAGGAATCTGCAGTACAAAATTAAGCTAGGTCAAACTCAGAAATGTGATTCAATTTGGTTCCTACGTTCATTCACTTATAAACAACAAGGATGGGGATTTCATGAACAATTTCTAGGCAACTGTAAAGGAATGTGAAAATACAAAAACAAAGTTTAAGAAAATAACATAACAAAAACAAAACACAAATCAAGTTTGATAGCATCAATCCAATTCACCAAAACAATGCAAATCAAATTATCATAGTTACTAAGAATGATGTTCAATGTGAAAGTTCAGTCAAATGCATTAGAGAAAGTTCAATCAAATCAATCTCTAAATTATTTGAGATCACAAATTAGGTTGAAAAATCATCCAAACAATTTGTGATTAAATTTTGAAATTAGGACACGAATCCATAACCTAATCCGTTTTCAATCCTATTCATAATTATAATCATGAAAATCGAAAATATGATTGAAGAGAAATAGTAAACCATAACTCAAATTCAACCTTGCATGGAATGGATCCTTGGATTGATTAATTGTTTAGCCCTCCATGATCATCACCAATGGAAAAACCACAAAATTTTGTGCAAGAAAATGGAAGAACAGAAGTGAAAAGAGGAAGAAGGATGGAGAACAGTTGAGAGAAAAAAGAGAAAACTTGCATAACAAGTAACTACTTCTATTTTGTTTACAAAATGAAGTAACTAACTAACTTCCACTAATATATAGAGTGACTACTCAAGAGGAAGTGATGCGCCTTGATTAGGCTCATCTAATGGATCCTAACAATGCACAAAAATGAGAGAGATGGAAAATGGAAGAATGATCTCAAGGTAACAAGCAATCCATGAATACATGATTACAAAATGCAAAGTGGACAAGTAGTTAAGTCAAAATTAAGAATGTACCATGGTGATAGAAATCTCTCAAGGAACAATACTCACCTTACCAAATGTGTATGGGTTTGTGTTTACATTTAAGCACCACATGTTACTAGCACATCACAATTTTGACAAGATTCTAATCCATTCAACTTGAAATACACATGCATCAAAATATCAAAAGAACTTTTATTGGCTTGTAATGTGTAACACCCTCTACCCCCCCCCCCCCCCCCACACACACACACACACACACACACATATATATATATATATATATATATATATATATATATATATATATATAAAAAAAAAGGGAAAAAAATGGGGGAATTATTAAAATTTTTTAAAAACAATTTAATTAAAAGCATTTCAAAAAGGCAAAAGGCTCTCATTCTCTTTAATATTACCAAATAAAACTTATAAAAATACATATTCGCCTCAGAGCAAGGCCGTCAAAGTTTACAAAAGAATTTTTATTAAATGAGTGAGGTAAAATAAAATAAAATAACATCATGCAATTAAAATAAAAACTCATCCCTAATATCACATCCTATCATACTGATCAGAGTCGTACCCGAATCAAATAAACATTAAAATGCAGTATCTAGAAAGTGATCCTAGGTCGTCTCCTAGTGAGCAATGATCAAACAAACGTTCATAACATATAATAATAAAACAATAACGAAATGGGGGGGGGGGGGTTGTTTGTTTTTGTAATTTAAACAGCAAGCAAACTTGAATTAAAAAAATAATAGAACTAAAACATGTTGTTTCCCCTTGATTCAAAAGCAAGTCTCTTATCCTAGGTTACGAGAATTTATCCCTAATAAGTTCAACCACTTAATCCAACCCCAAATTAATTTACTAAGCGAAAATTAACACAAGGCTGTCATTATGTGATTAAGCAACACATACACCAATTAATCCCTCTCACATGTCCATTAAGCATGAACGCTAATTAAGCACAGAGACAATTAATCAAGCATTAAGAATCCATGGATTAACATCATCAACAAATACAAAATAATTGGTGAAGGGGAAAAATTGATGAGAATATAATATTAATAACAAAACCTCAAAGAGAGCTATGCTTAATTCTCAAGAGAAAACAACACTAGAGATTCAGCCTTCCATTAACAGCAGAAACAAAACACAACAACTAGAAACTAATTGCAACACGAAAACAAAAATGAATCTACAAAAAGAAATCGAAAATGAAATTGCAATTGGAAATGAAATGCAGAAACGAATAGGAAATCAAAGGCAGAAAATGAAATGAAATTAGAAGACAAAAATGAAAACGAATCTGGCATTAAAAGTAGAAAACGAAACTGGAATTTGAAGCAGAAAACAAAAATGAAGTTGCTATGTGAACAGTACCATGCACGTGAACAGTAACACCAAAAATTGAAAATGAAACCCTACAATATCTCCCAACGTGAACAGTAACCGGACCACTCCTAAAACCCTAGCAGCTGGGCTCACTAAAGGTCACTAGGCCCCAAAGCTTACAAATCTGATTTTTGGGCCCAATAAGGTCTGGTGGCCCAATTTCAAAAATACAACCGAAAAATGAAATAAAATAAAATTGGACGACAAATAAAATTGTCTGCTCTCTTCAAGTCCAAGCCGGTTCAGCCCAATTTCGGATCCAAATCCAATTGCTTATAATTCTCCTGAAATTAAATTAAAACACAGAATTAGTCAAGTAGGCCCAAATGATAAAACTGCATAATTAATTTGATAATTAAGGCTAATCAGTAATTAAAATGGTGACAAAAGGGGTAAGAAATAGGAGAAAATAATGACACATCACATACCATTGTGTCCCAGCATCCTCTAGCACCAGGTTCTTTAAAGTCATCCACCTAGTCATCTGCTCCCACGAACACAACGTTCGAGATCATCACAGGATCCAAACACAAATAGCACACAGGGAGTGAGTTATCATATTTCTAAAAAAATACAAATAAACAAAGATGTAATCCAAATAAATTATATAAGTATTTATAACATAGCTCAACTTAATACAACTCACTTCACTTCATCACTTTATCATTTAAAATTCAGTTTTCAATCACCAATCACATTACACGTGAATCACACACTTGGGTCAAGATATAATAACACTCATCAATTTCATAATAAACAATTAGCAAGCGTTATGCAACTATTGTACTATGACTCAAGCCTATATGCAATGCGGTACTATGTCAGTGAAAAACCACCCTGGGGTGCTTAGGAGTACATAACAAGACACACCATGCAATGGGTATGTTAGGTCACTCTCACTAAGTAAAATCATAAGGTGACAAATTTGGGTCACTCTGTTTTGCAACAGTACTCCAATCATATGGGATCAACATAGGCTTAAAGGAGCACTCAAATCGAGTGTCTTTACCCCCAAGGTCTAGACTCCAAAGAATCCGTTAGGGCCTCACCTTACTGATTCAAGTCCAACCCCTAAAACAATTTTTGCACACAGACACTGCTCATGAATTATACAATACCCACGACCTCACACTCGTGTTTCAAACACGTTCAACACATTGTGCTACAATTTAACATTGGTTCCTAACTAGGAATCCTACACTTTCCCATTAACACTGGGCATGAACACTTTTCTCAAGGTAAACATTGGTCAGTTTATTGTATAATTCACAACTCACAACACAAGTATTGTCACATCAAGTGTTAACCACATACTTATTCACAACCAAATCTTATGTCCATAATTTAACATCTCATAATGTCACAATCCACCATCACATGTTTACGTGTATCTCAAAAATTAACACATGTTCAACTTTGCACTTATACTCAATCTCAATAACAATATTATATTCTCAAAGCAACATGTTATCCTACAATTCATCACATATTTAATTTATAACCTACACACAATTTCAATCACAATTTTACAATCCCAATATAATTATTTATCATGCTAAATCTTATCCAAAACACAAGCAAATCATACAAAAATGTTTCTCACAACACAGGGAGTAAAATCCTTCAAACAGTTCACATAATCATACAGAAAGAATTACAATACAATAAACATCTCAAAATAAACCCTAATTTGATCCCCTAAGGATTCCTACACATGTTCATTCCAACCCTAATTGCGATAAACTCAACCCTTACCTCTAAGTGGTCTCATGTGTGTAGTATGGTAATGATTGCGGTGTCTCTAGCAGTTCCCTAAGATTTCTCAAGCTTTTCCTCTATTAGCTCTGTTAGGGTTTCCAAGCATTAGAGAGAAAGAGAAGAGATTGTAGCCTTCATTTTATTGTCAACGTGTGAGACAAATTTCTCCCTGCAATAATATTATTTCACAAATTCCAACCGTGAGAATGTTTGAAAATGGATTTCAAAGTTGGTGTCCAAAGTGCACGATGATCCAGCGGTTGAATAAAAAGCCAATACTCTTTTGGAAAGAAGTGACTTTTTTCTTTGAAAAAAGGTTCCACCGATCAGAACACAAAAGGTTTTTGAAAAAAAAAAAGAGAAAAAAATGTGTGTACACCTGAAGGGTGAATGTCGTTAAATTTTTTTCGAAAGCCTAAATGGGCTCGAATGTATGCATAAATTGATAAAAAAACATGTTTTGGAAACACTGGGTTGATTTTAAATAGGGAAAATGAATCCTAAGCCTTAGTGTTACATGACCACTAACTTGAAGCTTGAGTGTCCACATGGGTGCATGCATGATTAGTTTTGCATAAGTTTCTAAATCATCGTTGTTATATGCGTGTCATGGAAATAATATGGGGCATTCCCTTTTATCCCTGAATTGTTGACCAAAGCAAGTACCCTGACATATGTCATGTCTCGCTTTCTGTAAAGACTCTTTGGGCCAAAACCTCGATCCGTTGGCCCTAAGCCTTGACCCAGGGTAGGAATTTTTACCCTTATCCTCGAAAAAAAGAAGAACAGGAGGATCTAAACAAAACGTGAGGAAGAAAAAACTTCATTTACTGTTAAGTTATGAATGTGCCTCAAAAGGAAAAGAAAAAGAGAAAATCCCCGATCAAATATTGGAGGAAAGCAAAAGAAAAAGAAAAATTCCCGATCAAAGATTGGAAAAAAGCAAAAGAAAAATATACAGAAAAGTCGTTGGACCAGACAATGTCTGAATGATGTACAGAATTGTCACAGGCAAAGAAAAAAAGAAGCAAAAGAAAAGAAACCATGAATCGAAACACATGAAGCTCCCCTTCTTGGTTATCAACCAAATCTTTTTGCCCGCATCTCTTTCACACCGCGCTAAACAGAAAAAGGGGAAAGGAAAAGGCCGAAACTCCCAAAGCCAAATTTCCCACCAAAATTCAGCTTCCTAAATGTCATATTGATCCATGATTATGCATGTTATCTTTGATTTGATAGGAAATAATTTGCAAAGCCAAGTCATGACATATCTATGGTTCAGAATTAGGATAAAACACTTGCCTGTGTGAGATCTATACACTTTGAGTGGTTTTCCTCTATTCTCAGTTGGATCCAGCGTTTCTTCTAAATGGTAGTATAGAAACGAATTGCTAATATCCTAAATCTCATTTGGGGTTATGAGAAAATTTTATCAGCATGTTTTCCTTCCCCAATACACGCATTGCTTTTGTTCAAAAATGTATGTTGCTCTGATCGGCTAAAGGTTTGTTTCTTATATAAAGCGTGTTCGCATTTTAGTGAAAAAACACCGAGACTACTTTAGTCTCTCCTATTTATCATCCAGAGACAATCAAGTCTGATGACATGCAGCGACCAACATGGTCGTCTGCACCCTTTGTCGAAGACGCGACATCTATCAACCGAGACTACTTTAGTCTCTCTTTTTCGTCATCCAGACACAATCAAGATGACACGCAGTGACCAACATGGTCATCTGCACCCTATGTCGAAGATGCGACGTCTACTGATCGAGACTACTTTAGTCTCTCCTTTTCGTCATCCAGAAACAATCAAGTCCGATGGCACCCAGCGACCAACATGGTCATCTGCACCCTTTGTCAAAGGCACGACGTTTATCAACCGAGACTACTTTAGTCTCTCCTTTTCTTCATCAAGAGACAATCAAGTCCGATGACCCGCAACGACCAACATGGTCGTCTGCACCCTTTGTTGAAGATGCAACGTCTATCGACCGACACTACTTTAGTCTCTCCTTTTCGTCATCTAGAGACAATTAAGTTTGATGACACGCAGTGACCAACATGGTCATTTGCACCCTTTATCGAATACGCGACGTCTATTGACCGAGACTACTGTAGTCTCTCATTTTCGTCATCTAGAGACAATCAAGTCTGATGACACACAGCGACCAACATGGTCGTCTACAACATTTGTCGAAGACACGACTTCTATCGATCGAGAATATTTTAGTCTCTCACTTTCGTCATTCAGAGACAATCAAGTCCGATGACACGCAACGACCAATATGGTCGTCTGCACCCTTTGTCGAAGACGCGATGTCTATCAACCGAGACTACTTTAGTCTCTCATTTTCATAATCAAGAGACAATCAAGTCCGATGACACGCAACGACCAATATGGTCGTCTGCTCCCTTTGTCGAAGATGTGATGTCTATCGAACAAGACTACTTTAGTCTCTCCTTTTTGTCATCTAGAGACAATCAAGTCCGATGACACGCAACGACCTACATGGTCGTTTGCATCCTTTGCCAAAGACACGATGTCTATCGACCGAGACTACTTTAGTGTCTCCTTTTCGTCATCCAGAGACAATCAAGTCTGATGACACCCAGCAACCAACATGGTCGTCTGCATCTTTTGTCGAAAATGCGATGTCTATCGATCGACACTACTTTAGTCTCTCATTTTTGTCATCCAGAGACAATCAAGTCTGATGACACGCAGCGACCAACATGGTCGTCTGCACCCTTTGTCGAAGATGCAACTTCTATCGACCGAGACTACTTTAGTCTCTCATTTTCGTTATCCAGAGACAATCAAGCCCGATGACACACAACGACCAACATGGTCGTCAACACCCTTTGTCGAAGATGCAAATTCTATCGATCAAAACTACTTTAGTCTCTCCTTTTCATCATCCAAAGACGGCAAGTCCGATGACTGTCGAAGACACCTCATGGTTATCCACACCTATGCTATACAGAGACAATCGAGTCCGATAGCACGCGAAGACACCTCATGGTTATTCGCACCTTTGTCATCCAAAGATGGCAAGTCCGATGAGACGCGGTGACTAATTATGGTCATCTGCCACCTTTCGTCAACCAGAGGCAAGCGAGCCCGTTGACACACAAAGACCAATATGGTCATCTGCATTATTTCGTCGAAGATTCAACGTCTATCAATAGAGACTACTTTAGTCTCACCTCGTCATCCAGAGACAATCAACTTTGATGACACGTGGAGGCAAACTACGGTCATCCGTCGCTTTTGCTATCCAAAGACAATCAAGTCCGATAGCACGCAGAGACCAATGTGGTCATCTGCTCTTTTCGTCGAAGACTCAATGCCTATCGACTGAGACTACTTTAGTTTTTTTTTCGTCAACCAGAGGCAAGCAAGCCCGTTGGCACACGGAGACATGTCATGGTTATCCGCACCCTTGCTATCCAGAGAAAATCGAGTCCGATGGCACGCAGAGAAAACTCATGGTCATCTACACCCCTTGTCGAAGATTTAGTGTCTATCGACCGAGACTAATTTAGTCCCCCCTTTTACCATCCAAAGACAATCAAGTCCGATGGCGCGCAAAGACTGTAGTGGTCACTTGCTTTTGTTGTTCTGAGACTATCAAAGTCCCCTTTATCATCCAGAGGCAAACAAGTCTGATGGTATCCGGGATGATGATGGTCGTCCGTTTCTAATTTGGAGATTTTTTCCGCCCCTTTTGTCATCCAGAGACAATCAAGTCCGATGTCGCATAAAGGCTCTCTTTTGCTATCCGAAAGACAATCAAGTCCGGTGGTATGCAGAGACAAACATAGTCGTCTGCTTCCCTGGTCGAGAAACTCAATGTGTATTGACCAAGGCTACTGGAGTCTCCCTTGCTATCCCGAGACAAGCGAGTCTGATAGCTTGCAGAGGCCGTCACGGTTATCCATTTCTTTTTATCGCTTTCAAGGCACCAAGGCTTTTGCTGATGCACCTGATGTCCTTTATGCTATTTCTTTTGATAGGTTTTGTTGATTGAGCTAATGGTCGATCAGATGGAAATGCGGTTTGAACGAAATTAGTGTCTTATCTTTAATTCCCTTTTATCTCCAATAAAAGATAAGTAAAGAGGGGCAACTGCCATACCCTAATTTCGTCTAAGGACATATGTTTACAACCATTTAAATTTTTGCCAGCCGAGTTGAGATGCTTAACACTCTTCGCCGCATAATTCGTAAAGTTTCGCAATGTTTTGGAAGGAAATGAGAAAAATACGAAAAATGGGGGTGAACTAATCAATTTAGGGGGGTGTACCTAGTGCCAGGCCCATCTGGAATATTCTAGAGGGAGGTTGCTTCAGGTGGAAGCTACCGAGCTCGCTTGGGCGAGCTGGGCGGCAACCACCTCCCTCATATTTGCTATAAAATGGCGTTTGGGGGCTGAGGGGAAGGGGTTCAACACCTTGGATATTTAGTTTTCACTTAAAATTAGTGAAGAGAAGAAAGAAGAAAAAAATCGAAGCCGAGGCACTTCCGTAATGCTTCCGTGACGTTTCCATGATCAATTCCATGGACATTCTTCGCCGTTCTTCATCGTTCGTCGATCTTCAATCAGTTAGTTTTTGATTTTGAAACTTTGAATTCATTCTATGCACCCTTAGGGGTCCATTCTTGCTTTGTATGTTTTCATCTTCATTCTTCTACTTTCGGTATTCTTTTTCTTTGTTTTAAGCGAGTTTCGACCAATTGTTTAAGTCATAACCTTAATTAATTAATGTTTAAATGAATTTCAACCGATCGTTTGTGTTGTAATCTTGTTTAATCGCCTTTAAAATAAAATTCAACTGACCATTCATGTCGTAACCTCGGTTAAATAAAAAAATAATAAAATAAGTGTCAATCGGACATTTTACTTTGAAAGTCCTCTTTAATGAGTTGAGAAATAACCAAGTGAAACTAAGGCTAAAATCAACTCATAAATCAAGAATTTTCCCGCAAAAAGGTCATTTGAAACCGTTTCAAGGTCCAACGCCTTAACGGTCCCTTTTTACTTTTATCGGTGAAAACGAACCGTTTAAAAGTCTAAAATCAACACCCCGCATAACTTTCTTGCTTTCTTAAAGAGCTACGTAGGTCTGATTTCCTCATCGCAATTGAGGATATGTAGGAGCAAAAGCCCCGCTTTTGGCGACTCCAAAAATCAAGAGATCGTTAAAGGTCCAACGCCTTAACATTTCTCTCCTTTTAAAAAAAACAAGAGATCGTTCAAAAAGGGTCCAACGCCTTAACGATTCTCTCTTTTACAAAAAATCAAAAGATCATTTAAAGGTCCAACGCCTTAGACGAGGGGGGTGCTAATACCTTCCCCGTGTGTAAAAACAACTCCCGAACCTTTCATACTTAAAGTTTGTAGACCCACTTTTGGTTTTTCTAACGTTTTCCTCAAATAAATGTTGGTGGCGACTCCGCGCATTTTCCTCCCTTGGAAGGCGCACCTGTGAGCCTCGCGTCGCCCACCCGCCGAAGGGTAGGTTTGCGACACCATTATATAAACACTATTTTTTTAGAATTAGAAACAATAAAAATAGTCTCAAAAACAAAATCAAGAATAGAGTCAGCAATGAATTCAGTATGCACTCCACTACCATCTAAAACTACACTATCGTGCACAACTACACTTCCACTCCTATTATTTATTCTCAACCTATGAAATGTCATATCTATCTTAGGATCACATGGATGCACATCACCTGATTTGGACCTAGTCTACTGGATCAAGTGGTCTCAGAATAATTAAGAAGGGGGGGTTGAATTAATTATTAATTTGCCTTGACTAATTAAAAATCTATCCTTCTTAATGTTACTAGATTTAATTAGGCTTTTACTACTAAGTTAAGAAAGTAAAGAAAAGAAATAGAAACTTAACCAAAAGTAAAAGCGATAATTAAAGTGCACAACGGAAATTAAATAGTGTAGGGAAGAAAAAGACAAACACAAGAATTTTATACTGGTTTGGCAACAACCCATGCCTACATCCAATCCCTAAGCAACCTGCGGTTCTTGAGATTTCTTTCAACCTTGTAAAATCCTTTACAAGCCAAAGATCCACAAGGGATGTACCCTCCCTTGTTCTCTTTGAAAACCCAAGTGGATGTACCCTCCACTTGAATTGATCCACAAGAGATGTACCCTTTCTTTTTCTCAGTAACAACAACCCAAGTAGATGTACCCTCTACTTGTACCACAAAGGATGTACCCTCCAATGTGTTAAGACAAAAAATTTTCAGGCGGTTAATCCTTTGAAATCTTTTTCTTTTAAGGGAAAGGGAAGAATCAAAAGAATTCTCAGGCGGGGTCCTTTGAATTCTCTTGGAAAGGGAGAAGGGAGACACAAAAGAATTAAGACGGTTAGTCCTTCGTTCTTTTGGAAAAGGGAGAAGAGAGACACAAAAATAATTTAGGCGATTAGTCCTTGTTGAATTCTTTTTGGAAAAGGGAGAAGAGAATGAAAAGATATAGCACACTTTTGTTTTTTGCAGAATTTTCACTTGCAGAAGAACAAAGGTTTGGAAAACAGAAAACTTAGAAAGCTTTTTGGCAAAGGAAGAAGAAGAAAGATGAGTAGGAAAGAATTCTTAAAGAATTGTAAAGGATGTACAGGTTTAAAGGTTTCTCAAAAGTTGTTCAAGAAGTTGTGTGAATGCAAGTCAAGGTCTTGCTTTTATAGACTCTTCATGTCTGGTCAAGAAAACCATTGGAAGAGTTATAACCTTGAGAAAATCATGTCAAGAGTTACATCTCTTGACCTTTCATTCAAAACTTGTCACTGGTAATCGATAACCATAATCATGTAATTGATTACACAATGCATTTTATGAAAAGATGTGACTCTTCACAACTGAATTTGAATTTCAATGTTCAGATACACTGGTAATCGATTACCAATATATTGTAATCGATCACACCATTTTAAAATCATTTGGAACGCTGCAAATTCTGTTAAAAACTTTTTGAAATCAAATTTTATCACTGGTAATCAATTACCAGAGAGTAAATACTCTGGTAACTTAGAAAAATTTGAGAAAACTCTTTTGTAAAACAAAACTGTGCTATGTTTGGTTTTTGAAAAATCCTTTTCAATACTTCCCATGTGAAGTCTTGACTTGTTGCTTCTTGATTTCTTCTCTTGAATTCATTTTCTCTTGAATCTTGATTCTTCTTGATGTCTTTTCTTGAATCTTGAAATCAACTTTTCTTGAATCTTGAATCCTCTTGATTTCTTTTAATGAATCTTGAAATTAATCTTGATCTTGAACTTGTTGACTCAATCTTGAAATCATTCTTTTGGGCTTTTTGTCATTATCAAAACTACTTGATTCATCATCATGAAGCTTGCTTCTACAATCTCCCCTTTTTTGATGATGACAATCCTGAAATCAAGAAACACATACACATTCTTTTTCCTAGTCGATCACTCACTTAATTCTCCATATTCTCCCCCTTTGTTTTTGAGTTTAAGCTTCACTTGAAATTAAGTTATTTAATTATATGAGTTCTTGATTTAATCCCTATTTTCTCTCCCCCTTTGGCATCATCAAAAATCCAAAGTGCGTAAGAAATATAAAACCAGACTTAAATGACTAATCATACAAGAGAATAGAAAACAATCAAACAAGATAACTTAACCATTCATCAAACTAGAAAGATAATACTTCATAGAATGTCATATAATTCAGAAAGTTATTCATAATAACCAAATAAAACTACTAATGCAGGAAGAAAAAATACTAGTAAGTGTTTTTAAGACATAGCCAAATACATGGCTTGAAATCAAAGTACTAATAATATTAAAACTTAATAAAATCTAAGATGATGATGGTGGTGGTGGTGGTAGATCAAAGCATGTGCGGATGTAAGTGACATCTCCTTCAACCTTGGTGATCCTTGAGTCCATCTTGTCAAATCGCATGTCCACTTGTTGTTCCAAAGCATCAAACCTTTCACCAACATAGGTTTGAAGTCCATCAAACCTGTCCAAAATACTCTGAAGGAGAGAGGAATCCTCTCCTACTGGTAAGTGTCCTTCATCATCATTGATTTGAGCACCCTTTTTTACCCAAGAGTCATCACGCTCTTTGCGGTAACCAAAAGATGCAATCACAGCAGCACCTATCAAGAAGGATCTTTTGATTGGAACATAAGGTTCAAAATCAAGAGGGATGTTAAAGTGTTGAAGGAAACGAGTGACTAGATGTGGATATGGTAAAGGAGCATTTAATCGCAATGCCTTATGCATGTGATATCGGACTAAGTGTGCCCAATCAATTTGTCGGCCAGTATGAAAAGCCCACATGACAATAAGATCTTCTTCAGAAACTTGTGCAAGGTTTGAAGATCTTGGAAGCAAAATACGCACAATAAGATAGTGAAGGATGCGACTTTCAAGAGCCAACGAACCGGCAAGAAGCCTTCTGATCATATCCGCTTGGTTGGGGCAAACCAACCGGTGAGCATCATGCACAGAGAAATCAAATTTCCAATCATCATTCAGTGCACCTTCAAATGGTACACCTTCACTAGATAATTGGGTCAAGTCATAGAATAGGGATTGGTCAATGACCATTTTTATCCCAAAAACCTCAGAAATCAAAGTGCTTTCTTGAATTTCGAGGTTAGAATAAAAAGCTTTAACTAATTCAGAATAAACAGGCAATTTCAAAGATAAAAGGAATGAGATTTGAGTTCTGAAATGCCTGAATGCATTCAAAACTCTCAATGGAAAAGAAATCCATGTCTATGAACTTAGGATCAATAATGGAACAAGAGGAGAAAAGGTTTGTGTACCGTATCCGTTGTTCTTCAAATGAGAACAGCAAGGAAGAGGAAATGGAGGAGGGAATCTGCGTTTCCTGAGCCTCGGAGTGTCGTTGGCTTCGACTCGAAGAACCCTTGCATTTTTTATTGTTCTGCCATTTGAGGGAGTTATTTGAAATTTCAATTGGTTGAAGTGAAAGAGAATGCAAAAAAGAAGAATTTTGGGCTTTGTGGGACTTGATTTGGACAAGAAATGAGCAAGATATGGCAGAAATATGAATTGGGAATGAGGGTTCGTGAGAGAAATAAAGGGTTGCAGATTTCAGATTTTGAAATCTGAATTTATAGGAGCAGGGACACGTTGTAATCGATTACAACATTTGGTAATCGATTACACTCTTCCTAACTATTTGTAATTGATTACACTATTGTAGTAATCGATTACCAGAGAGCACTTTAGCCATAACTAAATGTTGAATGACTCTTAAGGAAAAAATGAATTTGAATGAAAATCAAAATATTTTTTTAAGATATATATATATATATATATATATATATATATAACATTAAATTTTTTGAAAACACTTTATGAAAGAACCTTAAGCAAGTAATTCACATATCACATTCAAAATCATGCATAATCATTTTAAAAAAATAGTCATGTATATATTTAATTACAACAAAATAATCAACACAAGTAATGAAGAATAAAGATCATAGACATTATCAAATATTTAAAAAGAAACTTCATGTTTTGAGAAAGAAAATTAACTCAATCAAGACATATAAACACATACTCACAATTTCAATCAATCAAGACAAACAAATAAAATTTTGTTAGTCATCATATAAATAAGTTAATTGAAAGAAAATTTTCAATCAACTAAATTTAAAAGAGAATTGTTTGGATGTTACCTTTTTCATGATTCAAGTGTCTAGAGCTTTGAAGGTAGAAGTCAGACTTTTGCTTTTGTTCTTAATCTTCTTGAGTGATGTTCTCATCGCTTTCATAGTCTTTTGATAGAAGGTTGATCTCCTTCTCTGAACCATCGGATGAGTCATTGTCATCCCATGCAATGTAAGCCTTCTTGGTCCTTCTTTCTTCATACCTTTTCTTATCACTCTTCTCAAGCCATTCCTCATTTGAGGGACAATTTGCTTTGATGTGACCAAGTTGGTTGCATTTGTAGCATCTAAGAATTTGAGAGTCTTCTTAAGATCCTCTTCCATTGTTGATGTTTTGACCCCTCTCGATTCTTCTCTTCTTGACAAATTTTTGAAACTTCTTCACAAAGAGTGAGAAGTCTTCTTCATCTTCATTTTCCTCTTGTATTGATAAGGAGGCTTTAAGTTCTATGCTTCTTTTCTTTTTGTCGGTTTCTTCATTTTGATTAAGTCGTTGAAGTTCCATTTCATGTTCCTGCAATTTGCCAAACAAAGTGGCAAGAGACATAGAAGAAAGATCTTTACTTTCAGAAATAGCAGTTACCTTGGGCTGTCATTCCCTACTTAAGCATCTCAAAAATTTATTAATGAAATCTACATTAGGAAAGATTTTTCCTAAGGAGGCAAGATGATTGACTATATGTGTGAATCTTTTCTGCATACTTTGGATGTTCTCGTTAGGATTCATCCTAAATAATTCATATTCATGTGTAAGGGTATTGACTCTAGATCTTTTCACATCAGTGGTGTCTTCATGAGTATGTTGTAGTGTATCCCACATCTCCTTGGCATTTGAACAGTTTGACACTAAAAAATATTCATCTATTCCTAGGGCAGAAGTGATAATGTTTTTGGCTTTAAGATTATATTGGATTCTTCTTCTATCCTCATCAGTCCACTTATCTCTAGGTTTTTGTGTTGTGGTGCTAGTGATTACATCTACTATGGTGGGTATGTAAGGTCCTATTTCTATTGCTTCCCAAATGTTTAAATCTATGGCTTCAATAAAGATTTGCATTCTAGTTTTCCAATAGTGGTAACCCTCACCATTAAAGATGGGTGGCCTATGGATGGAATTTCCTTCAGGAAACAGAGAACTTGAGGAGGCCATGAATTTTGAAGTTGTGAAACTTTCTGCAAGATACCTGCTCTAGTTTCACGTGTTGGATCAAGTGGCCTCGGAATAATTAAGAATGGGGGGTTGAATTAATTATTAATGTGCCTTGACTAATTAAAAATCTATCCTTCTTAATGTTACTAGATTTAATTAGGCTTTTACTACTAAGTTAAGAAAGTAAAGAACAGAAATAGAAACTTAACCAAAAGTAAAAGCAATAAATAAAGTGCACAAAGGAAATTAAAGAGTGTAGGGAAGAAGAAGACAAACACAAGAGTTTTATACTGGTTCGGCAACAACACGTGCCTACATCCAGTCCCCAAGCGACCTGCGGTCCATGAGATTTCTTTTCAACCTTGTAAAAACCTTTACAAGCAAAGATCCACAAGGGATGTACCCTCCCTTGTTCTCTTTGAGCAACCAAGTGGATGTACCCTCCACTTGAACTGATCCACAAGAGATGTACCCTCTCTTATTCTCAGTTACAACAACCCAAGTAGATGTATCCTCTACTTGTACCACAAAGGATGTGCTCTCCAATGTGTTAAGACAAAGTTCTCAGGCGGTTAGTCCTTTCAAACTTTGTGAAGGGGAAACAAAAGATATCTCAGGTGGTTAGTCCTTTGAAATCTTTTGTTTAAGGGAAAGGGAAGAATCAAAAGAATTCTCAGGCGGGGTCCTTTGAATTCTCTTGGAAAAGGAGAAGGGAGACACAAAAGAATTCAGGCGGTTAGTCCTTCGTTCTTTTGGAAAAGGGAGAAGAGAGACACAAAAAGAATTCAGGCGATTAGTCCTTGTTGAATTCTTTTTGGCAAAGGGAGAAGAGAATGAAAAGATATAGCACACTTTTGTTTTCTACAAAATTTTCACTTGCAGAAGAACAAAGGTTTGGAAAACAGAAAACATAGAAAGCTTTTTGGCAAAGGAAGAAGAAGAAAGATGAGTAGGAAAGAATTCTTAAAGAATTGTAAAGGTTGTAAAGGTTTAAAGGTTTCTCAAAAGTTGTTCAAGAAGTTGTGTGAATGCAAGTCAAGGTTTTGCTTTTATAGACTCTTCATGTCTGGTCAAGAAAACCATTGGAAGAGTTATAACCTTGAGAAAATCATGTCAAGAGTTACATCTCTTAACCTTTCATTCAAAACTTGTCACTGGTAATCGATTACCATAATCATGTAATTGATGACACAATGCATTTTATGAAAAGATGTGACTCTTCACAACTGAATTTGAATGTCAACGTTCAGATACACTGGTAATCGATTACCAATATATTGTAATCGATTACACCATTTAAAAATCATTTGGAACGTTTCAAATTCTGTTAAAAACTTTTTGAAATCAAATTTTATCACTGGTAATCGATTACCAGAGAGTAAATACTCTGGTAACTTAGAAAAATTTGAGAAAACTCTTTTGTAAAACAAAACTGTGCTATGTTTGGTTTTTGAAAAATCCTTTTCAATACTTCCCTTGTGAAGTCTTGACTTGTTGCTTCTTGATTTCTTCTCTTGAATCTTGAATTCATTTTCTCTTGAATCTTGATTCTTCTTGATGTCTTTTCTTGAATCTTGAAATCAACTTTTCTTGAATCTTGAATCCTCTTGATTTCTTCTAGTGAATCTTGAAATTAATCTTGATCTTGAACTTGTTGACTCAATCTTGAAATCATTCTTTTGTGCTTTTTGTCATTATCAAAACTACTTGATTCATCATCATGAAGCTTGCTTCTACATAGTCATGCACAGATAAGAGACAAAAATATAGATAGCTACCCTACACAGAACATTATTCACAATATATGTTGAAATGCTACAAAAATTGGAAAAGTTCCTGAAAAAATTTAAATTTTTTTCCAAAACACCACATTAAATGTCTTGAAATCATTTTTGAATTTTTGTAATTTTTTGGTATTTTTAAAAATCATGAAAATAGAAAAAAATTGCAAAAGTGGTCCAGATCAATGAATTTTGCTAAAATGACCCCCAGTGCCCCTGTTCGTCCCTCACAAGGATCCTTAATGTATGGAATTTATCTACATTCTGACAAAGTTTCAGCCCTTTCTGAGATAGTTGCCTATGAAATGACCAAATTGTCCCTGTCAGTAAAACTCATATTAGAGCAGAATTTGACAATTTTGACCCAAACCTAACCCCCAAAGGATTTACATTTGCTCGGAATAGGGGATAATGCAAGACCAATGTAATATGTCAAACAGTTGGTGTGTGAAGAACGATAATGAAGGATGCACTACACAAAATGCAAAACCTTACTATTGAATGCAGAACTTGCACAATTGTGTAATATTTTTTTCTTTTTCCAATAGATAGATGCAAACCTATACTGCTATACTAATGTCAGTTATGAGTGAATCAAGGTTGGCACACAATGAATCATATCCTTGGCAACGATGCTAGTTTTGATAACAAATGTCGAATCGTTCCAAAAACAAATAAAACTAGGAATCTGCAGTACAAAATTAACCTAGGTCGAACTCAAAAATATGATTTGTAGAAGCAAGGCTTCAAGAGGATGTTTTGATGATGCCAAAGGAGCGCGCTTCTCAAGTTTTATTCAAGACAAGAATCCAAGATATCCAAGAAATTCAAGAAATACGATCAAGATAATTCCTAGAGTGTTAGGAAGAAAGTTTCAAGTTGAAACAACAAAAGGTTTGGCCAAAGGATTTAACTTAAAATGTTTTTTAAAAGAGTTTTACTCTCTGGTAATTGATTACCAGAAGATGTAACCGATTACCAGTGGCCAATGTGCCTTCTGAAAAGCTTTTAGATGTTTTAAATGTTTTAGAAAGCATGTAATCGATTACACATGGCTTGTAATCGATTACTAGTGGTTTGGAACATTTTAAAACAACCATAAGAAATTTGAATTTAAATTTCAAAGTTGTGTAATCGATTACAGTAAGTTGGTAATCGATTACTAGTGTTTAAATATTCAAATTTCAAATGAGAAGAGTCATAACTCTTCAGAAGTAATTGTGTAATTGATTACACCATTATTGTAATCGATTACCAGTGAGGATTTTTGAATATAACTCCCAACAGTAACATATTTTCAAATGTTTTTGAATGGCCATCAAAGGCCTATATATAAGTGACTTGGGATACGAAAATTCTTCAGAGTTTTTAATGACCAAAAAATCTTATCCTCTCAAAAGATTAAATTGTCTTATCTTCTAAAAATCCCTTGACCAAAACACTTGCAATTCAATAAGGAATTATTTGAGTGCTTCATTGTACAATCTATCTCTTTCAAGAGAGATTTCTTCTTCTCTACTTCTTATTCAAGGAAAGTGATTAAGGGACTGAGGGTCTCTTGTTGTAAAGCGATCTGAACACAAAGGAAGGGTTGTCCTTGTGTGGTTCAGAACTTGTAAAGGATTTTTACAAGATAGTGGAACTCTCAAGCGGGTTGCTTAGGGACTGGACGTAGGCACAAGGGTGTGGCCGAACCAGTATAAAATTGAGTTTGCACTTTCTCTTCCCTTAAACTCCTTTATTTATTGTTATTTATCTTTTGGGTTAAGGAAGTTTATTCTAAATTGAATTATAGTAATTCATAATAAGGGAACATTGATATTATCATTAAAGAAGAATAAAATTTTAATTGGGGAAATAGTTTGTGCAATCTTAATTCACCCCCCCCCCCCTTCTTAAGATATCTGAGGCCACTTGTCTAACATGATTAAATTTGGTTCCTATGTTCATTCACTTATAAACAGCAAGGGGGGATTTCATCGAATAGTCACAAAGCCTTAGTCACGGAAAGTAACCCAAAAATGACCAAGAATAGGGTGTTGAAAGAGCATAACAAGATTTTCCTAAATTGGTTTAAAGATACAATTTTTGGTGATGACAATGCTTCTGAAACGTTAAGGAAGTTAGCAGATGGGTCTAAAGGAAATGTTAGAACTTGGCAGGGATACAATATCAACAAGTATTTGTTCTATACCAAATCACAAGATGACAAGAGTACAATGCAAAATAGTAGGGTTAGTCTTAAGGCTGAATCCTAACACTTTACTATTGTAAATGATGAAAATCCCCGTTTGGCGTCCATGCCTTACTTTGGAGTCATTGAAGAAATCTAGGATCTTAATTATGTTAAATTAATTGTGTGTGCTTTTAAGTGTAAGTTGGTTGATACCAATATCAGTGTGTGAATCGGTGATTTCATATTTACTTTGGTAGATCTAGAGAAGCTAGCTTATTAGAATGAGCCTTTCATCATGGCAGACAAGTTAAACATGTGTTTTATGTTCAAGATCCTTGTGATGAAAGGTGGTCAGTGGTTCTACACGGAAAAATCATTGGTATTAATCCTAAAGATGATGATTCAACCCTTGATACTTGTCACGCTCCTTTCTCCACACACATGCCTAACCTTAATGGAGAAGAAGAAGTTGATGACGTCCATGCAAATCATAATGATCATGATGAAGTAGAATTAATTAACATCGTATAATGTAATCATTTTTTATATATACTTGTTTCCATATTTAAAATTACATAACTTACTATACTTTTGAGTTGACTTTAATTAATGTTGTTTTTTAACAATCATATGGCTACACCACCGAGCTCCCCTCCTCCTTAGAAAAGACACACGACTTAGATCATTGTCTGCCAGATTTGTAGGGGTGGAGAGACCACTGGTTCATGTTGATCTTACTACCAGGAAAGTTGATGGTCAATACAAAAAGAAATTAAGGACCTATTAGGGGGGGGTCATTACTTGAGACAAGGTAACTGGAAATAGGTTCCTGCAGCTCAAAAGGATTTGATTTTGGAGAACATCCTGGTATTTCAATTGAAACTTGTATGTTATGGTAATTGGATATATTAAACTGGCACATTTTTGTTATTCACTAACTCTTACAATTCATTTTGTGTCTGAGGCTAAATTTGATATTCCTAAAGCATCCAATAAAAGGATTAAGAAGAAAATCCTATAGTATATAGGAGAGCGCTGGAGGCAATTTCAGCTCGATTTGACCTCCAAATGGGCTTAGCAGAAGACAAGGAGGATGATGATGACAAAGTCTGTGAGAAGTACACATTTAGCAAAGAAAAGTGAAACCAATTTTGTCAAAGCCATAAAAACCCTTCATAGTAGGTTAGTTGTGGCCCTTCAACGTTTTGAAATTGACAATTACATTTGATTTAAGCATTTTTTTATATACTGTCTATTTCTCACATGATGTTAGAAAGAAGGCGCAATCCATCCAGAAACAAAACACTACCCCTCGCCTATTATCTTGTGGGGGTTATGATTTTCTAGAACAAAAGTTAATGGAGAAAAAACAAAAGAAATGATTGGAGCCAACAACCCAATGTTGGATCAAGTGGCCTCAAAATAATTAAGAAGGGGGGTGAATTAATTATTAATGTGTCTTGACTAATTAAAAATTATCCTTCTTAATGTTACTAGATTCAACTAGGCTTTTACGACTAAGTTAAGAAAGTAAAGAACATAAACAATAACTTAACCAAAAGTAAAAGCGGCAATTAAGAGTACACAGCGGAAATTAAAGAGTGTAGGGAAGAAGAAGACAAACACAAGATTTATACTGGTTCGGCCACAACCCGTGCTTACATCCAGTCCCCAAGCAACCAATGGTTCTTAAGATTTCTTTCAACCTTGTAAAATCCTTTACAAGCCAAAGATCCACAAGGGATATACCCTCCCTTTTTCTCTTTGAAAAACCAAGTGGATCTACCCTCCACTTGAACTGATCCACAAGAGATGTACCCTCTCTTGTTCTCAGTATAACAACCCAAGTGGATATACCCTCTACTTGTGCCACAAAGGATGTACCCTCCAATGTGTTAAGACAAAAAATTCTTAGGCAGTTTGTCCCTTGAATTCTCTGTCAGGGGGATACAAAAGATATCTCAGGCGGTTAGTCCTTTGAAATATTTTGTAAGAAATAAAAGATATCTCAGGCGGTTAGTCCTTTGAATCTTTTGGCAAGAGAAAGAAGGAATGAAGAAGAAGAGTAGCACAAGTTTTTGGTCAATGAACTTTTCGTGAAAGAGAAAGTATTGAACAAAAACTCTTAGAAAGATTAAGAGAAATGAATAAGAAAGTTCTATAAAAACCTTATTGAAATTCATGCCTTGGTCACATATTTATAGTCATTTGATGACTCAAGTTAAAGTTTGTAACTCTTGGCAATTTTTTCAAAACTAATCACTTTAAAAGGTTGTGACTCTTTTGTAAACTAGTTACTTTTAAAAGTTGTGACTCTTTTGAAAAAATCTTCAGAAAACTAGTCACTTTAAGAATTGTGACTTTTGGTAATTTATTTTTCGAAATCAGTCACCGGTAATCGATTACCATCAAGGTGTAATCAATTACACATCAACAGATGTGACTCTTCATGTTTAAATTTGAAAATCAAAATGTTTAGAAACACTTGTAATCGATTACAAGTATTGTGTAATCAATTACACAAGTTTGAAATGATTTGAAAAGGTTTTATCACATGTTGTGACTCTTGAAATTTGAAATCTAACGTTTTAAAACATTGGTAATCGATTACATGATTATGGTAATCGATTACAGCTTTGTAAATCAGTTTTGAACAATGCTGGCTACTGGTAATTGATTACTACCTTCTGGTAATTGATTACCAGAGAGTAAAAACTCTTTGGTAAAAGATTTTGTTAAAAATTCTTGTGCTACTCAATGTTTTGAAAAACATTTTTTAGTACTTATCTTGATTGACTCTTCTCTTGATTCTTGAATCTTGATCTTGATTGTTCTTGAATCTTGATCTTGATTGTTCTTGAATCTTGATTCTTGAAACTTGATTATTCTTGAATCTTGATTCTTGAAGCTTTTTGACTCCTGATTCTTTGGAACTTGCTTAACTCTTGATTCTTTGGAATCATCAAAATAATCTTGGAAGTCATTGCTTCCACAATCTCCCCCTTTTTGATGATGACAATCCTGAAATCAAGAGGATACATACAAGTTTTGTTCTACAATTCACTCATCTCTTTCTCCCCCTTTCTTTTTGAATTTATGCTTACTTTTAAAGCTTTGAAAATATAATATCTTGATTTCTAAAATACCCATTTTTCTCTCCCCCTTTGGCAACATCAAAAAGGCCAAAGTGTGTAAAACATGAATAATTTAAAACATACACAAAGCATAATTTGTAAAACAAACATAAATAATTCTAAAACATACATAAAGCATAATTTTAATAAGACCAAATTGAAATGCAAACCAGTTAGTCATATATCACAAACCATAAACATCATGTTCAGTCATACTAAGCAAATATTAAAAGAAATACTAAGTGTTCAAATGTCATAATAATAAAGCCAAATACACGGCTAGAAATCAAAATACTAATAATAATAGTAATGTCTAAACTGATGGTGGTGATGGAGGTAAATCAAGGCAGTCGTGAATGATGGTGACATCTTCTTCAACCTTTGCAATCCTTGAGTTCATCTCCTCGAATCGTGTGTTCACTTGAAGTTCCAAGGAGTCAAACCTCTCACCAACATAGGTTTGAAGTCCATCAAACCTGTCCAAAATACTTTGAAGGAGAGAAGAGTCCCCTTCAACCGATAAGTGTCCTTCATCATCATTTGGTTGAGCACCCTTTTTTACCCAAGAGCCATCACGCTCTTTGCGGTAACCAAAGGAGGCAACCACAGCAGCACCAATCAAGAAAGATCTCTTGATTGGAACATAAGGTTCAGAATCAAGAGGGATGTTAAAATGTTGAAGAAACAAAGTAACTAAGTGTGGATAGGGTAGAGGAGCATTTAATCGCAATGTTGAAGAAACAAAGTAACTAAGTGTGCCTAATCAATTTGTCGGCCGGTATGAAAGGCCCACATGACTATTAGATCTTCTTCAGAAACCTGAGCAAGGTTTGAAGATCTTGGAAGTAAAATACGAACAATAGATAGTGAAGGATGAGGCTTTCAAGAGCCAATGAACCAGCAAGCAGCCTTCCGGTCATATCCGCTTGGTTGGTGCAAACCAACCGGCGGGCATCATGCACAGAAAAATCAAATTTCCAATCATCATCCAGTGTACCTTCAAATGGTACACCTTCGCTAGACAATTGGGTCAAATCATAGAAGAGGGATTGGTCAATGACCATCTTTATCCCATAAACCTCAGAAATCAAGGTACTTTCTTGAATTTCAAGGTTAGAATAAAAAGCTTTTACCAATTCAGAATACACAGGCAGATTTAAAGACATAAAGGGGATGAGATTTGAGTTTTGAAATGCTTGAATGCATTCGAAACTCTCATTAGAAAAGAAATCCATATCTATGAACTTAGGGTCAATGATAGAATGAGAGGAGAAGAGGTTTGAGTACCGTGTACGTTGTTCTTCTTATGAGAACAATGAGGATGAGGAAATGGAGGAAGGAATTGGAGTATCCTGAGCCTCGGAGTGCCATTGGCTTCTACTTAAAGAACCCTTGCGCTTCTTTGATGGTTCCACCATTTGAGAGACTTATTAAAAATTTCAATCGGTTAAGATGAAAGAGGATGAAGAAAGATGAATTTTGGGCTTTGTGGGACATGATTTGGATAAGAAATGAGAAAGTTATGGCAGAAAGAAAATTTGGGAATGAGGGTTTCGCGAGAAAGACGAAGTTGTAGTTTTGTGAATTCTGAAATTTGTATTTATAAGCAGCAGGGACGCTTTGTAATCGATTACATCTTTTGGTAATCGATTACACTTAGCCTGACTCGCTGTAATCAATTACATATTGTGGTAATCTATACCAAAGAGCCTTTTAGGAAAACTATGTGCTGAATGAATTCTTAGAGTGAAAGGATTTGAAAAGGGGTCAAAATACTTTATATCTAAAAACTGTTATATGAAAATAAATATATATAACAGAATAGATTTTTGAAAAAGCTTTATGAATGACTTTTAAGCAAGTAATTCACATATCATATTAAAAATCATGTAAGAATCATAGGAACTATCAAGTATTTGTTTTAATAATAAACTTCATGCTTCGAGAAAGAAAATAACTCAATCAAACATATAAGCATATACTCCTAATAACAATCCATCAAGACAAACAAATAAAAAAATTTTAGCCATCATAGAAACAAGTTTAATTGAAAGGAAAATTTCAACCAACTTAATTTAAAAGAGAATGGTTGTGATGTTACCTTTTTCATGATTCAAGTGCTTAGATCTTTAAAGATGGAAGTCAGACTTTTTGTTTTTCTTACTTAAACTTCTTGAGAGATGTTCTCATCGCTCTCATAGTCCTTGGATAGAAGGTTGATCTCCTTCTCCAAACCATCAGATGAGTCATTGTCATCCCAAGCAATGTACGCCTTCTTGGATCTTCTTTCTTTATAGCTTTTCTTCTCATTCTTCTTGGGCCATGACTCGTTTGAGAGGCAATTTGCCTTTATGTGACCGGGTTGATTACACTTATAGCATTTAAGTGTTGGAGAAACTTCTTGAGAGATCTTCCCATTGTTGAAGTTATGGCTTCCCTCTATTCTTCTATTTTTGACGAATTTATGAAACTTCTTCATAAAGAGTGAGAAGTCCTCTTCATCATCAGATTCTTCTTCTTCTTCTTCTTCTTCTTCTTCTTCTTCTTCTTCTTGCATTGAGGAGGAGGCTTTGAGTGTTATGCAATAGTTCGTAAACAGTTTCATATTTTATTGAGTGTAGGAATCCTAGAAGAGCAGTCTGCACAGGGTATCTTAGTAGCCCATGGGCATCAGGATGTACTGATTGTTGTCATTGCACAACCAGAGCATCCTAACAAAATATTGAGGAACTAACACATAATATTAGCGATGAACTGGAGCAGTCCATCACTAAAAAAGTGATGAGACAATTAATGTTGTCCTTCAAATGCAATCCTAGGGAATAGTACCTCCTATTAAGTCTGAGGTAGCTCCTTCTGGTTCCTGTGTCAGCACAAAGGGATGATGTGTTGATCCCTCAGGATATGACCTAAATAAGGATGCATCAGATAGGCGTGGGTTATATGTTGATGACAATCCTCCTTACCTGGTTGCCCTTGGAAGAGTTTATGAGGGGTCGACAATGTCCCTTTGGGCAATGATCTAGTGAAGGTGGGCATTAGGAAGTTTGAGATACTGATGCTCGCATTCCTATACCCACTGAAGAGGTTCAATTAGTGGGACAGACCCTTAACACCTTTGTTTGGCCGACATATCTTGCACAACTTTTTTTTCGGAAAAGGTATTTCCTTTTTCTTATGTTTATTATTATTAAAAAAGGATTTGTTACAAATAAAGTGTTCACTATCATTGACTTATGTTTATTAACTGTGTAGGATAAACAGATACCAAAGGGATCGAAAAATCCTGTTGATAGGCCAAAACCTAATGATGATCCTATATACCAGATGACATTAATGATCCCAAAACTTTTCCTCAAGCCTATGCAGGTGTCGTGGGATGCAACTATGTTTAGGGTGTACAATGATAATGTCCCATTGTACATAAAACATGAAGATCTTGGGGAAATAGTACACGATGGTCAATGTCTAAACATCATTGTTATAGAATTTTGGATTAAGTAAATTTAAATTACAGTCCATTACCTAATTGATTGTTTTAAATTGATGCATAATTTACTTTATTTTAACAATATTAGGCATATGAATGAGTTAAGTCTGGGATCGAGGAATGCCTTTGTGTATGGATTCCTTGAGCCACAGCCCATACGTAGATTTGAGCAATCGCAGTTTGAATCTGAAGATTATATTGAGAAATAGATGTAGAATTCACTGAGAGATGTCTACCTAGGAGACTACTAGAATAGGTAAGTAAAACTGAACAAATCAATTTAAATAATGTATGCATCATAATAACTTAATGTTCTCTAATGCAATGGACATTGACAACTGGTGGTTATATGTCCTAAGGACAATGTTGTTGTCTGGTTCTGTTTCTTGCACAATAAGCCCGACAACTTCTTGAAAGGAATGATTAACAGGTTAGTTCTAATTTGTAACACATTTACTTTATCATTATTATTTGACATCAATATTTTAATTGTACAATATACGTGCATGTTTCTCTTAACTAGTGCTTTGAAGGGATTCAACAATAATCACGGAAGTAAATCCAAGGCAACTGCTAAATGGATTCCAGTTAAAGTAAGTCATTTAAACAATGTTTGATCACTTCAAAATGACATTTTATTACTTTGTACACTTATTTTGGGATAATTTTAAACATCTTATTGAATTTGGTGTAATAAGCAAAGAGGAAGCACTAAGTGTGGCTGTTACGTCATGCATTGGATGTCACCATAGTCCTAGGAGGTTTCAAGGATAATTGTGAAATGATAATTGTTTACTTCAAAACTAATTTCATTTCTTATAGTTGTTATTATTTACACTAATTAAGTTATATTTTATTATATCATGAAGTATTTTACTGATCCAAGACCATTTGAACCCGAGAGAATAAAGGCAATTCGCATCCAGTGGACAAGATGTTTACTAAGAGTTAAAAATGATGCACTAAGTAGTGTTTAAGAAATTTTGCAAATGTTAGACTTATGTAAATCTTAGGTTATAGATGATATTTATGTATTGACATTATTTTATTTATTAATATTTATTAAATAATAATTTGAATATAATATATATAGTTTGGATTGATTTGGTTTTGGTCTAGATTAGTTTTGTTTATAACTTACAGGTTTGGGTTCATTAAATAAATTAACAAAATATTTTAAAACAATGCAAAAACAATATCGATTCTCCCGAAAACCAATATTGTAATGCACCATACAACATTGGTTCTCTGCAAAACGATGTTGTAATGTACCATACAACATAGGTTCTCCCCAAAACCAATGTTGTATAGTACAATACAACATCAATTTTATTCAAAACTGATGTTATTTTTGCTTGTTTCTTTTTTACTATTTGCTACTATTATACCACATCGGTTTTGGGAAGAATCGATGTTGTATAATGGATTTCAACATTGGTTGTTATCACTGATGTTAAAAATGACCTACTTTTAACGATGATCATTTCAACATCAGTTCAAAACTGATGTTGAATGTCCAAAATAATTTATGTTAAAATCACTTTTTCTAGTTGTACAAGGAGACCTTCTCACCCCGTTCATGTTTCTCTTAGTTGTTGAGGATTTGGCGGACATTTTCAAAACCACGGTGGATCGAGGAGTATTTGGTTAAGGGAAGACATATAGTTTTTGCTTTTCCAATATGTTGATGATTTAGTTATAGTGGGGGAGGTGACTCATGACAACCTTTAGGCACTCAAGGCTATATTTAGAAGCTATGAGTTGATATGGGGATTGAGAGTGAACTTCCATAAAAGCAACACCTTTGGGGTAAATGTGGATGATTCTTTTTTGGTAACTCTTGAACCCTTTCTACATTCCAATACTGCATCTCTCCCCTTCAAATTCCTTGGGCTGCCAATAGGAGCTAACCCGCGGCTATGCATAACATGGGATTCGGTGTGGTTGGTTTATTTCAAAGGAAGTTTGTTAATTGGAAAGGTATTCTGTAGATGCAATTGCCTTTGATGTTTTGATGATGATCATGATGATGTGTTGCAATTGATGCAAATGGGCTTTTCAAGATTAAATTCAAGACAATACTTCAAGATTACAAGTCACAACATCAAGATGATCACTAGAATATTAGGAAGGGAATTCCTAATTGAATTAGCAAAGGTTTGGCCAAGTGATTTAAATTAAAAAAAGTGTTTCTCAAAGGTTTTACTCTCTGGTAATCGATTACCAGAGGATGTAATCGATTACCAGTGGCCAAATACGTTTTATAACAGCTACAAAAATTTGAATTCGAAATTTTAGACTGTGTAATCGATTACACAATTTTGGTAATCGATTACCAGCAGTTAGTAAACGTTTTAATTCAAATTTTAAAAGTTGTAATCGATTACACAATCACTGTAATCAATTACCAGACAGGATTTTCAGAAAAATAATTTCAAGAGTCACAACTTTTCAAAGGCTTTATTCATGACCACCAATGGTCTATATATATGTGACTTAAACACGAAATTGCTCAGAGATTTTCAGAAAAACAAGTGTTTATCCTCTCAAAGAGCAAATTCATTTTATCCTCTTAAGAATTCCTTGGCCAATTCAATTGCAATTCATTAAGGAATTATTTGAGTGCTCAATCTGTAAAATCCATCTCTTTCTAGAGAGATTTGTTCTTCTTCTTCTTCTCATTCTCTAAGGGATTAAGAGACTGTGAGTCTCTTGTTGTAAAGGAATTCTAAACACAAAGGAAGGATTGTCCTTGTGTGTTTAGAACTTGTAAAAGGAATTTACAAGATAGTGGAACTCTCAAGCAGGTTGCTTGGGGACTGGACGTAGGCACAAGGGTGTGGCCGAACCAGTATAAAACTGAGTTTGCATTCTCTCTTCCCTTAATCTCCTTTATTTATTATTGTGTTATATTCATATTCAAATTGTTTTATTTGAATTAATATTTAAGAAGATTGTCATTAAGGGAATTCATAACTTGAATAAAAAGTGAAATAGATTTTAATTGGGGAAGTAGTTTGGAATATCTTAATTCAACCCCCCCCCCCTTCTTAAGATATTTGAGGCCACTTGTCTAACAAGTGGTATCAGAGCTTCATTCTTGTATAAAGTTTAGAAGCTTCAAGAAAAAGATGGCCTTAGCAAATTCCTTATTTCCAGAAGGGAATTCTATCAATAGACCTCCAATCTTTAATGGAGAGGGTTACCACTACTGGAAAACCCGAATGCAAATTTTTATCGAGGCAATAGATCTAAATATCTGGGAAGCCATAGAAATAGGGCCTTATATACCCACCACAGTAGAAAGAGTTTCAATAGATGGTAGTTCATCAAGTGAAAGCATAACCATAGAAAAACCTAGAGATAGATGGTCTGCAGAGGATAGAAAACGAGTACAATACAACTTAAAAGCCAAAAACATAATAACATCTGCCCTAGGAATGGATGAATATTTCAGGGTTTCAAATTGTAAGAGTGCTAAGGAAATGTGGGACACTCTTCGATTAACACATGAAGGAACTACAGATGTTAAAAGATCTAGGATAAATGCACTAACTCATGAGTATGAATTATTTAGAATGAATGCAAATGAAAATATTCAGAGTATGCAAAAGAGATTTACACATATAGTAAATCATCTAGCAGCCTTAGGCAAAGAATTTCAAAATGAGGATCTTATAAACAAGGTGTTAAGATGTTTAAGTAGAGAATGACAACCCAAAGTAACGGCCATTTCTGAATCAAGAGATTTGTCTAACATGTCTCTTGCCACTTTATTTGGAAAGTTGCAGGAACACGAGATGGAACTATTGAGATTGCACCAAAATGAAGAAAATGACAAGAAAAAGAAAGGAATTGCTCTTAAAGCATCATCCTCAATTCAAGAAGAAAGTGATCAGGATAATGATCCAGATGATGATGATGATCTAAGTCTCTTTGTAAAAAGATTCAACAAGTTTCTTAAAGTAAGAGGAAATCAGAGGCGACCAAATTTTAAATCAAAGAGAAGGACAGAAAATTCATCCTCTACTCTAAAATGCTTTGAATGCAATCAACCTGGACATCTGAGGGTTGATTGTCCCATCTTCAAGAAAAAGATGGAAAAATCTGAAAAGAAAAATCATAGTGAAAAAGAAACTGAAGAAAGCATACATCACATGGGATGAAAATGATTTGGAATCCTCTGAAGATTCTGAAAATGAAGAGATAAATCTCTGCCTTATGGCCAAAAGTTACGAAAGTGATGAAGAGGTAACATCTTCAAACAACTTATCTATTTCTTTTGATGAATTGCAAGATGCATTTGCTGATTTGCATAAAGAATCAATTAAACTTGCAAAATTAGTTTCATCATCAAAGAAAACAATTTCAAATTTAGAAAATGAAATTTCGAAATTAAACAAAGAATTAGATCTTCTTAGAAATGAAGTCTCAATCTCTAAAACAAATGAAAAAGTTAATATCTCCACTATTAATGACAAGAAAATAACAGATTCTTGTAGTTGTTGTGATAAATATGTAAAAGAAATTAAAGAGTTGAAAAATTCACTTGCAAAATTTTCATATAGTAGAAATAATTTAGATATTATATTAAGTAAACAAAGATATGTGTCTAATAAAAATGGACTAGGGTATAAATCTGAAAAACAACAAAAGGTTCATAAAAACTTTTCCACTTCCACACAAAAATGTAATTCTAATTCTATCACTTGTTTTTACTGTGGAAGAAGAGGACATGGCATATCAACTTGCTACGTCAAGAAAAATTACAGTAACATTAAGATGATATGGGTCCCAAAAGGATCCTCAGTTTATACTAACATGCAAGGACCCAATAAAATTTGGGTACCTAAGTGAAAAACTTGATTATGCAGGTATCTTTGAGAAAGAAGTGGTACATAGATAGCGGATGCTCAAAACATATGACTGGAGATGCATCAAATTTTACACATATATCTCCAAAGAAAAGCGGGCATGTAACATATGGTGACAATAACAAAGGTAGAATTCTTGGAGTGGGTAAAATAGGTACAAATTCTTCAAACTCCATTGAAAATGTTCTACTTGTTGAAGGCCTTAAGCACAGCCTGCTTAGCGTTAGTCAACTATGTGACAAAGGCTATCTAGTATCATTTGATTCTCAGAAATGTCTTATAGAACATCAGCATGACATTAATATAAAGCATGTAGGACATAGAGTCAATAGTGTTTACATGATAGACTTAAGCATAAAACAGGAAAACAATCATTGCATTCTTAGTAAAGATGATGATCCATGGTTATGGCATAAAAGAATTGCTCACATAAACATGGATCACTTAAATAAATTAATTTCAAAAGATTTAGTAGTTGGTTTGCCTAAATTGAAATTTGAAAAAGATAAACTATGCGATGCATGTCAAAAGGGCAAACAAGCAAGAGTCTCATTCAAACCTAAAAATGTTGTTTCAACCACTCGACCATTACAGTTATTGCATATGGATCTATTTGGTCCGTCTAGAACCATGAGTTTTGGAGGAAATTACTATGCTCTAGTTATAGTTGATGATTTCTCTAGATATACTTGGACATTATTTATTACACATAAAAGTGATTCATTCCAAGCATTTAGGAAACTTGCTAAAGTCATACAAAACAAGAAAAATCTCAAGATTGCATCCATTAGAAGTGATCATGGGGGTGAATTTGAAAATAAAGATTTTGAATTATTTTGTGATGAACATGGTATTGAACATAATTTTTCTGCACCAAGAACCCCTCAACAAAATGGAGTTGTTGAGAGGAAAAATAGGTCATTGGAAGAAATTGCAAGAACTTTATTAAATGATACTTCTCTTCCAAAGTATTTTTGGGCTGAAGCTGTCAATACTGCATGTTACATCATGAATAGGGCCTTGATAAGACCTATTTTAAAGAAAACCCCATATGAGTTATTTAATGGTAGAAAACCTAATATCTCTCATCTACATGTTTTTGGTTGCAAGTGCTTTGTACTTAATAATGGTAAAGATAATCTAGGAAAATTTGATGCAAAATCTGATGAAGGCTTTTTTCTTGGATATTCATTACAAAGCAAAGCATATAGGATATATAATAAGAGAACTATGAATATCGAGGAATCCATTCATGTTACCTTTGATGAATCTAATGCTATAATGTCAAGAAAGAATATGCTAGATGACATTGCAGATTCTTTAGAACATATGAACATTCATGAACAAAATTCCAAAGGAAATGATAAAGGAAACAATGAAGATCCTCCAGAAGAAGTCAAATCCAATGATGAACTTCCAAGAGAATGGAAAGCTTCAAGAGATCATCCCCTCGACAACATTATTGGTGATATCTCAAAAGGGGTAACAACTAGACACTCTCTTAAAGATTTATGCAATAATATGGCTTTTGTATCCATGATTGAACCTAAAAATATAAAAGAAGCCATAATAGATGATAATTGGATCATTGCCATGCAAGAAGAACTAAACCAATTTGAAAGAAACAATGTGTGGAAATTAGTAGAAAAACCTGAAAATTATCCTCTCATAGGAACAAAATGGGTTTTTAGAAATAAATTAGATGAACATGGTATAATTATTAGAAATAAAGCAAGGTTAGTAGCAAAAGGGTATAATCAAGAAGAGGGAATAGACTATGAAGAAACATATGCTCCTGTTGCAAGATTAGAAGCCATTAGAATGCTTTTGGCATATGCATCCATAATGGATTTTAAACTTTATCAAATGGATGTTAAGAGTGCCTTTCTAAATGGTTTAATTCAAGAAGAGGTATATGTTGAACAACCCCCTGGTTTTGAAATTTTTGATAAACCAAACCATGTTTATAAATTACAAAAGGCTCTTTATGGTTTGAAACAAGCCCCTAGGGCGTGGTATGAACGCTTAAGCAATTTTCTTCTAGAAAAAGATTTCTCCAGAGGTAAAGCGGATACCACATTGTTCATAAAGAGAAAGCATAATGATATTTTGTTGGTTCAAATATATGTTGATGATATAATTTTTGGATCCACTAATGATTCATTGTGCAAGGAGTTTTCCCTTGATATGCAAAGTGAATTTGAAATGTCAATGATGGGAGAACTAAAATACTTTCTGGGATTACAAATCAAGCAAACTCAAGAAGGTATATTCATCAATCAATCCAAGTACTGTAAGGAATTGATCAAAAGATTTGGGATGGATTGTGCAAAACACATGTCTACACCGATGAGCACTAATTGTTACTTAGATAAAGATGAATCTGGTCAGTCTATAGACATAAAACAATATCGAGGTATGATCGGATCTCTTCTTTATTTATCTGCTAGTAGACCTGATATTATGTTTAGTGTATGCATGTGTGCTAGGTTTCAATCCAACCCCAAACAATCACATTTAAGTGCAGTAAAGAGAATCATGAGATACCTATTAGGAACAATCAATTTAGGATTATGGTATCCTAAGAATTCAACATGTAACTTAATAGGATATTCTGATTCTGATTTTGCCGGATCTAAAACTGATAGAAAAAGTACAAGTGGAACTTGTCAATTTATTGGATCGGCTCTTGTCTCATGGCATAGTAAGAAACAAAATAGTGTTGCTTTATCCACTGCTGAAGCGGAGTATATCTCTGCCGGTAGTTGTTGTGCACAAATTTTATGGATGAAGCAACAATTATCTGACTATGGCATCATTCTTGATCGCATACCTATTAAGTGTGATAATACTAGTGCCATAAATCTATCCAAAAACCCAGTTCAACACTCTAGAACTAAACATATAGAGATTAGACACCACTTTCTTAGAGATCATGTCCTAAAGGGAGATTGTGTATTAGAATTTGTTGATACTAAGAATCAACTTGCTGATATTTTCACTAAACCTCTCCCTAAGGAAGTGTTCTTCTCTATTAGAAGAGAACGAGGTCTCTTAGATGTAAGAGATTTAGAAAAATAGGGATTGATTGGTTGATTGATTGGTTGATTTACTCTTACTTATTGATTGTAGATTATTTTGTTTGTTTGATCATGTTTGAATTCTTGTTTTTATGATAGAATTTATGATTTCTTGTGTATATAATAATTGAATGATTGAATTTAGTGTATTAGTAGTGAAAATTAGTCATATAGGATGTATTTGAGCATTAACATGGATATTCTCTTAAGAAACTAGCCTAGGATAGGCTCTGGTAATCGATTACCATCCAGTGTAATCGATTACACATGAACAGGCAGCCTGTAATCGATTACAACATCCTGTAATCGATTACCAGAAGGCTTATTGGGCCTGTAATCGATTACCAATACCTGTAATCGATTACAATGCGTCATCTTCTATAAATACTCACGAAATCAGAGGTGCTGCGCAGCCAAAGCCTCCTCCACGTTTTCCTCCATACCTAGAACTTCAAACCTTCGATTCTCACTCAATTCTTCACCAAATCACGTCCCGTAAAGCCCAATCTTCCTCTTTTTCACTTCTCTTTCACTTCCACCGATCAAAATCTATGAAAACTTCATCAAATGGCAGAGCCATCAAAGAAGAGAAAGGGATCATCCTCCACTGCTACCGCCGCTGCCCATCGCCGCCACGGCCCATCCAGAGCACCCACAACACCTATTCCTCCTTCTTTGTCATCTCCAAGATCATCAACATTGTTTTCATTCGATGATCAACGTCTACGGTAACTTTCTCAGTTTTCTTCAAGAATAATCTTAGACCCTAAGTACCTAGACGTAGAATTCTTTAATGATGAAACGTTTGATTGCTATCAAGTGTTTCAAAATTCTGGTCTTGTTGATTTCATGTCATTAAAATTGTCATATTATCCTGAACTTGTAAAAGTTTTCTACTGCAATTTAAAAATTCAGGATGGTATCATTATGTCTGAGGTGCATGGTACTTCTATGGTCATTGATCAGTCACTATTCTTTTCTTTGACTCATTTACCCAGTCAAGGTGCACCTTTTGAGGGCACCATTGTTGATGACTGGAAATTCGATTATTCGAGTCATGATGCTCGTCGCATGGTCTGCAATGATCAAGCTAAAATGACCGGTAGATTGCTGGCCGGGTCATTAACATTTGATAATCGCATCATGCATTATATCATTGTTAGAATTTTGCTTCCTCGGTCTTCAAATTTAGCACAAGCCTCTGAGGAGGATTTGATTCTTATGTGGGCTTTTCTTACCGGTCGTCAGATCGACTGGGCCCAATTGGTTCGGTACCGAATGCATAAGGCATTACGGGCCAATGCACCTCTTCCTTATCCACAATTGATTACTCTGTTTTTGCGTCATTTTCAAATTCCGCTTGATGATGAACCCTTTGTTCAAGTCAAGCGTTCTTTTGCAATTGGTGCTGGTGCAGTGACCTCCTTTGGGTATCATAAAGATCGGAATGGACAATGGCTGAAGAAGGATGCACGATGCACTCCCTCCTCAAGATGAACGTACTCCTTCACCTCCCCCTCAACGTGAAGATTCCGCACTCATGAATGAAGTCCTCTCCGAATTACGGGGTCTTCGTTCTTATGTTGGTGACCGCTTCGACTCGTTAGATTCACGCTTTGCCGGTATGGACATTCGCCTTACACAGCTTGAAGAGGATGTCGGATACATTCGTCAGAGTTTCGATCTTCCACCACCACCTCCGTCTTCTTAGATTTTAGTTTCTGATTATATGTCTTTTATAAGGCGTGTATTTTGGCTTTTAGTTTCTTAGAATTTTCACTATTTTGCTAAGTACTTTGCTTATTTATCTTGTGGTTTTTTAACTTTCAGTCTTGGATGTTTTGTGGTTGTTGACATTTTAAGTTAGTTGGATTCTGGTTTGATTACTTCTTCTTTGTGAGTTTGGCTTATTGTGTTTTATACTCTGATATCTATATCTTTCTACTCCATTGTTATATCTGTGTTGATTTCCGAGTTCTTTGGCTTTTTGATGTTGCCAAAGGGGGAGAAAAGGTTGTAGAAAAAGCTTAAGAAAAAGCTTAACAAACTTAGAAATCAAGTGATCATGAATTCCGAAATATAGGGGGAGTAAACGCATGCACATTTTATCTATATACAATTGTTTGTTGCTTGCTTGAATCTTGATTTCAGGTATTGTATTGTCATCATCAAAAAGGGGGAGATTGTAGATGCAATTGCCTTTGATGTTTTGATGATGATCATGATGATGTGTTGCAATTGATGCAAATGGGCTTTTCAAGATTAAATTCAAGACAATACTTCAAGATTACAAGTCACAACATCAAGATGATCACTAGAATATTAGGAAGGGAATTCCTAATTGAATTAGCAAAGGTTTGGCCAAGTGATTTAAATTAAAAAAGTGTTTCTCAAAGGTTTTACTCTCTGGTAATCGATTACCAGAGGATGTAATCGATTACCAGTGGCCAAATACGTTTTATAACAGCTACAAAAATTTGAATTCGAAATTTTAGACTGTGTAATCGATTACACAATTTTGGTAATCGATTACCAGCAGTTAGTAAACGTTTTAATTCAAATTTTAAAAGCTGTAATCGATTACACAATCACTGTAATCGATTACCAGACAGGATTTTCAGAAAAATAATTTCAAGAGTCACAACTTTTCAAAGGCTTTATTCATGACCACCAATGGTCTATATATATGTGACTTAAACACGAAATTGCTCAGAGATTTTCAGAAAAACAAGTGTTTATCCTCTCAAAGAGCAAATTCATTTTATCCTCTTAAGAATTCCTTGGCCAATTCAATTGCAATTCATTAAGGAATTATTTGAGTGCTCAATCTGTAAAATCCATCTCTTTCTAGAGAGATTTGTTCTTCTTCTTCTTCTCATTCTCTAAGGGATTAAGAGACTGTGAGTCTCTTGTTGTAAAGGAATTCTAAACACAAAGGAAGGATTGTCCTTGTGTGTTTAGAACTTGTAAAAGGAATTTACAAGATAGTGGAACTCTCAAGCGGGTTGCTTGGGGACTGGACGTAGGCACAAGGGTGTGGCCGAACCAGTATAAAACTGAGTTTGCATTCTCTCTTCCCTTAATCTCCTTTATTTATTATTGTGTTATATTCATATTCAAATTGTTTTATTTGAATTAATATTTAAGAAGATTGTCATTAAGGGAATTCATAACTTGAATAAAAAGTGAAATAGATTTTAATTGGGGAAGTAGTTTGGAATATCTTAATTCAACCCCCCCCCCTTCTTAAGATATTTGAGGCCACTTGTCTAACATATTCATCTTTCAGTGGGGGGCAGAGTTGTTCTGATTAACTCTATTCTAGACAACCTTTTGCTATATTTTTTATCCTTCTTTAAAGCACCGAAAAAGTCTTAAATACTCTTAAAGGTATTCAACAAAAATTATTGTGGCATGGGTGGTCATATTCTTACGTACAAAATTAATTGGGTAGCGTGCAACTAAGTATGCTTACCTAAAGAGGCTGGGGGATTGGGCATGAAAAATCTTGAACTATTTAATTTCAATTTACTCTATAAATGGAATTGGTGGTTACTAACTGATCCTTTAGCTTTGTGGTACGTACAGTTTACTGTCATATAGATATGGTGACATCCATAAGGTGAATGGGAATCAATCCCTATCGGATAGAAATTCAATTTCAATTTGGTAAAAGGATGTGCCACGTATTGGCTCCTTATTTATCTGTCCCTTAGTTTGGTTTAGTAATCAAGTGATGAGAAAAGTTGGAAATGGTCAACAAACTTCTTTTTGGTCTGACTTATGGTTTGGAGAGTGTAGCTTCAAAGAGAAATTTCCAATGTTGTTCCAGATTGCTGCAAATAAAGAAGCCTTAATTTCATATGTATCACCTTCATCAACAGAACTGGGCTTGATTTGGCTATGGAGTTGGAGGCTCCCTCTATTTATTTGGGAGGACGAGTTGCTACAATAGCTTTCTATAAAACTACAAGGATTCCTTTCTCAACAAGAAGTTTCAAACTCGTGGATGTTGAAAGCTCAAGAATCACAAGTTTTTTTCAGTAGCCTCTGCCTTTTAGTTTTAATATCCCACTTTTAGTCTCAAGTGGTCTCTCTTGACATCCTCTCTAAGATCTTAATTTTTTCAGAGTTGGTTTTAGATTGTCTCCATATCTGCCATTAACTATAAAAGATAGGAGTTCTTCTTCAAAACTTTGGAGCAGGTGTGTGCTTTTTAGCCAAACTATGTGAAGACAAAATTAATTTATTTATTTAATCTCCTGTCTCATACCATATTTGGCTAGAGGTCTTTCAATGGACGAGAGTCTTAGTGGCTACACCCAGCCAGTTTACAGCTTTATGATTAACAAAAAAATAAAGGAAATGAGGCAAATAAAAATGGTATGAAATTCTTTATTCAATAATAGCAATGATTATATTATTTATAGTATGTATAATGGGAATAGAATGACCTAGAACCTAGGAGGATAAAATGGAATCAAAGCATATTCTTGTACTATTTGTGGACAACTCATAAATGTAATATATATAAGGAAAGGGAAATAATGCTCTCATAAATGTAATATATATAAGGAAAGAGAAATAATGCTCTGCTGTCAAATAATGTTGTTGTTATGTGGTATTTAAGCTAGGATTATATGTTTTCTCTATTAGCCCCCCACAAGCTGGAGGTGCAAAAATGTTTTGTAACTGCAGCTTGGAAAGATTGGTGCTGAAGGATTGAGGAGGGAGAGCCTTTGTGAATATATCCGCAAGTTGATTTGAAGAAGGAACTGGGAGTAGTAACATGAGTCCAACTTGGGACTTTTCACGGACTAGATGACAATCAATGTCCAAGTGTTTGGTGTGTTCATGAAAGACTGGATTGGTAGCAATGTGAAGAGCACTATGATATCACAGTAAAGTACGGAGGACTTGGAAAGGGGAATCCATAGATCTCTTAGAAGATAAGAAAGACATTGTAATTCACAAGTTGTGGAAGCAAGTGCTTGATATTCAGCCTAAGAAGAGGAACGTGAGACTATAGTTTTCTTCTTGGTTTTCCATGAAACAAGCGAATTGCCTATATGATGGAAGCTTGCTTGTAGGGCTTCTATGGAGGCTAGATCTTTGAGCTTCAATGAGGTGCTCCAATGGTGATTTTACACCATAGAGATGCAGTGGAAGGCAAAGGAGAAGAGGAAAGGGGAGGCACCATCCACTAGGGAATAAGACATGGAAGAAGGAGCTTCACCACCAAGAATGTGCCTTGGATAAGAAACTTGAAGAGTATGTTTTAATGGAGGGAAAGAAAAAGAGAAGGGGAACTTTGAAGTGTGTCTCATAAGGGAGAGAAGTGGAACTTTAAAGTATGTCTCATAATACTTTCATTCATCAAAGTTACAACAAGTGTTACACATGCTTCTATTTATAGACTAGGTAGCTTCCTTGAGCAGCTTTCTTGAGAAAACTTCCTTATGAAACTTCTTTGAGAAAAATTCCTTGAGAAGCTAGAGCTTAGCTACACACACCCCTCTAATAACTAAGCTCACCTCCTTGAGAAGCTTCCTTGAGAAGATTCCTAAAGAAGCTAGAGCTTAGCTACACACACCTCTCCAATAGCTAAGCTCACCTCCTTGAGATGAGAAGCTAGAGCTTAGCTACACCCCCCCTATAATAGCTAAGCTCACCTCCTTGAGATGAGAAGCTAGAGCTTAGCTACACACCTCCTATAATAGCTAAGCTCACCCCCATGCCAAAATACATGAAAAAAAAAAAGTCCCTACTACTAAGACTACTCAAAATTCCCTGAAATACAAGGCTAAAACCCTATACTACTAGAATGGACAAAATACAAGGCCCAAAAGAAGGAAAAACCTATTCTAATATTTACAAAGAAGAGAGGACCCAACCTTGGTCCATGGGCTCAGAAATCTATCCTGAGGTTCATGAGAACCCCAAGGCCTTCTTTAGCAGTTCTAGCCCAATCCTCTTGGAGTCTTCTATCCAACACCCTTAGGGGGTAGGATTGCATCACTATAAAGAAGAAATAACCAATAATTGAGTGCCTAGAGTCAATACACGTTGCCCAATCAGCATCATTAAACCCAAGTACATGAGGAGAGCAAGTCCTTGGAAAAAATAAGCCTTTTTCCTAGACACCCTTTGAGATACCGAAGAACATGGACAGCTACAGCATGATGGGCTTTCGTTGGTTTTGACATAAATTGACTTAGTTGCTATGTAGCAAAGGCAATATCAGGGCGTGTGCTTGTCAAATAGACAAGTCTTCCAACTAGGCGTTTATAAGATAGGGGATCATCAAGAAAACCAGAGGAATCATTATGGAGTCGAAGAGAACTATCCATAGGAGTGGAGGATGGCTTACACCCAAGCATACCTGAATATTTCAGTAAATCCAAACAATACTTACGTTGGCATAATGAAATTCCTTTATCAAAATGTGCAACTTCAATCCCCAAAAAATATTTCAGCTTCCCCAAATCCTTAATGTGAAAATTAGTGTGAAGAATATGCTTAATGCATTCAATCTCAGCAAGGGAATTACCGATCAACACAATGTCATCAACATATAGAATTAGAGCACAGTAAATTCAGAATTATGAGCCTTGATGAATAGACTATGATCAGCATGGGCATGTGAATAACCACAAGTCATCAATAGATTAGATAATTTTTCATACCATTGTCTACTGGATTGCTTTAATCCATAGCGTGATTTCTTCATTTTGCAACTCTGACTTGATGTGTAACCAAGCAAGCCAGGAGGGATCTCCATGTAAACATCCTCCCTGAGGTCCCCGTGTAAGAAAGCGTTGCTAACATCTAATTGATGGAGGTGCCATTGATTAATCGATGCTAGAGCAAGAACAACTCTAACAATGGCCATCTTAACAACAGGGGAGAAGGTTTCAAAGTAATCTATGCCCTCAATTTGACAGTATCCTTTTGCAATAAGACGAGCCTTGTAACACTCAATGCTACCATCTGGTAGTCGTTTGATTTTATATACCCACTTGCACCCAATTAGTCATACATGAGAAAGGGTTTGAACAATGTCCCAGGTTTGATTCAACTATAGAGCCTTGATCTCACATTTCATGGCATCACGCCAACATTGATGTTTCACAGCTTCATGAAAACTGGTGGGTTCGTGCTCAGATGACAGAGTCATAAGGAAATGGCAATGAGAAGGAGAGACATGAGTGTATGAGAGGAAACTCTAAATTGGATATGTGCATGTTGATGAGGATTGAGCAGATTAAGGGAAGGAATTTGAAAATGATAATCTGAAAGGTAAGAAGGAGGATGAGTGTCGCATCTGGAGCGATATGGTAAAGCATGGTTAGACGGTGGTTCTTGGATGTGTTGATCAATGATGTTGGGGTTTGGTGTGTCGATTGTAGGAGGAGTTGAAGGATTTAGGAAAGGTGATGGTGAGCCATTGGGTTGAGGAATTGTTGGTTCAACGTTTGTTGTGATAGGTGTGGATGGGATAAATTGAGGTGGTGTGGGTAGTGTATGTGAAATTGGGTCTATATGTGAATGTGGCTGGGCTTCGTGAGTAGAGATCAATTGAGGCGGTGTGGTAGTGTATGTGAAATTGGGTCTATTTGTGAATGTGGCTGGGCTTCGCTAGTAGAGAGGTTTTGGTTTGTGTGGAAGGGAAAGAAGGATTCATGGAAAACAACATTTATGGAAATGAATATTTTTCTTGTGTTAATGTCTAAAATAACATATCCCTTTGTACCATTTTGAAAACCTAAGAATTCCTTTTTTCTTGAACGTGGTTGAAACTTGTGAGTTTGATTATGAGTTGATGCATAGCATAAGCAACCAAAAACTTTGATCATAGAAAAATCTGGGTGAGTTTTGTATAAAATCTCAAACGGTGTTTTATAAGAAATAACAGGAGAGGGAACGCGATTTATGAGGAAAACGACATGTTTTATAGCATAGGACCAAAAATTTGTTGGCATTTTAGATTGAAACATAAGGGCCCTAGCTACATTAAGGATATGTTGATGTTTGCGTTCCACTCTTCCATTTTGTTGAGGGGTATACACATAACTAGTTTGGTGAATTATACCATTTGAAGAAAAAAAATCTTTAAGAAAGAATTCATGACCATTATCGGATCGAATGCATTTAATTTTTGTTTCAAATTGATTTTCAACCAAATTAATAAAATTTTGAACATGTGTTTTCACTTCACTTTTTGATTTTAATAAAACCACCCAAGTATATCTAGGGGTGGGCAAACGGACCAGCCCGTCCTTCCTAAGGCCCGCCTGCATAAGCCCGCATTGGCAGCGGACCGGGCCAGTCCACCCCGCTTCTTACACAGGCCAAATAAATTGGTCCGTCCCCGCCCCGCGGACCCCACGTGATGGAAGCTTGCTTGTGGGGCTTCTATGAAGGCTGGATCTTTGAGCTTCAATGAGGTCCTTTAATGGTGATTTTCCACCATGGAGATGCAGTGGAAGACAAAGGAGAAGAGGTGAGAGGAGGCGCCATCCACTAAGGAATAAGCCATGGAAGAAGGAGCTTCACCACCAAGATGAGCCTTGGATAAGAAGCTTGGACAGGATGCTTTAATGGAGGAAAAGAAAGAGAGAGAGAAAGAGAGAGGGGGGAGCACGAAATTGAAGGAAGAAAAAGGGAGAGAAGTTGAACTTTGAGTTGTGTCTCACAAGACTCTCATTCATCAAAGTTACAACAAGTGTTACACATGCTTCTATTTATAGACTAGGTTGCTTCCTTGAGAAGCTTTCTTGAGAAAACTTCCTTGAGAAGCTAGAGCTTAGCTACACACACCCCTCTAATAACTAAGCTCACCTCCTTGAGATGAGAAGCTAGAGCTTAGCTACACAGCCCCTATAATAGTTAAGCTCACCCCCATGACAAAATACATGAAAATACAAAAAATTCCCTACTACAAAGACTACTCAAAATGCCTCGAAATACAAGGCTAAAACCCTATACTACTAGAATGGCCAAAATACAAGGCCCAAACGAAAGAAAAACCTATTCTAATATTTACAAAGATAAGCGGGCTCATACTTAGCCCATGGGCTCGAAATCTACCCTAGGGCCTTCCCTTGGATCTCTGGCCCAATCTACTTGGAGTCTTCTATCCAATGCCCTTGCGGGGTAGGATTGCATCACCGCGGGTCAAACAGGCTAGTCCGTGGGCCTAGTTTTAAAAGAATTTCAATTTTAATAAAAATACGATAGAATCAAATTAAGTTCAATAAAGATGTAAATAAAATCTCAATAATTAGTTAATTACATCAATAAAATAAATAATGTCTTAACAAAAGAAAATTCAAGCAATAAATCTAAAATATGAAATTTAAACATTTTCAACAACAAATGATTCCATATTTGAAGTAGCTTGAGCCTTCTCCATCTCCACATTCAGGAGTACAACAACAATGAATCAGCCCCAACAAAAATAGGATAAAAACAAATTCTAGGGAGAGAAGAGATGTACTTTGCGTGGTGGCACGATGGTGGGCCGAGGCTGTGCCATTGTGGTGTGTCGCGTGACTGCGTGTGTATGACTTGCGCGCGTGCGTGACTGCGTGGTGGAGAAAGAACTATGAGGAGAAAAAGTGTTCTTAGCCTGCTCCAATGATAACTGCTAAATATGATGTGAGTTATTTTTTATAATAAAAATATATTGAAATATCTTTAAAAATATTTATTTAACAATTATTTTTAGCTTAAATGATAAAAATTGATATTTTTATTATTTGTGGCTTGCAGATATGAAAATGATAGATTAAAAGAAAAAAAAGATAGAGAAAATATCAAAAAGGAAGATTTTAGCATGTTATCACTTATCTTTTTTTATCTTAATCTTTTATTTATGTTATCTTTTATTTTTCTTATCTTATCCTTTTTTATCTTTATCATCTCATAATTTAAATCTTTTATTTTTATCTTATCTAATATATTTCTTTATCTGTTATTTTAAAAGAAAAGTTTAAAGTGAAAAAGAGAAAATCAAACCTAATATAATTGGGTTAGGGTCACACAAATCAAACCTAATGTGGGCTGCGGGCAACCCGTTGACCCCGCGGGCCAAACCCGCATAGTCCACTGGTTAAGCGGGGCAGGCCCAAAAATATGAAATAGCCATGGACCGTTTTAAAAAAATTGATCCGTAACCCACGTGGACCACGAGCCTCGCGGGCCAATCCATGGACCTGGACCCATTTACCCACCTCTAAGTATATCTACTAAAATCATCAAGTATAGTTAAGAAATATCTATGTCCATGCATTGATGATTTAGAAAATGGTCCCTAAATATCCATATGAATCAACTAAAAAATTTTAGAGTTTCTACTCGAACTAAGAGAATAGGGCAACAAAAATTTTATATTGATGGAAGGACTAAATTGACCCACATTTAAAATAGAAAATAGAAAAGATTAAATTATTTTGTAAAAATATAATGAATTTGTCATACCCTAATTTCGTCCGGAGATCATTGTTTGTCGGCACGCAACCTTCGTTTGACCACTTCAAAATGTTTAAATACCCGTTGTTGTGGAATCCGTAAAGTTCTGGGACGTTTCGGCAAGAAAACAACCTAAAAAACAAAAGCGAGGGGTGAACTTATGAAAGACGGGGGTGCGCTGAGGAAACTTCAGCAGAACATTCTAGGGGGGTGAACTTATCAATTACGGGGTGCGCTCAGGAATCTTCCTCAAGAAGCCTCTGGGCGGCAGCCACCTCCATTTTGTTAAAAAATGGTGTCCAAAAACCTTGGGTTAGCATATTTCACTTAATATTGATGAAAGAGAAGAGAAAAAAGAGGGAAATCAAGTCTGAAACGCTTTTGTAAGGCTTCCATAACTTTTCTGTAAAGTACGAAAATGGGGGTGAACTTAGTAATTGGGGTGCGCTCATAAATCTTCCTCAAGAAGCCTCTGGGCAGCAAGCACCTCCCCATTTTGGCTATAAATAGGGGAAGGGGGCTGTGTAAATTGATCCTTGACCCCTATGCTATGCATTTTAGCTGTTTTGGGTGAAAAAAAAACGTGTTTCCTTGAAGAAGCTCCAAGCTGAGATATTTCCATAACGCTTTCGAGACGTTTCCGTGAGCAAATCCGTGAAGATTTTCCGTCGTTCTTCGTCCGTTCTTCGTTTGTTCTTCAGTCTTCAACCGGCAAGTGTTCGAATCCGAGACTTTCAATTCATTTCTTGTTTTGTTTGTTTTCATCTTCATCTCGTTCACTTTCGATTTTCTTTTCTTCTGCTTTTAACAAATTTTTTACCGTTTATTTAAGCCGTTATCTCGCCTAATAATTGATAAAATGAATTTCAACCGATCATTTATGTTGTAATCTCGTTTAATCACTATTAAAATAAAATCCAACCGATCGTTCACGTTGTAACTTCAGTTAAATAAAAAAAAAGCAAAATAATAATATAATAATCAAAATATCTTAAAAATAAAAAAATAATCAAAATATCTTTAAAAAAAATAAAAAAATAATCAAAATATCTAGAAAAAATAATAATAAAATAATCAAAAAAATCAATTGGACGTTTTTCTTTGAAAGTTTCCTTGAATGAGTTGACTAATAATCAAAGTGAAACTAAGACTAAAATCAACTCAAACCAAGCTTTGTCTGCAAAAGTCACTCAAAAACCGTTTTAAGGTCTAACGCCTTAAAACGGTCCTTTTTGCTTTTATTGGTTAAAATGGACCATTGAAAGCATAAAATCAATACATAACTTTATTGCTTTTGCAAGAACTACGTAGATCTGAGTTCCTCATCTCAATTGAGGATACGTAGGAGCAAAAGCCCCGCTTTTGTCGATCACCCCATAGAGATCGTTAATGATCTAACACCTTAATGTTTCTCTCCTTTCAAAAACCAAAAGATCGTTAATGATCCAACGCCTTAATGTTTCTCTCCTTTCAAAACCAAGAAATCGTTAATGGTCCAACGCCTTAACTTTTCTCTCCTTTTTAAAAATCAAAAGATCATTTAAAGGTCTAATGCCTTAAACGACTTTTGTTTGGTTAAAATATATCTTGCAGAAAAAGATAAAAACAACTTAACCAACGTTTAGTTCTGAAAGAACTACGTAGGTCTCTGATTTCCTCATTACAATTGAGAATACGTAGGAGCGAGGGAAACACGCTTGTCGACCACAAAAAGATAAAAAAATACAAAAGACCCATAAAAGCTAAAAAACATAAAAAGGGAAAATACATAAAAACATAAAAAGGGAAAAATATGTAGTTTTGAAGTCATATTTGCACACTTGATTGAATCCCCATGCGTAAAAACAATTCCTGAACCTTTCACGATTAAAGTTCGTAGACCACGCATTCCAATTTTTTCGACGTTTTCATCGAATAAATGTTGGTGGCGTCTCCGTGTGCCTTCCTCCATTGGAAGACGCACTTGTAAACCTTCGCGTCGCCCTCCCGTTGAAGGATAAGTCACGACAGAATTAAATTAAATCTAAAATATTAAAAAAGTTTAACTTAATTGATTAAACATAATGTATAATATATGAATTGTTGTAAACTTATTATTCATTGATATATGTCTACGAATATTACTGATCATAAAAGCCAAATCTAAAATAAATAACTGTATAATTTTGTAATAAAGTTGACTAGCTGCATATATAAAGCAATTTTGTAAAGTTTGATTCGAGGATTTGGTCAATTCCAAATATAAAAAATTTTCTATCGTTCTCTATACTGTTTTTTTTTTCTTCCACCAGAAGGTGATCTTTAACGTAATTTTGTACCGAAAGAGAGTTGAGATTTTCATTCAATACATCTTTTGTTGTTTATCGAGGCGTCCCCACACTTCTAGAACTAATCCCTCAAAAAAAATTGGCTTGACGTGGCACAAAGGTATTTTTAAGTAGGACTTGTACCCTACAACTTGACCTACAGTGCAGATAATATTAAAAAAAGTTGATTCTCATGCAAATGAATCTTTTAATTGAAAAGTAAACGATGCATACTCGGGAGTAGTGATATAGAAGTCTACCTAACAATACATATCTATTATACTTAAATATATTATTAGTTATTATAATTTATTATTATTTTTATCTTTTTTTAATCATTTCAAATCATGTTTGTTTTATTTTTATCTTTATAACATTTTAAATAAGTTTTTTCACTATTTAAAGTGTTATTTAAAATACTTTAAGATAAAAAATAAAACAAACATAATTTACAAAAACTAAAAACAAAAATAATAATTTCACAAGAAAAAAATAAAATAAAAACACTAAATTACAAGGAATAAAAATTTAAACATATTCATTAGGATAATTATCATTATACACTACTTCTGGCGGTGGGTGTAAAGAAAAAGAAAAGTGATAATTTAATAAAATAATAAAGAGAAAATTATTTGTGTTATGTTCTTTTTTTATTTTTATGTCATGTTTTATAACATCATGCGCATAGATTTCTATTTTTTGGTCAGTCACGGTTGCAAAATGATGCACCCTTTTGTCCTTATTGATCTCAAAGATATTCTTAATTAATTGTGGAATGCATTTATTACATAAACGAACAAACAGATGAAGCTTTTGGTTGAGGACAGTAAATGCTAATTAAAAGCCAAGGTTGAAACCTTTTCTCATTGTCTGCATTCGTCGGATAGATATAGATTTAAAAACGCTATGCCAAATAAGCATTTTCCACACAGATATGTTTTAAAGGAAATGTTAAAAACACACTATTCGATACACTCTTGAACATACATTATTAAATTGATTAAAAATTATTGAAACTGATAAAATTTTATATATTTTATACCATATTTAATGACTTTTTTTACTGATTTTATAATATTAATAAATTTTAACATATTAATAAAATATTTTAAAGATTGTATTGCTAGCTATCCTCGTTTTAATATAAAGGAAAGAAAAAAGATAACAGAATCACGATTGACTAGCCTGGCGAATCTCAATTCTCAAGAACATGGCCAATTGCAACATCATCTGTAACTATCCTTTCAAGAACCATTTACCAGTGTTCATCAACATGATGGTTCTTTCTTTCATTTCTAATGTTCAAGCCCAAGACAGTACTGACACAGATACCTTGCCTGCTGATTTTCCCCAACCAGTGCGTCCAAGCAAGGTGGTTGTAATAGTGGCTCTCTCAATATTGTTCACTTTCTCATTTCTCTTACTTCTCTACATAAGGTTCCGTAGAATCACCCCTCTTGAACTCATCCAAAGAAGTAGCCATCACTCTCCAAATTTTCAAGCAACAACTCGATCGAATTCGAGGTCACGGCTTTCTGGGATAGACAGACAAGTGATTGAAGCACTTCCATTTTTCAGGTTCTCTTCCCTCAAGGGGTCCAAACAAGGCCTAGAGTGTACGGTTTGCTTGTCACAGTTTGAGGACACAGAGATTCTTAGGCTCTTGCCAAAGTGCAAACATACTTTCCACATGAATTGCATTGACAAGTGGCTTGAAAGTCACTCTAGTTGCCCTCTTTGCAGGAACAGTATCGACCCTTTAGACATCAAGAACTTCACCTACTCAATCAGTTCAAGGTCCCTAAGAGTTCCTTCGAATTTAACCGAGGACACTAACCTTGAAATCTTTGTTCACAGGGAATCATCATCAAGGTTTAACATGGGAAGCAGGTTTTGGAATTTGGGAAGGAACAACAAAGAAGAACGTCTCCTTGATCAACAGGTTGATGGCAAACACATGCATAAGTTCAATCACAAAATCGTGGTCTCTGATGTTGTTACAAGGAGCAGGTGGAGTGATCTAAACTCTTCGGACATGTTATCATTGAACAGTGAGATGCTTCTTGACATGTCAAGCAGAAGATTCTCTCCCTCTAATGAAATGATTCGTGGAGATTCAAGCCTTCCCTTTATTTTCAATGATGATGAAAGTTCATTTACGTTATTGAATACTGCTGAGAAGAGATCTATGTCTGAGATTGCTCGTGTTCCTAGGTTCATAGAAACGTGCAAGCAGAATAGAACGGAAGCAGGTGTGGCATCAAGTGGGAGCAACGAGAGGGAGGAGAGGTTGAGGAGGATTTGGTTGGGAATTGCTCAACGAACAGTGCAATGGTTTGTGGGACAAGAAAGAAACTCGAGAGAATTAAAGCACAAAAATTTAACTCCAAATGTTTGATCATGGAGTTGGGACAACTTAGTAACAGTAAGAGCTGTACACTTTTTCATACAATGTGCTCGTGTTAATTTTTCTTCTCTTTTTTGGTGTTTTAATTAAAAATATAGAGTCTGTTTCGGTAAACAATTTCATTATAAAATAGTTAACAAGACACTACACAACTAATGGAATTTTGGGTTACGAATACATATCACAAAGATAGAAATGGAGTTTTGGGTTATGAATACTTATCGAAAACACCCAATAAGTGGATAATCTCTTGATCTAATCTAAACTCACTCTCACTTGTACCCTAAAGTGTTTGTGGTGGTGTGATAGGTCTTAACAATACACAATGATCGGACAACCTTTGAAGTTCTAAGCTAAACTCACTAGTTGCTCATTTTTATTGTATGTGACTCAAATTAAATCTCCTTGGTCTGATGAGGATCGTCTTGTGCTCAAATTGATGGAATCAGTATGTTTCATTCGCCTATCATGGATCATCTATTGTGTTTCTGCTTAGCCTCATGTTGTAAAGTTCAAGTGATTATATGGTCTATATATAGAGGGCATAGGGGCTCTATGTATGTCGAGGAAGTAAGTATTGAGTGTAAACACAAGTGAGGAAACACTAGGTGCACAAGAAAGAGAGAAAAAACAAGAGAGTGGCAAAGTGTGACTTAGGTACTTGTTGAGGGTTCTTCTTGAATGAATAATGGGCAAGAGCCAAGGGGGTTGTTTATGGTATCTTGTCTTGTATTCCTGTTTTTTAGTGGAGCTGGTAAAAGGCACAAATGGAACAAGGCTGAGGTTGACCCAGTCCGAATCAAGCGTTTGACTTGGGGCATTGAGACTGGTTCCGGCCCATTTGCTACATTCGCGTGAAGTTCAATTGTTTGGCCCAAATGAATTAACTTCATGATAAAGGAGGTGTAGTCAGTCATTACTGGCCTAAACTGCTTCAGCCATTCGATGCCTAGGACTGCATCAGTGCCACTTATCGGAAGCAGATGGAAGGTGACCTTGAAAGGGTGACCTTGGAGTGATAGTGGAGTATTCAGACAAAGTTGGTTGCAGTCAAGGACAGAGTCGTTGCCTACTAGTACACGAAGGGGGGGAGGTGGAATAGAAAAGAAGGTGGAGGAATTAGGCGATGCAGGGTTGGAGAAAATTGTGGGTGCTGACGCTATCAATGAGGATAGTGAGGCAAGCATGGTTGATGATGCCAAAGAGACGGAAAGTTTCAGATGAAGGGAGGCCTGATATAGCATGGAGGCTGATGTGAGGATAAGTGGTATCGGCCATGGAGTCAGGGACGACGGTGGTTTCTTCCTCTGATGCTATTGTGAGTTTCGGGCTTGGATCGTTGGTTTCTGATGCAGGGTTGTCCACAATGAACAGGAGTACTCGACCTTGCAATGCTGATTAGAGCTCCATTTTTCATCGCAATTGTAGCAGAGTCCCTTCTCTCTGCAGAAAGCTATCTCTTTTGGGGTTCGTTGGACAAATGGAGGTTTTGGTTTTTGGTTTAAGTTGGTAGGGTGGCTTGATGGGGACGAAAAGTTGTTGGGGCGGTGCGATGAAGAACGTCAATCTCGTAACTTATATTTTTGGAGTTTTGCGAGTGCAGTTGCCTGAGGTAGAGAGATTGGTTGAAGTGCCAATACCTCTCGGCGTATCTCTGGTGCCAAGCTGAAAATGAAGCAGCTTAACATAAATGGAGGAGGCAGGACTATCACGCGATTGGCTAATCGCTCAAACTCAATCAGGTATTCGTTAACCGTTCCATGCTGTGATAACTTGAAAAGAGCCCCCTTTGGATCTTCACAAAATGATGGCGCAAACTTGGATTCAAGAGCCTGTAGGAAGTCAGACTAGCAGGTGATGAACCTGTTGCAGAACATCCACTGGTACCAACTTAAGGCGGCGCCGTCGAGGTAAAATGAAGCTATAGTGATCATTTCATCCTCCGGCATGTTCTGATAGTCAAATAGTTGGGATATTTTGAATATCCAACCTAAAGGATTGCAGCCATCTGTTGGATCAAGTGGCCTCAGAATAATTAAGAATGGGGGGTTGAATTAATTAATAATGTGTCTTGACTAATTAAAAATTTAACCTTCTTAATGTTACTTGATTCAATTAGGCTTTACTACTAAGTTGTGAGGATGTAAAGAACAAAGACAATAACTTAGACAAAAGTAAAGAGGAAATAAAAGAACACAACGGAAATTAAAGAGTGTAGGGAAGAAGAAGACAAACAAGAGATTTATACTGGTTCGGCCACAACCCGTGCCTACGTCTAGTCCCCAATCAACCAACCGGTTCTTGAGATTTCTTTCAACCTTGTAAAATCCTTTACAAGCCAAAGATCCACAAGGGATGTACCCTCCATTGTTCTCTTTGAATAACCAAGTGGATGTACCCTCCACTTGAACTGATCCACAAGAGATGTACCCTCTCTTGTTCTCAGTATAACAACCCCCAAGTAGATGTACCCTCTACTTGTACCACAAAGGATGTATCCTCCAATGTGTTAAGACAAAGATCTCAGGCGGTTAAACCTTTGATACTTTGTGAATGGGGATACAAAAGAATTCTCAGGCGATTAGTCCTTTGAACACTTTTGTATAAGGGAAAGGGAAGAATCAAAAGAATTCTCAGACTGTGTCGTTTTGAATTCTTTGACAAGGGAGAAGGGAGACACAAAAGAATTCAGGCGGTTAGTCCTTTGTTCTTTTGGAAAAGGGAGAAGATAGACACAAAAAGAATTCAGGCAGTTAGTCATTGGCGAATTCTTTTTGGCAAAGGGAGAAGAGAATGAAAAAGATGAATAGCACAAGTTTTCAAGGTTTAGAAAACCAGAAAACTTTGGAAAGCTTTTGGCACAAAGAAGAAGAAGAAGTTCAAAGAGATTCAAGGCTTGTAAAGGATTGTATAAGATAGATAGGAAAAGTGTTAGAAAGATTGATTGAATGAATGATTAAAAATACAAAACAAAGCCTTGATTTTATACACTCTTCATGTCTGGCCAAGAGGACCATTTAGAAGAGTTATAACTTTTAGAAAAACTTAAAACCAACTTGAAAAAGTCAAAAACCTTTTGAAGAGTTACATCTTTTGATTTATTCAAAAACAATCATTGGTAATCGATTACCAAATCAGTGTAATCGATTACACAAGGCTTTTATGTGAAAGGATGTGACTCTTCACATTTGAATTTGAATTTCAACGTTCAAAGGCACTGGTAATCGATTACCAAAACATTGTAATCGATTACAGCTTTTTGAAATTAATTGGAACGTTGTAAATTCAGTTTGAAAACTTTTTCAAATCCATTTTGCTACTGGTAATCGATTACAATAATCTGGTAATCGATTACCAGAGAGTAAAAACTCTTTGGTAAACATGTTTTGAGAAAAATCCATGTGCTACTCAATTTTTGAAAAAACCTTTTCATACTTATCTTAATTAAGTCTTCTCTTGAATCTTGAGTCTTGAATCTTGATCTTGATTATTCTTGATTCTTGATTCTTGAAACTTGATTCTTTAATCTTGAACCGTGAATCTTGAAACTTGATTCTTGATTCATTGCTTGAAACTTTGCTTAACTCTTGATTCTTTGGCATCATCAAAATAACCTTGGAAGACATTGCTTCCACAGTTAGTTCTTTGAATCTTTGTAAGGGGAAACAAAAGATATCTTAAGCGGTTAGTCCTTTGAAATCTTTTGCTTAAGGGGAAGGGAAGAATCAAAAGAACTCTCAGGTGGTTAGTCCTTTGAATCTTTTGGAAGAAAGAAGGGAGACACAAAAGAATTCAGGCGGTTAGTCCTTCTATTCTTTTAGCAAAGGGAGAAGTGAATGTAGAAGAATAACACAAGTTTTTTATCAAAGAACTTTTCTTGAAAGAGAAAGGATTGAACAAAAACTTTTTAGAAAGATGAAGAGAAATGAATCAGAAAGTTCTGTAAAAAAACTTGTTATGAAACTTGTTGAAAAATTGTTGTGAAATTCATGCCATGGTCACATATTTATAATCTCTTGATGACTCAAGTTAAAGTTTGTGACTCTTGACAATTTCTTTAAAACTAGTCACCTTTTAAAAATTGTGACTCTTTTTAAAATTAGTCACTTAGAAAGTTGTGACTTTTGAAAAAATCTTCAGAAACAAGTCACTTTAAGAATTGTGACTTTTGGAAATTTATTTTTCAAAATCAGTCACTGGTAATCGATTACCATTAAGGTGTAATCGATTACACATCAACAAATGTGACTCTTCATGTTTAAATTTTGAAAATCAAAACGTTTAGAAACTCTGGTAATCGATTACAAGTATTGTGTAATCGATTACACAAGTTTAAAATGATTTGAAAATGTTTTATCACTAGTTGTGACTCTTGAAATTTGAAATCTAACGTTTTAAAACATTGGTAATCAATTACATGCTCATGGTAATCAATTACAACTTTGTAAATCAGTTTTTTGAAAATAATGCTGGCTACTGGTAATCGATTACTAGAGAGTTATACTCTTTGGTAAAAGATTTTGTGAAAAATTATTGTGCTACTCAATGTTTTGAAAAACGTTTTTAGTACTTATCTTGATTGAGTCTTCTCTTGATTCTTGAATCTTGAGTCTTGAATCTTGATCTTGATTGTTCTTGAATCTTGATTCTTGAAACTTGATTGTTCTTGAATCTTGAACTTTATTGTTCTTGAATCTTGATTCTTGAAGCTTTTTGACTCCTGATTCTTTGGAACTTGCTTAACTCTTGATTCTTTGGCATCATCAAAATAATCTTGGAAGTCATTGCTTCCACACCATTGAACCTTGGAATATCCAACTTGACGAGATTTCGATGGTTGAACTGAGCACTTGAATTGGAGTGGTTATGGTTGGTTTCTCGTAGGCGAAGATGATCGAGAATCGAATCTACTTTGCCGGAAAGCTCAGAGTATTTGCTAGTGAGAGAAGCTTGGTTGTTGGATAGGCGAGCGGTGGCATCCTCGAGTCTATCCGTCATGGTCTTTCTGGTTGCATGGTTGGCCATGGCGATGGCGATGACGGCAGGTCAGACCAGTGTTAGTGAGTAAAGGTGGGAAGGAGAGTGCCTTAGTTCAAGGCAAGGCTCCTCTTGAAGAATGATTAAGTTGAAACAAGCTTTGCATGCCTTTATTCACGCAGTGTCTTATATACTGCGAGTTATTACAAGCATAACGGCCCTAACCGATTTAACTAACTCCAAAAAATTAACTAACTTTTAACAGTCTTAACTAACTACACGTGCTATTTGGCTACAGTGTGCGTCTTCCCTATATGTTGTTTTTGTCATAGAGCCATTGTTAGGTTATGTAATCACGCAGGTACTTGGGTTTAGTGACTACCCTTCTGGGACTTGCTGTGTTGGGTTCCTGTAGATTGCTATCATGGAGCTGCTCTTTCTCATGAAAGTAGACCACATTGGTTGAACCACGCAAAATGTGTTGTTTTCTCATTACCTTTCTTACATTCTTGCTTTTGGTTTATACATTTCTTGAATATTGCACATTATGGATTTCTTTATTTGGTTTGGTGTTGTGTTTTTCCTTGGAAGTTTATGTTTCTTAATTTCTGGCTGCTTGTTGAATAGAACCAACAAGTTGTGTTGTCTGTAAGAGTGGAAAAAAAAAGAAAGAGAAAAGGCAAGAAGGTTATACAATAGGTATCAAGTACGGCATTGAGAAGTTCTTCGAAAATAACAATTTCGGATTATGGAGGATCAAGATGAAAGCCATCTTGATGAAGCAAGGATACCTAAAGTCATTGAAAGGGGAGAAAATCATTGATAAAGGTGAAGAGTGACATGATTGACAAGGCAAGAAATCCCCATAATGTTGTGTCTTGGTGATAAGGCACACAGGGAAGTTGCAAGAGAGAAGATCATTGTTGCCATTTGGTGATAAGCTTGTTTGATGTTTTGGGATACTTAAACCAAAATTGGACATGGTTTGATTAAGATTTCAAATGGAGCGTTAATTGTTGTTGCTAAGTGGGTTAAAAGGAATGGCCTATATATTATTGGTGGCTCAATTTTTATTTCTCATGCATATATAGCTAGTCGATGCTATTAGATAAGGCAAAATTATGGCATTCAAGACTAGGACATGTTAGTGAAAGGGGTTTGATGAAACTCGAAAATCGGAATTTTTTGAATAGTGATAAGCTAGATAAACAAAAATTTTGTGATCATTGCGTACTAGGTAAGTCTTATAGAGTCAAATTTAGGATTGGATGTGTTTCTATAGTGGGCCCATTGAGTATGTTCATTTAGAACTATGGGATCCTTCAAGGTGATGACACACGGAGGGGGTTTTATTTTCTCATCATGATTGTTGATTTCTCTAGAAGAGCATGTATTTATATTCTAGAAAATAAGTATGATTTGTTTCATAGATTCAAGGAGTGACACACTGTTGTAAAAAATTAATTAGGAACCAAAGTGAAAGTCTTAAGAACTAATGATGATCTAGCTAAAGTTTGTTTCAGTACAATTTAATGAGTTGTGTAGAACACAAGGAATCAAAAAGCATAAAACTGTAGCACAAACTCCTTAGTTAGCAAAATGGTCTAGCTGAGAGTATGAACATAGGACCATTTTGGAACAAGTGAGGTGAATGCTTTTGGGAGTATATATGCCTAAGAGTTTTTAGGGTCAAGTTGAAAATATTGTAGTGTACTTGATAAAAAAATATTCATTATCTATTTTCGACTTCACATATGAAAAATGTGGAGTGGGAAACTTGTAAACTATTCTAACTTGAGGGTGTTTGGTGTTTTGGCATTTGCTCATGTGTGTTAGGTGTTGACTCATGATCTAGGCAAGTGCACCTAGTCTATGTAGTAAAGAAACAATAAATATTTATGTGTTGTATCCACAAAGACTTGTGTAATATCTAAGGAATTAACAAGTAATGTTATCTAAAGAAATAAGGAACTAAAGAGGAAAATTCACTATGGCAAAGGAGAAATTCACTACAATGAAAAAGTTGTAGAATCAGAAAAAAAGTGATTTTAGCCACAAAGAAAATCACATAGAAGCAAATTTGTTGCAATGAGTTATCAATTCATTGTAGCGAAAGTGAAATGTTGACTAGTTTTCACAAACAGATTTAAGCAACGAATTACGAAATTGATTGGAAGGTAAAAATATTGTCGGATTCAAATATCATAGAAGATTCATCACATTGATCACAATCTCATCATATTCCCACTCCTAACACAAACAAGATTCATCAAAGCTATTCAAATCTTAATTCCAAAAGTAAATGATCCTTAGCTTCTATATTAAATTTCTAATTCCTTACTTAGCCTAACTTAGAAATTAGATGAAGAGCTGAGAATCTTAACGATGTAGAACCCTAATTTCATCCCTAAAATTAGGATCCAACATATTTTTACTCCAGATCTAGAATCAAACTTGTTTTCACACAATTTGACTCTAAAAAACAAGGTTGATCAAACCATTGCATAGAATGCATTAAAGATGAGAATATATTTAAAATTACAAAGAAATCACATGTTATGAACTTCTACCACATCCTAATCCAACAACAAAGGAAGTTTAGCTATTCCTAGCCATGGAAGAGTTAAGAATCATGGAAGAATGGATGGAGATGGAAGATTGCACCATTCTAGCTCCTTGGAGAGTTCTTCGTCCCCAAACTAGTCCTTAATGAGCTCTTCTAGCATCTAAAGTCCAATTCTCCCATGGGCTTCGTCTTTTCTACTTATAAAAGAGATTCTATTATGTTTTGTGCCACATCATATTTTAGCTTAAACAAATATTTTAGCTATGGCGAGAACAATTCTAGCTGCAGCAAAAATCATAGTTTTGAATCTTCACTTCAGTCCTAGACTTGTTGCTCCCTTTGGAGAGATATGAGCTCATTATGGTGAGTTTTTGTGCTACATTTTTTTTATCTCTAGTCCTTGTTTCATTGTTGCAAACTTCTTCATTAAGTCTTGGCCTATTTGTTATTTACTAAATTACTCTAACTTATTCCTTTTAACCTAAGTCCATTTTGACATAAAACACACTTATTCTCCCCTTATATTCATGTTGATCAAACCAACACACACACACACACACACATTCTCCATTTCATTTCATTTCCAAGCTCAAAGTATAGACAGAAAGCCAAAAGGCATCCACTTATTGTGATAATCAATGTTATACATTGCATTTTGGTTATTTCATGTGTCCAACTAGTAAGAAACTCACACACCTTTTTAAATGATCAGCATTGAGCAAAAAGTTTATGATAGCCGGAAAAGGGAGCTACATGTGTTCCATCTTATACAAATTCACTTTGCCTTTCTTTATTTTGAATTGCTAACATTTGAATTTGAGGAAAGAACAAAATAGAAGAAAATAAAAAAAGGTATTCACAAAATATTCCTTAAAGGTCACTTTCATCAAGAACAAAGAGCACATGGTGCTGTCTATACTATCACTAAATTCCTCGCAAATCAGAGCATGCCACATAGCCTTATCTTCCAGTCTAAGACAACGATCATTTCAAGAAATTGACACTCTTCTCATAACAAATTCTTCATTGAAGTCTATAAAAGGCAGTCTCTACCCAATGAGAATAAGTGACGAAAAAGCAAGAATATATCTGAAGCTAACCAAACTTATTCACTCTTTGAGTGTTATTGAATCCTTGTGTTCATCCAAACTACTATTTGTGAAAGCCAGGAGTGACTTAGTGTTAAAAAATACTTAGGTTTCTTAGATTCGGGGGGAGTCTAAGATTATGCCAAAAGTGATACTAAGAATACTTCTATAGCTTAGCTAGGAGTGGCAAGCCAAAATACTTGTTTTGTAATCAAGTTTTGATTATTGGAACCTTTTACTGTTGAGTAAAGGAGAACTGGACGTAGCTCAGGTTGAGTGACCCAATATAAACCAAGTGTTTCTACTTCTCTCCTTAATGGTTTATTAAGCATTCTATTAGCACTCTCTATCATTTCTTTAATACCAAATATTTATTTGAAAAATTGTTTTAAAGACTCACCCTTATTAAATCACTAGACGATCAAATCTGTCTTTAGTAAAAGCATGTTTTCCCTTTAGTGGATGACTTATCATACATATACATTTATGTGTATATTTGTTCTAAAAGTTATAAAAAAGTTATTATCTTTCATATACACACTATTCACCCCTTTCTAGTGTGATCGTTGTTATTTCAATTAGTATCAAAGCTTAGCCTTAAGGGTTGAGTATATGACAATACTAAGAAAAAGATCCAGAATATCAAAGATATGGAAGAAGGATTCTCCACCAACAAACCACCATTGTTCAAAGGCATAAAATATGATTACTAGAAAGAGCGTATGATAACTTATTTTGAATCCATTCATATAGATCTATGAGATGTGGTGGAAAATGGAGATTATATTCCATATAATGATCAGCTAAATGAGGTTCCTAGTGGCCAATGGATGGAGGAGCAAAAACTTAGATTCCTGCTTAAATTCAAGGCTTGAAATGTGATGTTGTGTGGTTTATCTGGAGAAGAATACACCAAGGTACACAACTTCAGAAGTGAAACAAATGTGGGGCACTCTGGTTGTAATATACAAAGGAAGGTCACAAGTAAAGAGCAACAAACTAAGTCTCCTCACTTGTAAGTATGGACTTTTCTCTATGGAAGAAAGCAAAGACATACAATGTATGTTCGGATGCATTCAAACCATTATCAATGAACTAAGATCCTTAGGTAGAACTTATGATAATTATGATCATATTGACAAAATTTTGAGAAGTATGTCTAGAAAGTGAAGATTGCAGGTAACAACACTAAGAGCCTTAAAGAGTCTTGATTCTATGTCCCATGAGGAACTAGTCAGTACCCTAAAGGTTCATTAACAAGAACTTCATAGGATGAAGGATCTAGAAGAGAAAAGTCTTGGCTCTCAGCAGTTAGAAGAATAAGACAACATCATCGTCCAAAGAACAAGTCTCGAAAAGCTCATCCAAAGCCCTTAAGGCTGATGATTCATCTGAGGAAGATTCTGATGAAGATGAGCTCGCTTTCATTTCATGAAAGATCCGCAAAATATGGAAAAACAAAGGTAGATCCAAGTGGAAAAGCTACTCAAGAAGAATTCCCAAAGAAAAGAAAGATAAAGACAAAAGTCCACAATTTGCTATGAATACAAAAAGCTAGACACTTCAAATTTGAATGTCCAAAACTGGAGAAAGGTCGGGATGAAAAGAAATACTTCAAGATCAAAGAAAAGAGGGGTCTTATGAGTAGCTGGGAAGATCTAAATGACACCTCATATGATGAAGATGGTGAAGAAGCCAACATATGCCTGATGGCAGATACTAATTCAGAGGAATCTAAATCAGATAAGGAAGATGAGGTAAATTTCAATGACCCTGAGCCTCTTAGAAAGGCTTATCACAAACTTCTATCTATCTCATATATTTTCTCAAAATATTAAAAACACTTGCAAAAAGATTTCAAAAATCTATCCAAAAATCATTCAAAACTTGAGACAACCTTTCAGGGTCAAGTAAAAATTTCACTGAACATATCCACTCAGACATGTGGAGCTTGTACGAATCTTAAAGAAGAAGAGTCTGAGCTATGTCTTGAGATTGAGACAATTTCCAGGGAAAAAGCTACTCTTCACAAGAACTTTTAAGAGTTGGAAAAAAATTGAAAGATCTTCAAAAGAATCTGAAGGAGCTTAATGAACTTCATGAATAGAAGAAAGGTATGATCTATGGAGAGAATATGCACAAGCACACAAAGATTATGAAGTTCTCAAAATGAGAAAACATAATATATGGGTGAAATGTAAAGAACACAAAAGAGCTGTGAAATTCTTGAATGATAAGCTTTTGAAGAATCAAGAAGTTAAGGGTCAACCTCTAGATGTTGTCAAACTCATGAGGAGATTAGAACCTTAAAAACTACATTAGCCAAAATTTTCAATGAAACGGATAATCTTAACAAACTGTTAGAATACTGTAGACATTCCTTAGACAAATCTAGAAATGGATATGATAGGAAGGTATATGTTCATGATAAGGACACCATTGTTTGCTATTTTTATGGCAAGACTGGTCACATGACATCCAAGTGTAAAGATCGACCTAAGAAGGGTACAATCAATACCTTTATGGCTAACACAAAAAGACCTAAAAAGATTTGGGTACCATAGAAAAAGATTATTCATGTTGCAAATGTCCTTGATAACAGGAAGCAGACACCTATCATGGTACCTAGATAGTGGCTGCTCACAACACATTACAGGAGAAAGGTATAAGTTCCAATGTTTGACTCCCTATCAAACAGTCATTTTGGAGGAAATAAAAAAGAAAAGATAACCGAAGTAGGTAAGATAAGTATTCACCCCTATCCCTCTATTGATAATGTTCTGTTTGTTGAAGGTATTAAACATAATCTACTGAGAATAAGTTAATTATGTGATAATGGATATAATGTGTCCTTCAAGAAAGATAAGTATGTTGTTCTATGCAAAGATCGGTCTCCCTTATTCTCTGCCAAGAGAAAAGGCAACCTCTACAAAATCAGATTGGGAGAACTCTCAGATCAAAAGGTGCCATGCTTATTGTTTGTTAAAGAAAATCATTGGTTATGGCATAGAAAACATAGACTTGCAAGTTAGAGGTTAATTTGCAAACTGCAAAAAAAACAACCTTGTAAGAGGTCTACCAAGTATGTTATATAAGGATGATTTTCTTTGTGAGGCATGTCTAAAGGAAAAATATATTAAAAACTCATTTTCCAATAAAAAAAACATTGTTTCCACCTCTAGACCCTTGTAGTTAATACACCTTGATCTGTTTGGTCCAACCAGAACTACATCCACTAGTGGAAAGAGATATGGACTTGTCATAGTGGATGACTACTCTAGATATACATGGGTCATGTTCCTAAACCACAAGGATGAGTCGTTTGATATCTTCTTTAAATTTTGTAAATGTGTTCAAAATGAAAAAGGAGTATGCTTTACTTCAATAAAAATGATCAAGGGGGAGAGTTTGAAAACGACAAGTTTCAACTGTTCTGTGAAGAAAATGGAATCTTTCATAAATTTTCAACACCTCAACAAAACGGGGTAGTTGAAAGAAGAAAGAGATCTCTAAAAGAGATGGCTAGGACCATGCTCAATGATAACTCAACCTGATGTAATCCTACCCAGCAAGGGTATTGGGTAGAAGACTCCAAGTAGATTGGGCTAGAGATCCAAGGGAAGGCCCTAGGGTTCTCAGACCTTACCTTACTTCATTGTAGCACCACTCATTGTCCCATATTTTTCTATACTTGTAGCACCACTCATTGAGTTGGTGAGAAACCATGTTCCTCCATGGGAAGATGCCCTGGAAATGGGTTTTCAGACCTTACCTTACTTCACCATACCAAACACCACTAATACATATGTTTTTGTTCTTTTTACAGGTGTTGAGGGAAGGAGCCCAAGGTATGAAGAACCTCGGGATTTGAAGTCAAATCCTTTCCAAGGTGGAGGGAATCTCGGGATTTGAAGTCAAATCCTTTCCAAGGTGGAGGGAATGATGCAATCCTACCCAGCAAGGATATTGGGTAGAAGACTCCAAGTATATTGGGCTAGAGATCCAAGGGAAGGCCCTAGGGTTCTCATGAGCCTTAGGGTATATTTCAAGCCCATGGGCTAAGTATGAGCCCGCTTATCTTTGTAAATATTAGAATAGGTTTTTCCTTCGTCTGGGCCTTGTATTTTGGCCATTCTAGTAGTATAGGGTTTTAGCCTTGTATTTCGGGGCATTTTGAGTAGTCTTTGTAGTAAGGACTCTTTTTTTGTATTTTCATGTTTTTTGTCATGGGGGTGAGCTTAGCTATTATAGGGGGTGTGTAGCTAAGCTCTAGCTTTTCATCTCAAGGAGGTGAGTCTAGCTATTAGAGAGGTATGTGTAGCTAAGCTCTAGCTTCTTTAGGAATCTTCTTAAGGAAGCTTCTCAAGGAGGTGAGCTTAGTTATGAGAGGGGTGTGTGTAGCTAAGCTCTAGCTTCTCAAGGAAGTTTTCTCAAAGAAGCTTCTCAAGGAAGTTTTCTCAAGAAAGCTTCTCAAGGAAGCTACCTAGTCTATAAATAGAACCATGTGTAACACTTGTTGTAACTTTGATGAATGAGAGTCTTGTGAGACATACTTCAAAGTTCCACTTCTCTCCCTCTTTTATTCCTTCAATTTCATGCTCCCCCCTCTCTTTTTCTCTCCCTCTTTCTTTTCCTCCATTGAAGCCTCCTTCCAAGCTTCTTATCCAAGGCTCATCTTGGTGGTGAAGCTCCTTCTTCCATGGCTTATTCCCTAGTGGATGGCGCCTCCTCTCACCTCTTCTCCTTTGTCTTCCACTGCATCTCCATGGTGGAAAATCACCATTAAAGGACCTCATTGAAGCTCAAAGATCCAGCCTCCATAGAAGCTCCACAAGCAAGCTTCCATCAAGTGGTATCAGAGCACAAGAGCTTCAAGTAGGTGCTCCTTAAACCTCCATTAATTTTTTGTTTTACCTCCTCTTCCATTGTTGTTTCTTCATTTTTTCTCCATGTATCTCCTCACATGTCTTGTGCTAAATGTTTTTAACATGATTCTTTAGAGTTTCCATCGATTAAACTTGCTATAGAAGTTAGATTTGATTTTCTATGGTTCAAATTTCTTGTTCTTGTTCTTGAACCATGAATTGTGTTGAGTTTAGGTTCCTTTGAGTTTTGTCTTGTTATTTTTGTGGCTGAAACCTAAACCATAAAATTCTTAAAAAAATATTAAAGTAGAAGAAAACCTCAAAAATCTAGAGTGACTTGTTCACCTATTGTAGTTTTGTCACAGAAGTCATGTCTAGTCATGAAACTTGTCACATAAGATTTGTTATGTTGTGCTAAATTTTATTTTCTTGTTTCTTTGTCTAACTCATTTGTTCATGAGTGTATGAAATTCTTTTAGCCTATTATTTGATTTGAGTCAAATCTTTCATGTTAATTAGTCCTTAACATGTTCATGCAAAATTCTTAGAGAGTCTTTGATTGTGAACCTTTTCTTGAACTTTTAGGTTTCCTTATGATTGTGTCTATTGTGAATTTGAGTTTTGGTGATTGAATTGCTGGCTTAAATGTTGATCCTAAGTGAATATTGAACTCCTAAAACTGTGGTAAACAATCCTAGTGAGTTTAACATACATAGGAAGGTTGAAAGTAAGCCCAAGGCAATCAATATACCATGCTTAAAAAAAAATCGTTGGTGCTGGCAGCTTGGACATACAAACTTGTAAAAATTACTGAGAATTGGTTACTTCGAATTTTGACCTGAAACTTTTACTGAATTTTCTAGACATCTGGAAAAAAGTTAGAAAAAAAGAAACAAGTGATTTGGATAAAAGGAAAAAATACGAAAAATCACACAAGTTGGTAGGAAAATCAGTATCTGGAAAAAAAAAGGTGAAAGAGAAGTGTGCTTGTTGTTTTGGCTCAAAATTTATTCTATAATTGGAAATTTCAATTGAAAATTAGTGTGAAGACAAGTGCCAAAGCTAGAGGTTTTTTGAGTCTTTTTTTTTCAGTTTTTTTTTACTCTACTCTAGAGCCATTCTAAGTTTCTCTTTGAGTCCTAGCTTGCTTCTGTGTCCTTTTCATTGCTTTAATTGTTGAATAATCCTTGAAAAATTGTCCTGTTAAAACTCCATTGGTTTAGCTTTCATTTCATTTTTTTTTTGTCTTTGGTTATTGCTTGTCTCTTTGTTTCCTTGTTTGTGGGTTGCCATATAGGGAATTGGAAGGAGGATTGGTGCCATCCCTTGAAGAATTTGAGTCAAGAAGCAAGGGGCCAACCCCCTTAAGAGCTATTGGACTAAGAAGAATTCCAAATTGAGTGAATCACCAAAGAGAGAACAACCACCAAAATTGAGGACCGTTTTGTAATTTTGTAATTTGCAATTTACTTACCTTCATTGCTTTCAAGTTTTGTAACAAAAAGGCCTTTCATTGGAAGTGTGTTGGGAGCCTCCAATAGGTTACCAAACTTCCATTTGTGTGTAATAATTTTAGGCAATTTTTCCTTAGGATAGTGAGTGTTTTGTTGGGAACCTTTAATGTGGTCATCCAAACACTCTTAGGATTCGCCTAGTTTACATTTCTTGTCAAACCGCCTAGATAGCTTTCCTTTTACCAATTAGTTGTTTACCTTATCTTTCACACCTCTTTAAGTGTTTATTTTGGCTAATTTCAACCATAGTTTCTTTTACCTTTTGTTTTCAAACCTCCAACAAGAAAGAACCACAACTTAGGAACCAACATGAGTCATCATTCATCTAGTGTTAATGGCAAGGGTACTAGTCATAAAGACCCTTTATCTAGAATCTTAGATGAGTTGAGTTCCCTCAAGTTATGGAAAGAAAAACAAGAGAGAAAAGAAAAAGGAAAAAAAAAGTGGAAGAAATAAGTCAAGATGAAAGAAAGAAAATAAGAGAGGAAGAAAGAAGAAAAATAATGAAAGAAATGAAAAGAGAAAAACATGTCTCCTATAGTAGTCATAACTCTTTCAAAAGCCTAGGTGAAGAACTTCGTGACTATTACGAAGGAAGGCATAGGTCACATCTTAGACCTCACTCCCATAGAAGAGAAAAGGAAAGAAAGCCCAAGAGCCTAACATTAAACTCTCATACTTCCATGGGAAGGACAATGTAGAGGCTAACTTAGATTGGGAAATAAGGATAGAGCAACAACTTAAAAAGAAGTCTACTTCAAAATCTTATGGCTCTCACTCTTATCCAAAGAAAGACCAAGGTCAAGGCATCTTAGGGGTGACACCTTCTAAGCCCAAAGATGATAAGGGGAAGACAATAGAAAAGCAAGCCCCTAAGGCCAGTATGCAAGAGAAAACTAGCTCTATAAAGTGCTTTAAATGTCTTGGAAGAGGACACATTAATTCTCAATGCCCCACCACAAAAACCATGATTATGAGGGGCCAAGAAATTTATAGTAGCCAAGATGAGGCTACTACTTCACCTTCCTCTAGTGAAAGTGAAAAAGCAAAAGGGGAAGAATCTAGTGAAGAAATCTACCCCCAAGAAGAAGGACAACCATTAGTGGTTAAAGAGAAGTGTAAGGAGGTAAGTGTCTCCTCCAAGAGTTTAGCTAAGAAGGAAACTCATTTTACAATAAAGACAAACATTAAAGAAATTTTCCCTCTTAGACAACCTCCACATTTTCTCTTTCGTAAAAAGGCACTTGCTAGCATTGCCACACCTCTTGGGCTTGAGTTTATTCCTCAAGTAAAGAAGTTGTTGGACGAGGGTTTGGTTCGCAAGAGCTTAAATCCTTGTGCTTTGTTGGTGCCATAAATAGGTATTATTAGGCACCAAGTCCCTAAAATAGGTGGTATGATGAATGTTTTGAGTGGTGCAACCCGCTTTTGTAAAATCACTCGTACACCTAACATCTTCATGGTGTGTGTACATAGGGACCCATTAGGTAGGTTTGTTCTTATTTTTAGTTTCAATACAAACTTAGGTACTCATATGGGACACCTTAGGTTTGTCATACTTTTTGGTAGGAATAATCAATATGAAAATACAGAAAAAGGTATGTTTTATTGCGTTACTTTTCTTAATTTTTCAAATAGTGATCAAGGGGTTCCCATCAACCCTAAGAGATTAAAGGTCATTCCTGAGTGGCCTACTCCACCAAGTATAAGAAAAATTTGGGGCTTCCATGACTTAACAAACTTTTACAAAAGGTTTGTCCCATATTTTTCTATACTTGTAGCACCACTCATTGAGTTGGTGAGAAACCATGTTCCTCCATGGGAAGATGCCCAGGAAATGGGTTTTCAGACCTTACCTTACTTCACCATACCAAACACCACTAATACATATGTTTTTGTTCTTTTTACAGGTGTTGAGGGAAGGAGCCCAAGGTATGAAGAACCTCGGGATTTGAAGTCAAATCCTTTCCAAGGTGGAGGGAATCTCGGGATTTGAAGTCAAATCCTTTCCAAGGTGGAGGGAATGATGCAATCCTACCCAGTAAGGGTATTGGGTAGAAGACTCCAAGTAGATTGGGCTAGAGATCCAAGGGAAGGCCCTAGGGTTCTCATGAGCCTTAGGATATATTTCAAGCCCATGGGCTAAGTATGAGCCCGCTTATCTTTGTAAATATTAGAATAGGTTTTTCCTTCGTCTGGGCCTTGTATTTTGGCCATTCTAGTAGTATAGGGTTTTAGCCTTGTATTTCGGGGCATTTTGAGTAGTCTTTGTAGTAAGGACTCTTTTTTTGTATTTTCATGTTTTTTGTCATGGGGGTGAGCTTAGCTATTATAGGGGGTGTGTAGCTAAGCTCTAGCTTCTCATCTCAAGGAGGTGAGCTTAGCTATTAGAGAGGTATGTGTAGCTAAGCTCTAGCTTCTTTTGGAAGCTTCTCAAGGAGGTGAGCTTTGTTATGAGAGGGGTGTGTGTAGCTAAGCTCTAGCTTCTCAAGGAAGTTTTCTCAAAGAAGCTTCTCAAGGAAGTTTTCTCAAGAAAGCTTCTCAAGGAAGCTACCTAGTCTATAAATAGAAGCGTGTGTAACACTTGTTGTAAATTTGATGAATGAGAGTCTTGTGAGACATACTTCAAAGTTCCACTTCTCTCCCTCTTTTATTCCTTCAATTTCATGCTCCCCCCTCTCTCTTTCTCTCCCTCTTTCTTTTCCTCCTTTGAAGCCTCCTTCCAAGCTTCTTATCCAAGGCTCATCTTGGTGGTGAAGCTCCTTCTTCCATGGCTTATTCCCTAGTGGATGGCGCCTCCTCTCACCTCTTCTCCTTTGTCTTCCGCTGCATCTCCATGGTGGAAAATCACCATTAAAGGACCTCATTGAAGCTCAAAGATCCAGCCTCCATAGAAGCTCCACAAGCAAGCTTCCATCACAACCCCTAAGCACTTTTGGGCCAAAGCAGTGAATACTGCATGTTATCTTCAAAACAAAATTTACATAAGACCTATCCCTAAAATGAATTTGTATGAAGTATGGAAGGAATGAAAACCCAACATATAATATTTTCTTCCATTTGGATGCAAATGTTTCATTCTCAACACAAAGGATAACCTGGGAGAATTTGACTAGAAAAGTGATAATGGGATATTTCTTAGATACTCTAAAACTTCTAGGACATTCAAAGTTTACAACTCAAGAACCTTGGTAGTTGAAGAAGTTATTCGTATAAGATTTGATGAAAATAAGCCTAATAAAGAGTCTTTTTCAAATCCAAGGCTAGACGACAACTTTATAGCAACTAGCTCGTCTAGACAGAACTCAGAGACAAAGGCGTCCACTCAACAAGAAATTCAAAAAGAGATAAGAAAACCCAGTGGATGCATCATGAGAAGAAATCACCTAGAAAGTCAAATCATTGGTGTCCCAACATATCATGTTCAAACAAGATCATCACTCAAAACACAAGGGCACATTGCACTAATTTCTGAAATTGAACCCAAACACATTGATGATGCAATGCAAGATAATAATTGGACTGAAGCAATACAAGAGGAACATGATCGGTTTCAAAAGAATGATGTTTGGAAGTTAGTTGAATTGCCAAAAGGAAAGAAAGTTGTTGTAGCAAAATAGATCTTCCGCAACAAATTGAACAAAAATGGCAAGGTTGTAACAAACAAAGCATGGTTAGTTGCCAAAGGATACTCACAACAAAAAGGTATAGATTACAAAGAAACTTATGCACTTGTAACTCGTTTAGAGCTAATATGCATTTTACTTTCATTTGCAACTTATAGCAATATGAAGTTGTATCAAATGGATGTAAAAAATGGATTCCTAAATGGTAAAATCCAAGAGGAAGTTTATGTTGAACAACCTCCAGGGTTTGAAAGTAAAACTCTTCCTCAACTTGTTTTTAAGCTCAACAAAGCCTTATATGGACTTAAGCAAGCTCCTAGCGTTTGGTACAAAAAACTAAGTTCATTTCTCTTGAAAAAATGGCTTTGAGCGAGGAAAGGTTGACATAACTCTTTTTCGCAAAAATGATGACTCTCAGTTTTTATTAGTGCAAGTGTATATGGAAAACATTATTTTTTATGCTACTAATGAAATGCTTTGTGAAGACTTTTCTAAGTTAATGTAGATAGTGTTTGAAATGAGTGTGATGGGAGAGTTGAAACTCTATCTTGGACTAAAAATAAAGCAAACACCCAAAGGTATCTATATTCATCAAACCAAGTATGTGAAAGAATTGCTGAAGAAATTCAACATGAAGGAAGCAAAAGACATGAAGACTCCAATGCATCCCACAACATACCTTGGATTGGACGAGGAATCAACAAAGGTCGACAGGACTCAATACAGAACAATGATTGGCTTACTACTCTATCTCGCTGCATCCAGGCTCAATGTTATGTTCAGTGTTTGTCTATGTGCAAGATTTCAAAAAGAACAAAGGGAAGTTCATCTAACTGTAGTTAAGCGTATTTTTAGATATCTCATTAGAACTTCTAATCTTGGTCTTCTGTTTAAAAGAAGAGAAAGTTTTAGACTCATAATCTACAATGATGTTGACTATGTTGGTGATAAAGTTGAAAGAAAAAGCGTAAGTGGAAGTTGTCAACTTATTGGTGGAAAACTTAGTCACGTGGATATGTAAGAACAAGGCTCAATTGCATTGTCCATTGCTGAAGCTGAATATATGTCAACAACAAGTTGTTGGGCTCAACTACTCTAGATAAAGAATCAACTTGAAGACTACAACATTTTTGAGAGTAAAATTCCCATCTATTATGACAATAAAGTTGCTATTAGTCTTTCGGGGGAAAAAATCCAACATTGCATTATAGAGCTAAACATATAGAAATTAAGCATCATTTCATAAGAGATCATGTTCAGAATGGGACAATGGATTTACATTTTGTACCCATTGATGATTAGCTTGTTGACATTTTCATAAAACCCTTAACTGAAGAAAGGTTGATTTTGTTATGAAATTGCCTTGGATTGATATTGGTTAATAAATTAATTAACTTCTATATGTCATCAATTGTTGCATCCAAGGACCTATCATTTGATAACGACTGTCAAATCATTCCAACACAAATAAAACTAAGAAATTATGTAGTATAGGATTAATTGAGGTCGACTCAGAGATACAATTCAATTTGATTCATACTTCAATTCACTTATCAACAGTAGGGGAATTTCAACGAATAGTTTGTAGGCAATGTAAAGGAATGCGAAAATACAAAAATAGAAATGTAGAAACAAAATAGAGTTTTTGAAAAAAAAATATGAATCAGGTTTAATAGCATCAATCTAATTCACCAAACCAATGAAAATCGAATTATCACAGTTGTTACAAATGTTGTTCACATTGTGAAAGTTCAGTAATGTCATTAGAGATAGTTCAATCAAATTAATCCCTAAATTCTTTGAGATCACAAATTAGGTTGGAATATCAGCCAATTAATCTGTGATTAAATTTCAAAATTAGGAAATGAATCCATAACATAATTTGTTTTCAATCCTAAGCATATTCATAATCACGAAAATCAAAAATTGGATTGAAGAAAAAGATGAACATTCACAAAGAATTTAAATACTAAACCAGAACTCAAATTTAGCGTTGCTTGGAGTGTTCATTGGATTGATTGAGTGTTTATCCTTCCATGATCATCACCAGTGGAAGAGCAATGAAATTTTTGCAAGAAAAAAGGAAGAACAGAAGTGAAAAGAGGAAGAAGAATGAAGAATAGTTGAGAGAAAAAGAGAAAAAAGAGTTTGATCCTAAAGTTTGCACAACAAGTTTCTAAATCTATTTTTGTACAAGATGAAGTAACTAACTAACTCCACTAATATATACAGTGACTACTCAAAAGGAAGGGATGGGCCTTGATTAGGCTCATCTAGTCTACCTAATTAAACTAATTACACAAAGCAAAACCCAAATTCACAACCCAATTATTCAAGTGCAGAGGTTCTAGCTTCCAAGCCTAATTTGACCCTCGAAATGGAAAAATTAGCCCAAGCTTATTTATGACAAAATTCAATCTCTTTTGCTTAGCTTTCTAGGGATTACTCACATGATCCATTTGGATTTTTGTAGTGTCTTATAGGCCTTGCATTAGGCAGATAGGTCAAGTAAGCACAAAATCCAAAAATAAGCAACAATTATTTATTTGTCTAAGACCAAAACTGAGTTAAGGTAGGAAAATATGAGTCAAAGAGAGGTCAAATATGCTAAGAAGAGTAGAAAAAAAATACTAAACTACAAAATGCTCAATCATCATCCAATGGATATTAACAGACACTCAAAACATTCAATATATTGACACTTAATCATGCATTTTTACTTTTATGCAAAATGCATTGTTTCTACCAAAACCGAGTTAAGGTGGGAAAATAGGAGTCAAAGAGAGGTCAAATAAGCTAAGAAGAATAGAAAAACTAACCGATCATTGCACAGAGAACAAGACTAACAAGAGAAATGACGAAGAAAGTAATCCACGATCAAAACTCTGTAGCGCCTCAACTCTACTTTTCCTTTTCTCCTTCTTCTTCCTTAGCCTATGCGTGTTTTCCTTTGGTTTTGTATCAGTTGGATCCCTTTTAAACTTCCTAAACATGGATATTTATAGAAAAGAGTCAAGAGGTGCTCAAAAATTCGCCCAGACGAACTGTAGCTCGCCCAAGCGAATTTGTGACTTAGTGCTGAAGGCACCAATTCCCCCAGGCGAGCTGTAGCTCACCCAAGTGAGTTGGTTGCTTATGGATGAAGAAATCTTATTAGCTCAGGCGAGCTGGATGCTAGCCTGGGTGAGTGGATGGCTGAAATCTTAAAAAATGACCATTTTACCCTTCCTTTTGACTTTGTTTCTGGATCTAACGAACAACCATCAAAACCTATTGTCATACCCTAATTTGGTCTGGGAACCTTCATTTGCTAACATTTGGATTTTTGTAAGCCGAATTGAGCTGCTTGACACTAGTTGTCGTGCAATCCGAAAGGTTTTTCGACGTTTCGGAAAAGAATGCAAAAAATACTCAAAAGGGAGGGCAAAAGGGTCAATTTTTACACTTTTTCTGACCCCTAGCTCGCCCAGGCTAGCCTCTGGCTCGCCTGGGCCACCAAAATAACTTCATGGTGAAGTAACCAGCTCACCAGGGCGAGCATGGTTACTTCAGAATGAAGTTATAGCTCGACTGGGTGAGCTACCTTCATCTCAAAATGCCTTGTTTTGCTATAAATAGGCGTGAAGGGAGGCTAAGGAAAGGGTTCCAAGGTTCGGAGGTTCAGAATTGAGATGAAAGAAGAGAAAAATAAGCTAAAAACATCGTCGAATCGCGACTACAATCGATTTCTACATCGTTCTTTGTTCTTCATCTAGTTAGTGTTTGCTTTTAAGAATTTTAACTTGATTCATGGACCTTGATCGAGGCCGTACTCGAATCAAATAAACATTAAAAATGCAGTATCTAGGAAGTGATCCTAGGTCGTTTTCCAACGAGCAATGATAAACCAAATGTTCATTTAACAGATAGTAGGAAAATAGTAACGAATTGGGGGGGGGGGTTGTTGGCTTTTGTAAATTAAACAGCGAGTACAATTGAATTAGAAAATATCATAATTAAAATACGTTGCTTCCCCTTGATTCACAAGCAAGTCTCTTATCCTAGGTTGTGAGAATTTATCCTTTATCAGTTTAACCACTTAATCCAACCCTAAATTAAATTACTAAGCGAAATTCAACATAAGGCATTCATTATGTGATTAAGCATCACATACACCAATTACTCATAAACGATCATTAAGCATGAACGTAAATTAAGCACAAAGACAATTAATCAAGCACTAAGCATGCATGAATTAAAAATAACAAATTCAGAGTAATTAGTGAAGAGGAAAAACTGAATAGAATGTAACAGTAATAATAGAACCTCAAAGAGAACTGTGCTTGATCCTCAAGAGAAAGCAACGCTGGGGACTTAGCCTTCCATTAATCAATAGAGAATGAACTTATAAATTGAAGAATGAAAATTTATTGCTACTGGAATTGTAAAACGAAAAGATGTCTCAAAGAAAAGCCCAAAACTAAAAAACGAAAATAGGAGAGAGAGAAGAGAGAGAGCCTAAACTAGAACCTTGGTGCTGTTATATAGTTTTCCAGCCCCAAAGCTTGCAAATCTATTTTAAATCTAAGCCCATAAATAAAATCAAATCTAGATAAGATAAGATAAGATAAAATCTAGATGAAACAATATCTAGATGAGATCAAATCTAAATAATATCTAGATAAGATAAGATCTAATTTTGTAGAATAAAATAGTCTGCCCTCTTCAAGTTCAAGCCCAATTCTGGATTCAAGCCCAATGCTTCATTAATTCCTGAAGTTAGATTAAAAACATCAAATTAGCTGAATGGGCCCAAATAATAAATCTGCCTAATTAATTTGACAATTAAGACTAATTAGTACTTAAAATGGTGCAAAAAAGGGTTACGAAATAGGAGAAAATAATGGCACATCAGACCCTTAGGGGCTCTCTTTATTGTTTTGTGCATCTTCATCTCCTTCTCCTATAATCGATAATCGCTTCTCTTTTGTAAAGTAAGTTTTAACCAATAGTTAGTACCACAATTTATCTTTAAGGGATTGAAGGTTAATAAACAAAAAAAACCAACTCATAAAGTTCTTCATTTCATAAAAAAAAAATCACGAGATCATTTCAAGGTCCAATGCCTTAACGATTCTCTCCGCCTTTCAAACTTGAGAAGATCGTTTAAAGGTCCAACGCCTTAACGACTCTCTCCTCTTTTCAAAAATCAAAAGATCGTTTCAAGGTCCAACACCTTAAATGACTTTTGTTCGCAATTAAAATCAATCTTTCAAAAAAGATAAAATCAATGTAACCATAAAATTTAAGACTTAAAGAACTATGTAGGTCTAAATTCCTCAGCGCACCTGAGGATACTATCGCAAACTACCCTTTGGCGGGAGGGCAACGCGAGACTCACGGGTGCGTCTTCAAAGGAAGGAAAATGCACGGAGTCGCCATCAATGCTTATTTGAGAAAAACATTAGAAAAACCAAAAATGGGTCTACGAATTTTAAAAAAACTAAAGGTTCAGGAGTTGTTTATGCACGAGGCAGGTATTAGCACCCTATGCGTCCGTCACAAGGGACGACGACCTTTAATCAAATGTGCAAGATCATGACTTCAAATTTATTTTATTTTCCCTTTTTTTATGTTTTTATCTTTTTTCTGGTCGACAAGAACGGGGCTCTTGCTCCTACGTATCCTCAATTGTGATGAGGAACTCAGACCTACGTAGTTCTTTGAAAAGCAAGAAAGTTATGTGGAGTGTTGCTTTTAGACTTCTAGTGGGCCCAAGGGCTGGAAAATTTCCCCAAAGTGACCATTTTGCCCCTCTTTTGAACATTTTGCACATTTCTTTCCGAAACGTCACAAAACCCTACGAATTGTGTGACAATTAGTGTTAAGCAGCTTAATTTGGCCGGCTAGAATCCAAATGTTGGCCAACGATCATCCCTGGATGAAATTAGGGTATGACAGTTGCCCCTCTTCACTTATCTTTTATTGGAGATAAAAGGGAAGTAAAGATAAAGACACTAATTTCGTTCGAGCGATCTCCCCACCCAATCGACCACTAGCCCAATCAGTGAAACCTATAAAAAAAAAGAGCATAAGAGGCATCAGGTATGTCAACAAAAGACCTTGAAGTCTTGCAAAGTAAGGGAGACATTTGAAGTCTCAAGGAAAGACTCTGACAGTCTTAGGAAAGATAAAGAGCGGAAGACACTGATTGTCCCCCATGCCAACAGACTTAATTGTCAATGGAAGCCAAAAAAGACTGTAATAGTCTTGAAAATAACAAAAGTAGATGACCATGATTGTCTCCGCATGCCAACAGACCTGATTGTCTCTAGAAGGCAAAAAAGACTGTGATAGTCTTGAAAAACAACAAAAGCAAATGACCATGATTGTCTCCGCATGACAACGGACTTGATTGTCTCTGGAAGGCAAAGGAGACTGTAATAGTCTTGAAAACAAAAAAAACGGATGACCATGATTGTCTCCACATGCCAACGGACTCGCTTGTCTCTAGAAGGAAAAGGAGATTGTGATAGTCTTAAAAAAAAACAAAAACGGATGACCATGAAGGTCTCCGCATGCCAGCGGACTTGATTTCCTCTGCAAGACAAAGAAGACTGTAATAGTCTTGAAAATGTTGGACAAGTGGCCTCAGATATCTTAAGAAGGGGGGGTTGAATTAAGATATCACAGACTATTCCCCAATTAAAAATTCTACTTTGATTTTAACCCAAGTCCCAAGATTCCTTTTAAAATGAATTCCTAAATAATAATTCAAATTAAACTTACTGAATAGAAACAATAAGAAACAATAAATAAAAGAGTTTAAGGGAAGAGAAAGTGCAAACACAATTTTTATACTGGTTCGGCAAAGTCCGTTGCCTACGTCCAGTCCCCAAGAAATCCGCTTGGGAGTTCCATTATCTCACAAATCCTTTACACCATTTGAAACACACAAGGACAATCCTTCCTTTGTGCTCAGATGCTTTACAACAAGAGACTCACAGTCTCTTAGCCCTTTTCAGAAGTAAGAAGAAGAAGAAGAAATGATCTCTCTCGAAAGAGACAAATGCTACAATGAAGCCCTCAATTCCTTCTTGAATAACACAAGTGTTTGGCCAAGGAATTTTTTAAGATAAGAGATTTTTGTTTGAGAGGATTATGTCTTTTGTGAACAGTGAAAAATCTAAAGAAAATTCGTGCCCAAGTCACCTATTTAAATGCCTTTGATGGCCATTAAAAAATCTAATGAAAAGTAGTGACTGTTGGCAGATTTTCTCGAAAATCCTCTCTGGTAATCGATTACAACATTGGCATAATCGATTACACAATTAATTTTATTCAAAGTTCAAATTTCCAACGTTTAAAAGCTCTGGTAATCGATTACATATGATGTGTAATCGATTACACACTTACAAAATCATTTTTAACCGTTTTAAAGCATTGGTAATCGATTACATAGTTTTGGTAATCGATTACAGCTTTGAAAACTTTGAAAACATTTCAAGAAAGCTTTGTGGCCACTGGTAATCGATTACCAGAGAGTAAAATACTTGGAAAAGTTTTTGTTAAGATAGAAACTCACTTGGCCGATCATTTGTGCTTTTCAAAAACTTTTCTAAGAGTTTATCTTAATTATTATCTTGAGATCTTTGCTTTGCTTGATAACTTTCTTTCTTTATCCTTGAAATTCATCTTGAATGATCTTTGAACCTTGGCATCACCAAAATAATTCTTGAAGCTTTGCTTCTACAATCTCTCCCTTTTTGATGATGACAAGTTCTGAAATCAAGATAGTATATACAAATATATACAAATACTCCCCCTTTCTTTTTGAGATTATACTCCCCCTTTCTTTAAGCTCTCTTGATTTCTAAGTTCTTGAATTTTTCTCCCCCTTTGGCAACATCAAGAAGCCAAAGTGCAAGGCAACATCAAACTCTAGCAATCAGTAAACACGAATGTTTCAATCAACCAATCAATCCTTATTTATCCAAATCACTAACATCTAAGAGGCCTAATTCTCTCCTAATGGCAAAGAATGTTTCCTTAGAAAGAGGTTTTGTAAAGATATCAGCAAACTGATTCTTTGTATTAACAAATTCTAGAACACAATCTCCCTTCAGAACATGATCTCTTAAGAAATGGTGTCTAATTTCTATATGCTTGGTTCTAGAGTGTTGAATTAGATTTTTGGATAGATTGATTGCACTTGTATTGTCACACCTAATGGGTATATGATCAAGAAGGATTCCATAGTTAGATAGTTGTTGCTTCATCCATAAAATTTGGGCACAACAACTACCAGCAGAAATATATTCCGCTTCAGTAGTAGATAAAGCAACACTATTTTGTTTCTTACTATGCCATCATACAAGAGCAGATCCAATAAATTGGCATGTCCCACTTGTGCTCTTTCTATCAGTTTTGGATCCGAAAAAGTCTGAATCAGAGTATCCTATTAAGTTACATGTTGAGTTCTTAGGATACCATAATCCTAACTTGATTGTTCCTAATAGGTATCTTATGATCCTTTTTACTGCACTCAAATGTGATTGTTTGGGGTTGGATTGGAACCTAGCACACATGCATACACTAAACATGATATCTGGTCTACTAGCAGATAAATAGAGAAGAGATCCAATCATACCTCGATATTGTTTCATGTCTATAGATTGACAGGATTCATCTTTATCTAAGTAACAACCAGTACGCATAGGTGTAGTCATGTGCTTTGCATTTTCCATCCTAAATCTTTTGATCAATTGTTTGCAGTATTTTGCTTGGTTGACGAATATACCTTCTTTAGTTTGCTTGATTTGTAACCCCAGGAAGTAATTTAGTTCTCCCATCATCGACATCTCAAATTTGCTTTGCATATCAAGAGAGAACTCCCCTTTTGAGATATCACCAATAATGTTGTCAAGGGGATGATCTCTTGAAGCTTTCCATTCTCTTGGAAGTTCATCATTTGATTTGGCTTCTTCTGGAGGATCTTCATTGCTTCCTTTCCCTTTTCCTTTAGAATCTTGTCCATAAATATGCATTTGTTCTAAAGATTCTGCAATATCATCTAAAATATCCTTTCTTGGAGGAATAGCATTAGACTCATCTAAGGAAACATGAATAGATTCTTCAATAGTCATAGTTCTCTTATTATATATTCTATAAGCTTTACTATGGAAGGAATAACCAAGGAAAATTCCTTCATCTGACTTAGCATCAAACTTTCCTAAGTTTTCTTTTCCATTGTTTAATACAAAGCATTTGCAACCAAAAACATGAAGGTGTGAAATGTTAGGTTTTCTACCATTAAACAGTTCATATGGAGTTTTCTTTAAAATGGGTCTTATTAAAGCCCTATTCATGATATAGCATGCAGTATTAACAGCTTCAGCCCAAAAATATTTTGGAAGAGGAGTGTGATTTAATAAGGTTCTAGCAATTTCTTCCAAAGATCTATTTTTCCTTTCAACAACTCCATTTTGTTGAGGGGCTCTAGGTGCAGAAAAGTTATGTTCAATGCCATGCTTATCCCAAAATAATTCAAATTCTTTATTTTCAAATTCACCCCCTTGATCACTCCTAATAGATATAATTTTGAGATTTTTCTTGTTTTGAATCATTTTTGCAAGTTTCCTAAATGCTTGAAATGCATCATTCTTATGAGTGGTAAATAGTGTCCAAGTGTATCTAGAATAGTCATCAACTATAACAAGGGCATAGTAACTTCCTCCAAGACTCATGATTCTAGAAGGGCCAAACAAATCCATGTGTAGTAATTGTAAAGGTTGAGTAGTTGAAACAATGTTTTTGGATTTGAATGAAACTCTAGTTTGTTTTCCCTTTTGGCATGCATCACATAGTCTATCTTTTTCAAATTTTAGTTTTGCCAAACCAACAACTAAATCTTTTGAAATTAATTTGTTTAAGTCTTTCATGTTAATGTGAGCAATTTTTTTATGCCATAGCCATGGATCATTATCTTTGCTAAGAAAACATTGATTATTACCTAGATTTTGACTTAAGTCTATCATGTAAACATTATTGACTCTAAACCCTATATGCTTTATATTTGTATCATGTCCATGTGATGCAATCCTACCCCCCAAGGGTATTGGATAGAAGACTCCAAGAGGCTTAGGCTAGAGCTACTAAAGAAGGCCCTAGGTTTCTCATGAACCTTAGGGTATATTTTTGAGCGCATGGGTCAAGGTTGGATCCACTCTTCTTTGTAAATATTAGAATAGGTTTTTTCCTTCTTTTGGGCCTTGTATTTTGGCCATTCTAGTAGTATAGGGTTTTAGCCTTGTATTTCAGGGCATTTTGAGTAGTCTTTGTAGTAGGGACTTTTTTTGTATTTTCATGTATTTTTTCAGGGAGGTGAGCTTAGCTATTATAGAGGTGTGTAGCTAAGCTCTAGCTTCTCTTCTCAAGGAGGTGAGCTTAGTTATTAGAGGGGTGTGTGTAGCTAAGCTCTAGCTTCTCAAGGAAGCTTCTCAAGGAGGTGAGCTTAGTTTTTAGATGGGTGTGTGTAGCTAAGCTCTAGCTTCTCAAGGAAGTTTTCTCAAGAAAGCTTCTCAAGGAAGTTTTCTCAAGAAAGCTTCTCAAGGAAGCTACCTAGTCTATAAATAGAAGCATGTGTAACACTTGTTGTAACTTTGATGAATGAGAGTCTTGTGAGACACAACTCAAAGTTCAACTTCTCTCCCTTTTTCTTCCTTCAATTTCGTGCTCCCCCCTCTCTCTTTCTCTCCCTCTTTCTTTTCCTCCATTGAAGCATCCTCTCCAAGCTTCTTATCCAAGGCTCATCTTGGTGGTGAAGCTCCTTCTTCCATGGCTTATTCCCTAGTGGATGGCGCCTCCTCTCACCTCTTCTCCTTTGTCTTCCGCTGCATCTCCATGGTGGAAAATCACCATTAAAGGACCTCATTGAAGCTCAAAGATCCAGCCTCCATAGAAGCCCCACAAGCAAGCTTCCATCACCATGTTCAATGACACATTTTTTAGAATCAAATGATACCAGATAGCCTTTATCACACAATTGACTAATACTAAGCAGGTTGTGCTTAAGACTTTCAACTAGTAGAACATTTTCAATGGAGGTTGAAGAATTTGTACCTATTTTTCCAACTTCAAGAATTCTACCTTTGTTGTTGTCACCATAGGTTACATGCCCGCTTTTCTTGAGAGAGATATGTGTGAACTTTGATGCATCTCCCGTCATATGTTTTGAGCACCCGCTATCCATATACCACTTTTTCCTCAAGGGTTCCTACAAGATCAATATTGTGACTTAGGTACCCAATCTTTATTGGGTCCTTGAGTGTTAGTGTGAACAATGGATCCTTTTGGGACCCAAATCATTTTAATATTGTTGCAATTTTTTCCAAAATAGCATTTAGATATGCCATGCCCTTTTCTTCCACGGTAAAAACATGTAATGAAAGGAGAATTATATTTTTGTGTGGAAGAAAAGAAATTTTTATAAAACTTTTGTCATTTTTCTGGTTTATATCCAATCCTTGCTTTATCAAAAATACATATTTGTTTTCCTAATATAATATCTAGGTTGTTTTTGCCACTTGAGAGTTTGGCAAGTGAATTTTTCAGATTTTAAATTTCTTCTACATATTTACTACAACATTCACATGGATTTTCTTTTTCAATAGTCATAGTAGAAGCATGAACTTTATCACTTGATTTAGAGATTGACACTTTAGACTTAAGATGATCTAACTCTTTATTTAACTTTGAAATCTCTTTCTCTAAATCGGAAATAGTTTTCTTAGATGAAGAAACAAGTTTTGCAAGTTTAATAGATTCGCTATGTAATTCAACAAATGCATCTTGTAACTCATCAAAAGAAATAGATTTGTTAGAAGATGTTACCTCTTCGTCACTTTCATAGTTTTTTCCCATTAGACATAGATTAATCACTTCTTTTTCAAAATCATCAGACGATTCTAAGTCGTTATCATCCTATGTGATGTAGGCCTTCTTTGCCTTCTTTTCTCCAATGTTTGTGTTCTCGAATTTCTCCATTCTTTTCTTAAAGGTTGGACAATCAACCCTCAGATGTCCGAGTTGATTGCACTCAGCATCTTGGAGTTTGAGATGATTCTTCAATCCTTCTTTTAGGTTTGAAGTTTTGTCTTCTTTGAGTTTCTCTCATCCTAAGAAATTTGTTGAATCTTTTGACAAAGAGACTAAGTTCTTCATCATTATCCAAGTCAATTGAATCTTCCATATCACTTTCTTCTTGGATTGAAAATGAGGCTTTAAGAGCAATTCCCTTCTTCTTCTTATCATTTTCTTCATGTTGATTTAGTCTTTGCAACTCCATTTCATGTTCCTGTAATTTTCCAAATAATGTAGCAAGAGACATACTAGATAAATCTCGAGATTCTGTGACGGCTGTTACCTTGGGTTGCCATTCTCTACTTAGACATCTCAAAATTTTATTTATTAGATCCTCATTTGGAAATATTTTTCCTAAAGATGCAAGATGATTAACTATGTGTGTGAACCTCTTTTGCATGTCTTGTATACTTTCATTTGTATTCATCCTAAATAGTTCATATTCATGAGTTAATGTGTTTATCCTAGATCTTTTAACATCTGTTGTGCCTTCATTTGTTACTTGTATGGTATCCCACATATCCTTTGCACTTTTACAATTTGATACCCTAAAGTATTCATCCATTCCTAGGGCAAATGTAATTATGTTTTTGGCTTTTAAGTTATATTGTACTAGTCTTCTTTCTTCCTCACTCCAATCTTCCCTAGGCTTTTCTATTGTTGTATTTCTAGCAACCATGGTGGGAATATAAGGCCCTATTTCTATGGCTTCCCAAATGTTTAAATCTATAGCCTCTATGAAGATTTGCATGTGGGTTTTCCAATAGTGGTAACCCACTCCATTAAAAATGGGAGGCCTATTAATTGAAAAGCCTTCGGGAACAAGTAGTTTGATGAGGCCATTAATTCATGAAGCTTCTAAACTTTGTACAAGAATGAAGCTCTGATACCACTTGTTGGACAAGTGGCCTCAGATATCTTAAGAAGGGGGGGGGGGGGTTGAATTAAGATATCACAAACTATTCCCCAATTAAAAATTCTACTTTGATTTTAACCCAAGTCCCAAGATTCCTTTTAAAATGAATTCTTAAATAATAATTCAAATGAAACTTACTGAATAGAAACAATAAGCAACAATAAATAAAAGAGTTTAAGGGAAGAGAAAGTACAAACACAGTTTTTATACTGGTTCAGCAAAGTGCGTTGCCTACATCCAGTCCCCAAGAAATCCGCTTGGGAGTTCCACTATCTCACAAATTCTTTACACCTTCTGAAACACACAAGGACAACCCTTCCTTTATGCTCAGATGCTTTAGAACAAGAGACTCACAGTCTCTTAGCCCTTTTTCAAAAGTAAGAAGAAGAATAATAAATTATCTCTCTTGAAAGAGATAGATGTTACAATGAAGCCCTCAATTCCTTCTTGAATAACATAAGTGTTTGGCCAAGGAATTTTTTAAGATAAGAGATTTTTGTTTGACAGGATTATGTCTTCTGTGAACAGTGAAAACTCTAAAGAAAAATCGTGCCCAAGTCACCAATTAAAATGCCTTTGATGGCCATTCAAAAATCTAATGAAAAGTTGAGACTGTTGGCATATTTTCTCGAAAATCCTCTGTGGTAATCGATTACAACATTGGCATAATCAATTACACAATTAATTTTATTCAAAATTCAAATGTCCAATGTTCAAAAGCTCTGGTAATCGATTACATATGATGTGTAATCGATTACACACTCACAAAATCATTTTTAACCGTTTTAAAGCATTGGTACTCGATTACATAGTTTTGTTAATCGATTACAGCTTTGAAAACTTTGAAAATAACTTTGAAAACATTTCCAGAAATCTTTGTGGCATTGGTAATCGATTACATAGTTTTGTTAATCGATTACAACCTTTGTTAAGATAGAAACTCACTTGGCCAATCATTTGTGCTTTTCAAAAACTTTTCTAAGAGTCTATCTTAATTCTTATCTTGAAATCTTTGCTTTGCTTGATAACTTTCTTTCTTCATCCTTGAAATTCATCTTGAATGATCTTTGAAATTCCTTGGCATCATCAAAATAATTCTTGAAGCTTTGCTTCTACAATCTCCCCCTTTTTGATGATGACAAGTCCTGAAATCAAGATAGTATATACAAATACTCCCCCTTTCTTTTAGAGATTATACTCCCCCTTTCTTTAAGCTCTCTTGATTTCTAAGTTCTTGAATTTTTCTCCCCCTTTGGCAATATCAAGAAGCCAAAGTGTAGGGCAACATCAAACTCAAGCAATCAGTAAACACGAATGTTTCAATCAACCAATCAATCCTTATTTATCCAAATCACTAACATCTAAGAGGCCTAATTCTCTCCTAATGGCAAAGAATGTTTCCTTAGGGAGAGGTTTGGTAAAGATATCAACAAGCTGATTCTTTGTATCAACAAATTTTAGAACACAATCTCCCTTCAGAACATGATCTCTTAAGAAATGGTGTCTAATTTCTATATGCTTGGTTCTAGAGTGTTGAATTGGATTTTTGGATAGATTGATTGCACTTGTATTGTCACACCTAATGGGTATATGATCAAGAAGGATTTCATAGTCAGATAGTTGTTGCTTCAAAGAATCAGCTTGATATTCTTGAAAACAGACCTGATTGTCTCTAGAAGGCAAAGGAGACTGTGATAGTCTTGAGAAACAAAAAAAGCGGATGACCATGATTGTCTCCGTAGACCAACGGACTTGGTTGTCTCTGGAAGGCAAAAGAGACTGTGATAGTCTTGAAAAACAACAAAAGCGGATGACCATGATTGTCTCCGCATGCCAACGGACTTGATTGTCTCTAGAGGGCAAAGGAGACTGTGATAGTCTTAAAAAACAACAAAAACGGATTACCATGGTTGTCTCTGCATGCCAACGGACTTGATTGCCTATGGAAGCCAAAGAAGACTGGAATAGTCTTGAAAACAACAAAAATGGATGACCATGATGGTCTCCGCATGCCAACGGACTTGATTGCCTTTGGAAGGCAAAGAAGACTTTAGTAGTCTTGATAAAAAAACATTGAAGTCTACGAAAAGGGGAAGATGACAATAATTTGTCTTTGCATGCCAACAGACTTGATTGTCTCTGGAAGGCATAGAAGACTGTAATAGTCTTGAAAATAACGAAAGTGGATGACCATGATTGTCTCTGCATGCCAAAAGACTCGCTTGTCTCTAGAAGGCAAAGGAGACTATGATAGTCTTAGAAAACAACAAAAACAGATGACCATGATGGTCTTCGCATGCCAACAGACTTGATTGCCTCTGCAAGCCAAAGAAGACTGTAATAGTCTTGAAAACAACAAAAATGGATGACCATGATGGTCTCGGCATACCAACGAACTTCATTGTCTCTAGAAGGCAAATACGACTTTAGTAGTCTTGATCGAATGACATTGAAGTCTTCGAAAAAGGGCAAATGACTATAATTTGTCTCTACGTGCCAACGGACTCGCTTGTCTCTGGAAGGCAAAGAAGACTTTAGTAGTCGTGATCGAAAGACATTGAAATCTTCGAAAAGGGGCAGATGACCATATTTTGTCTTTACGTGCCAACGGACTTGATTGTCTCTGGAAGGCAAAGAAGACTGTAATAGTCTTGAAAATAATGAAAGCAGATGACCATGATTGTCTCCGCATGCCAACAGACTTCATTGTCTCTGGAAGGCAAAGGAGACTGTGATAGTGTTGAAAAAAAACAAAAGCGGATGACCATGATTGTCTCCGCATGCCAACAAACTTGATTGTCTCTAGAAGGCAAAGGAGACTGTAGTAGTCTTGAAAGCATAAAAAATGGATGACCATGATTGTCTCCGCATGCCAACAGACTTGATTGTCTCTGGAAGGCAAAGGAGACTGTGATAGTGTTGAAAAACAACAAAAGCGGATGACCATGATTGTCTCCGCATGCCAACAAACTTGATTGTCTCTAGAAGGCAAAGGAGACTGTAGTAGTCTTGAAAGCATAAAAAATGGATGACCATGATTGTCTCCTCATGCCAACGAACTTGATTGTCTCTGGAAGGCAAAGAAGACTGCAATAGTCTTGAAAACAACAAAAATGGATGACCATGATGGTCTTCGCATGCCAACGGACTTGATTGTCTCTGGAAGGCAAAGAAGACTTTAGTAGTCTTAATCAGAAGACATTGATGTCTTCGAAAAGCGGCAGATGACCATAATTTGTCTCTGCGTGCCAACGGACTTGCTTGTCTCTGGAAGGCAAAGAAGACTTTAATACTCTTGAACTAAAGACATTGAATTCTTCGAAAAGGGGTAGCATAATTTGTCTCTGCGTGCCAACGGAGTAGCTTGTCTCTAGAAGGCAAAGAAGACTTTAATAGTCTTGATCGAAAGATATTGAAGTCTTCGAAAAGGGTGCAGATGACCATAATTTGTCTCTACATGCCAACGAACTTGATTGTCTCTAGAAGGCAAAGAAGACTGTGATATTCTTTGAAAATCTTTCACTAACATGCGAGCACGCTTTAGCAAAGTAACAAACCTCCAAACTGATTAAAGCAACATATATTTTTGAAGAAAAACAATGTGACGACTGGGGAAGGAAAGCATGCTGATATAATTTCTCATAATCACAAATGAGATTCGGGACATTTGCATTTCATCTCTAAAAGAACATTTAGAAGAAAGCACTGGGTCCAATTGAAAATAGAGCAAAACCGCTCACAGTGTATAAAATCTCACACAGGCAAGTAATTCATTCTAACTCCAACCCACAAACATGTCATGATTTGTAAGTCATTTCCTATCAAATCAAAGATCATATGCGTAATCATGGATCAATAGGATTTTTTAGAAAGCTGGATTTTGGTGGGAACTTTGGCTTTTGGGTGTTTTGGCCTTTTCCTTTTCTGTTTTTTTTTTCTTTTTCTCTTTGGTTCGATGCGGAGCAAGAGCGGATACAAAGATTTGGCATATAACTACGAAGGTGATAGCCTCACGTATCCCTCGGGTTTTAACCAAGTTATTGTTACTATTTCCCTTCTTTTTTGCTTTTGACAATTCTACACATTGTTCAGACATTGTCCAGGTTCAAAGAACCTCTCTGTATTTATTTTTCCTCTTTTCTATATTTTTCTTTTCTGCTTTTCTCTAGTCTTTGATTGGTTGACTTTCTTCCTTTCCTTTTTCTTTTCTTTCCTTTTGAAGCATATTTATAACCCAAGGTAAAATAAGCTTTTTTGGGAAGATCCTTCTATTCTTTCTTCCAATGGTAAGGTTGCAAATTTCCATCCTAGGTCAAGGTTATGGCCAAAATGTTGAGGTTTGGCTCAAAAGGCCTATGAATGGCAGGACATGATGTATGCCGGTATATTTTTTTAGCAAGTGGTTCAAGAATAAAGGAATACCCCAAAAACTTTCTATGTCCTGGCCCGTGAACTGGCGGTTATTTTCTTTGAAAAGCGTGTTGGCTTATAGTTTTTCTTTCTTTTAGCTTTCTCTTTCAATCAATTTCTTTCAAGCAAATCTCTTTTCTCTTTTTTTTTGTTAGAAAAGGTTTGTAACTCGGGCAAAGTTGGTAACCAAGATTACACTTTATCTAAAGGAATAAATGGTGTGCGAATGAAAATACACAAGACCCTCTATCTTTTTGGCGTTTCAAACAAACCATCGCAAAGTACAATACGACAATATGCTAGAAGTGGTAAAATTAATCAAAATGAGATAACAAATAACTGAAAGAAATAACATAAAGTTTAGTTTTATTAGAATGAGATAACAAAATAAAAATTAAAAGCAATAACATCAAAGTTCAGTTTTATCAGAATGAGATAAGAAAATAACAATTGAAAGCAATAACATCAAAGTTCAATTTTATCAGAATGAGATAACAAAATAACAATTGAAAGCAATAACATCAAATAAAGACGAAATCACTATTTTTGGCGATCCCGACCGTGTGACTCTGCCTCCTCAAGTGAAGAAATCCAGCACGTCGGCCATATCGTCATCCTCCTGAGCTCCTCGGTCATCCCCAGGGCCCCCTGCAGGTTCTGACCTTGTCTCTAAATCGATCTTGTCTCCAGGCCAGGCCACCATGGCCTTGAACTGCTCGGGGGTAGGCCAAGGGAAAGGAATGGGGTCCTGACTCTACCGATGCATATTGTACTGGTAGAATGTCTCGTTCAGCTGCACCTGCCCCCTGTGATTAGCCGCCTACTGGCTAGTCACATGTTGCATGCACCTGTGCATCTGGAGTTTATCCTCTGCAGGTGATCAGAGATGGACCTTAGAGATGGTACCTCATTTAGAAGTGGTGGTGGTGCATCTACAACTGGCTGCTGCTGGTCCTTCTCTGGCTGTTGCGGCGCCTGACCCTGCACCTGCTTGGGCACGCAGTACTTCTCAATGAAGGCTCTGCTGATGGGAGACCGGATGAGCTTGGTGGGGGCAACCGACACTTCATAGAACTGGCAGAGGCCTATGATCAGAACAGGAAATCCCAGGGCCCTATTGGACTTCTCCGGGTCCACTGGGTGTCACAGAGGCGTAATCCCTACAAACTGATAGATAGCATCTGAAATCAGCTGGGTGACGTGGACACTTACCTGAGTCATGATTGCGTAGACCAGCTGACACTTTGGCAGGGGGAGGTCTGAATTGTGGTTGTTGGGGAGAATGTAGCTAAGCAGCAACGTCATCTAGATATGCGTGAGGGTGGTCATGCTGGTGCGCATGATCCGCACCCGCCTCCCCTCTACGCTCCGAGCAAAGTCCTGCCCCGGAACACACAGCAAATGGCTGATAGCCTCCTTATCAAAGCCAGAGGCCTGACTCCTCCTCTGGCTGAACTCGCAACGCTGACCTTCTTCCAAGACAAGTAGATTCCCCAAAAATTGATTGATGGCATCCTCATTGAAAGGAATCCACTGGCCAGTCACCCAGGAGCGCTTGTCTCTAACTCCCTCTTCTGTAGGCCAGGCATTGGCATAAAACTCCATGACTATCTCAAGATCGAACTTAACCATAGGTGATACTAGCTGGGCCTATTGCCTCTGGGCAATTTCTTCTTGAAACTCAACATACTCTTCGTCCCTCAACTGGACTCGTCTCTCCTTGAGGAATGACCAGCCTTTAATGGCCTCAAATCGCAACAGGTGTTCCTCACTCCGGAACATGTGTCTGTCGAAGTCCACATCTGCCTGTGGGGCCGTACTGGAACCCTCTCTAGTGGCATCCTTCCTAGACCTCTTGGCTAGGAGCTTCTTTAGAGCCATTTCTTGTGAGGACACATTTGTAAAGTTAGTTTACAAGAAATAACCATTTATCACAATAAAGGCCAACCAAACTAAAATGGTGCACACTTCTTTCTAACAACGCAAACGTCAACATGTAATTAGAAAAAAAACTTACACATCGATGCTTGGGTCATTTTATGATGCATATCTATGCACATACATATATCTTGGTTAAAGGTATTTTATGATATATAACTACATTTTTTAAAAGAATTTTTATGCTATATATCCACATACACACGCACAATTGTTTGGCGTTTTCATGATACATATACATTTTGCAAGGCATTTTCATGATTCACATATATATGCATTTTGCAAGGCATTTTCATGATTCACATATATATTTTGCAAGGAATTTTCATGATTCCATATATATACATTTTCCAAGGCATTTTTTGCTACCTACCCAACACATATACATATTTTGTTTGAAAGGTATTTTTTCTATGCTACCACATTTTGAATGACATTTTTTTATGCTACCTATCCAACATATAACCATACATTTTTTTTAAAGGTATTTTTTTTAAGCTACCTATTCACATTTTTGAAAGGGCATTTTTTATGCTGCCTATTCACATTTTTGAAAGGCATTTTTTTTCTTTTATGCTATATGTCCACATTTTATTCACATATATTTTGTATTCTTGAAAGGCATTTTCCTACCTAGGTGCAAAGTATCCACCATGATGCAGCCCAAACCAAGTGCTAGTCTAAAAGAAACCTCACCAACATGTTCTCATTTTTATGCATTTTTTACACTCAAGACCAAAAAGCTTGGATTCCTAGGCCTAAGTCATATTTTTGGCACTTTATTCTAGCTTCCACAAACTATCCACCCACTCACAATGGCAGCCATATGTGCACAACTCGTCCCACAAGCTAAGTTTCACAAAATCATGCACAATTGCCATTGAGGCATTTCACCAAGCACATGGTAGGCACGTGTTTAGACATAAAAACATGAGGCACGAGGGCAATGCAACATGCCCATTCATCTCAGAATACACAATAGGCCTACGACCATCCCCTACAACCCCCCAATTCACACAAAAAACCATGGATTTACATACACATTGTCTCATAGATTTTGCCAAGCATAGACCATTAGAGCACTAAAACGCATCAATGGAGAGCCAAAGAATCAAGGGAAAGTGCACTTACTTGTATGGATTGAACTCAAATGCAAAAAGGAGAGCAGAAAACTCAAAAATGGAGGCTTGGGGGTTGCTGGTTCATGATTTCCGTGATCACCCACGTCCTTGAGAGCTTGAGGAAGATTTTGTGGTGAAGAATGGCTTCACCCCTCCCTATTTTATATTTCTAGTGCAGACATGCTCGCCCAGGCGAGCTAACTCCCTCTTTTTTTTTTGCAAAAATCTTATTACACCCCCCCTTTGTCGTGTTCGTATATTTTAAGCTCCTATGGTTGCAAATAAAAATAGGCGTACTCAAATATAATTTAAGAAAATAGACAAATAAATAAATAAAATCAAGAATTTTAAAAGGTACTAGGCTGCCTCCTAGTAGTGCTTCTTTAATGTCTTGAGCCGGACGCGGGATGATGGTTGATTTGATCATGGGCCTAGCACTTGCTCGTACCTACCCCTAAGCTTTTGAATAGAGGAAATGACATCATGCAGTAAAATGAGAAATATCACCATGAAATACCGATATCACCTTTTGCTTACCTCTATCTTGATTCCGGTGTGATATTGATCACTACTCAAAATTTATCCTCCGATCCGCAGGATGACAAGATGCAAATGCATGCATGCTTATGATTAGGTAGTTTAAGTGCAACAATTAAACAAGTTTTTATTGTGTTCAATTTTACTTAAACACTTATGGCACCCCATTGACGGAGCCAAATGACTCCGGACTCAAGATCGAGAGTGTGTACTCTAAAGAAATAAAAGACACAACACAAGAAGTTAAAATGTAAATCATCAATCTGATGCTTATTAATGTTGCAATCGTGGTTTACAAAGGGTTGGAAGACTTTGGAGAACAATCATGTATTGACTCCTCTAGCTGCCCCAAGTACTAAGCATAATATCATTTGACGATGTCGAAATTCATGGGCGAAGGCAATTCTTCATCGTCCATGCTGGCAAGCACCAATGCTCCTCCCTTCGTAATTCAGAGCCCATTAACCTCTATGGTCTTTCTAGGCTTGGGATACTTTCTTCAAGACGAGATCCCCTTTGTTGAACTTGCATGAGGGTACCTTCTTGTCGAAAGCATTCTTCACCTAGCTTTGATATAACTGTCCATGGCTCATGGCGGCCAATCTCTTACCCTCTATAAGATTTAGTTGATCAAAGCATGCTTGGGCCCATTCTGACTCTTTCAGCCTTGACTCGGCCAGAATCCTCAAAGAGGGGACCTCTACTTCAAATGGCAACACAGCCTCCGTCCCATACACTAATGAGAATGGAGTTGCCCTAGTTGATGTGTGCACATAGGTTCGCTAACCATGTAGCACGAAAGGGAGAACCTCGTGCCAATCCTTGTATGACACAATCATTTTCTGAACTATCTTCTTGATGTTCTTATTAGTAGCCTCAACTGCCCCCATTCATCTTAGGTCTGTAAGGCGTGGAATTATGGTGTTGGATCTAGAAATCCTCACACATTTCCTTCATAATTTTGTTGTTCAGATTGGTGGCATTGTTCACTTTTGGCAAGTGCACCGGATCGTGCAAGTAGTATGAAACGGTAAGAACTGAGTATCGAACTCTCGGGGAACTGGTGTTACTTGGTAAAGCTATTTCAGTGAATAGGTGTCTAGTGTGAAAAGAGATGTGTTTACTATGAACAGGTGTGTAAACTAACTATTAAAAGGGAAAATCACGTGAGAAATGATGCGTAAAGACAAGTAGGTAACACGTTGGTCTTCCTAATAGGTACCTACAAGGAAGATCCAACAGAGGATTTAGCTTTCCATAACTGGGAAGCTTCCTTTACAACAAAGAGAAGAGAAAGATGAAAGATTGCAGAAATACAAGTAGTGGGGATGTCTCCTCCACCTCTAGGACCTCACAATCACTGACAAACTCTTCTCAAGCTCTCAGGATGGCTTCCTCTTCCAACTCTGGTCTCTGTAGATCTTCACACAACAAAGTCTCTCAAACTCTCTGGAACTTGGACCTTTCTCTCTCTAAAACTCTCTAGACATATAGAAGCTTCAAGAAAATGCCAAACTCCATCTCAAAATCTGATTTCAGGCTTAAATAGGTGGCTTTGTTCGTGCTCGTGCGCTTAGCGCAATTCTAAACCGCTTAGCTCGCATTAGTGAATTTCGGCTTAGCGCGTCTTTTCTCGCTCAGCGGATAGACCGAAGCGGTGCGCTTAGCTGAATGGCCCTTCACTCAGCGAACAAGCACAACTCATCCTTCTTCTAGATTCTTCCTCGCGCTTAGCCAAGGAATGTTATGCTCAGCGGATAGCTCGCTAAGCCAACAGATTGGCTTAGCGAGAGGGTGAAAATCAGCACTTCAAAACTTGCCTAATTATCCTAAAATTGAGAGAAAATGATTATTAAATACACAAAATGGGAGTACTATGTATTTATTACCTATCTTTAACAAAAAGTAATTATAGCACTACAAAATAACCATAAATTGGAGGAGTTTGATACAATTTACACAAGTTTTATACACAAAAGTTAGTCATATTCACCGACTAACAACTCCCCCAAATTTACAGTTGTGCTTGTCCTCAAGCAAATAAAGAACAGTTCACTGGTCCCCAAGTGACAATAACATGCAGTGACTATGTACAAAGGTGTATGCAACAAAAGTTACTGATTGCATGATAAGAGAATGAAGCAAAATGCCCTCATCACTTGTCTTTTACAAGGCATGCAGTTACCCAAAGAGAAGAATAAAATGTAACATGAACAATTAGATGAAGTTAGGCATAATGTCACCTGCAAAACAAAAGAATGTGTAGGTTGACCAATGGATAATTTAGTTGGCAACTTACCGAGTGTTTTTGTTAAACTCTCAAGTTGCTTAGACAACAACTTATTATGTGCCAATAAAGCATCATGTGATGATAGTTCTAACAAGCTTTTCTTTGTGGTTTAATGGGTTCTGTCGCACAGAATGGCGTGATCACTGGCTAACATATTCTCAATTAGCTCAGTTGCTTCTTCCGGGGTCTTCAGCTTTATTTTTCCCCCTGCAAAAGCATCTAGTAGTTGCTTGGTTTGTGGTCTCAACCCATCTATGAACATATTCAATTGGATTGGCTCTGAAAACCCATGGGTGGGAGTTCTTCTCAATAAACCTCTGAACCTCTCCAATGCTTCACTCAGAGATTCATCAGGGAACTGATGAAATGAAGAGACTGCATTGGACTTTGGGAAGTATTTCTTTAGGAACTTTTCAACAACCTCTTCCCAGGTTTTCAAACTGTTACCCTTAAACAAGTGAAGCCACCTCTGGCCTCTCCTGCCAATGAGAATGAGAATAGGCTGAGTCTAATAGCTTCATCTGGCACACCGACAATCTTAACAGTGTTGCATATTTCAATGAACGTTGCCAAATGTGCATAGGGGTCTTTATTAGGTAATCTTTGGAATAAATTCCCCTATATTAAATGAATTAAAGAATGCGGGTAGTTGATGTTGTGAGCTTGCACTTCAGGAGGTGCAATGCTAGTAAAGAATTGCGGTACTGAGCTGCTTGAATAATCCTCAAGGGTGATCCTCTGGTGTTGCTCGTCTGCCATGATAGCGACTTCAGGCAATTGAGTAGCGGATTACCTTGATGATGGTGAATCAGCTGATAATGAATCAGAAAAATGAGTTTCTTCCTCAAGAATGGATGCAATTGTTCTATCTTGCAGAAGTTTCCTTCTCCTCTCGGCCCTGTTCCTTCTCAATGTAGCTTCAATTTCTAAGTCCAGAGGAACTAAATTGCTTGTGGGAGATCTATGCATATAAAATACTAACAGGCACAGTGGTTATCCAATTCAATAAGAGAAGACAAAAATGAATTGAGAACAAATATTCACATATAATCAAAGAATAACGAATAAAGAATAGACACCTAAAAATGATCTAACTTTCCAAATAAAAAGAAGTTCCGCGGCAACGGCGCCAAAAACTTGTTCGCCTCCAGCAAGTGCACCGGATCATGCAAGTAGTATAAAACGGTAAGAACCGAGTATCAAACTCTCGGGGAACTTGTGCTACTTGGTAAAGCTATTTCAGTAAACAAGTGTCTAGTGTGAAAAGAAATGTATTTATATGAACAGATGTGTAAACTAACTATTAAAAAGGGAAAATCTCGTGAGAAATGATGCGTGAAGACAAGAAGGTGACACGTTGGTCTTCCTTGTAGGTGCCTGATGCTCAAAGGATATTCTCTATTTAACAATGCTTATGTGTTCTATGGTGTCTCTTGAAATGTTAAACCCTGATTCCTCATGATAGTCTAGCCTAATCCTGATCAAACATCGTCCGCAGATTCCTCTTGTTGGACTAAACTCAACCATGACCGCATTAAGACAAACATACAACAACTAGGTTATTGTACCCCGATTCCTCGTGAAAATAAGACAAACTAGCCCCATCCTATCAAGTTCTAAGAATTAGACCAGTTTCCACTATTGAATGATCCTAAGGACACATGCATCTACGTGATCAAGGTAAAGGCATGGTAGAATGAAGTTCTGATAGCACAGTGAACACACAAAACATCATTAAATAGATAAAAAGATATTTACATCAAGTACCTAGAAGGAAGATCCAATAGAGGATTTAGCTTTCCATAACTGGGAAGCTTCCTTTACAACAAAGAAAAGAGAAATATGAAAGATTGCAGAAATACAAGTGATGGGGATGTCTCCTCCACTTCTAGGACCTCTCAATCAGTTACAAACTCAGCTAACGCTCTCAGGACGACTTCCTTTTCCAGCTCTGTGTTGGATCAAGTGGCCTCAGAATAATTAAGAAGGGGGGTTAAATTAATTATTAATGTGCCTTGACTAATTAAAATCTATCCTTCTTAATATTACTAGATTTAATTAGGCTTTTACTACAAAGTTAAGAAAGTAAAGAACAGTAATTGAAACTTCACCAAATGTAAAAGCGATAATTAAAAGTGCACAGCGGAAATTAAAGGTGTAGGGGAGAACAAGACAAACACAAGAATTTTATACTGGTTCGACAACAACCCGTGCCTAGATCCAGTCCCCAAGCAACCTGTGGTCCTTGAGATTTCTTTCAACCTTGTAAAAACCTTTACAAGCAAAGATCGACAAGGGATGTACCCTCCCTTGTTCTCTTTGAACAACCAAGTGGATGTACCCTCCACTTGAACTGATCCACAAGAGATGTATCCTCTCTTGTTCTCAGTTACAACAACCCAAGTAGATGTACCCTCTACTTGTACCACAAAGGATGTACCCTCCAATGTGTTAAGACAAAGTTCTCAGGCGGCTAGTCCTTTGAAATCTTTTGTTAAAGGGAAAGGGAAGAATCAAAAGAATTCTCATACTGTGTCCTTTTGAATTCTTTGAAAAGGGAGAAGGGAGACACAAAAGAATTCAGGCGGTTAGTCCTTTGTTCTTTTGGAAAAGGGAGAAGAGAGACACAAAAAGAATTCAGGCGATTAGTCCTTGTTGAATTCTTTTTGGCAAAGGGAGAAGAGAATGAAAAGATATAGCACACTTTTGTTTTCTGCAGAAGAACAAGGTTTGGAAAACATAAAACTTAGAAAGCTTTTTGGCAAAGGAAGAAGAAGAAAGATGAGAAGCAAGAGTTTCAAGAAATCTCAGAAGTTGTTCAAGAAGTTCTTAAAAGTTGTAAAAGTTATAAAAAGTACTTTGAATGCAAGTCAAGGTCTTGCTTTTATAGACTCTTCATGTCTGGTCAAGAAAACCATTGGAAGAGTTATAACCTTGAGAAAATCTTGAGAAAACCATTGGAAGAGTTACATCTCTTGACTTTTTATTCAGAACTTGTCACTGGTAATCGATTACACAATGCATTTTATGAAAAGATGTGACTCTTCACAATTGAATTTGAATTTCAACGTTCCAATATATTGTAATCGATTACACCATTTAAAAAACATTTGGAACGTTGCAAATTTAGTTAAAAGCTTTTTGAAATCAAACTTTACACTGGTAATCGATTACAGGAAAGTGGTAATCAATTACCAGAGAGTAAATACTCTGGTAACTTAGAAAAATTTGAGAAAACTTTTATTGTAAAAAAAAATTGTGCTATGTTTGGTTTTTGAAAAATCCTTTTCGATATTTCCCTTGTGAAGTCTTGACTTATTGCTTTTTGGTTTCTTCTCTTGAATCTTGAAATCATCTTCTCTTGAATCTTGATTCTTCTTGATGTCTTTTCTTTAATCTTGATCTTAAACTTGTTGCCTCAATCTTGACATCATTCTTTTGGGCTTTTTGTCATTATCAAAACTACTTGAATCATACTTGATTCATCATCATGAAGCTTGCTTCTACAATCTCCCCCTTTTTTATGATAACAACCCTGAAATCAAGAAACACATACACATTATTTTTCCTAGTCGATCACTCACTTAATTCTCCATATTCTCCCCCTTTGTTTTTGAGTTTAAGCTTTACTTGAAATTAAGTTATTTAGTTATATGAGTTCTTGATTTAATCTTTATTTTCTCTCCCCCTTTGGCATCAACAAAAAGCCAAAGTACATAAGAAATATAAAACATACATAAATGATTAATCATACAAGATAATAGAAAATAATTAAATAAGATAATTTAACCATTCATCAAACTTAGAAAGGTAAGAAATATAGAAACCATACATAAATGACATACACAAGAATAGAAAACAATCAAACAAGATAACTTAACCATTCATCAATCTTAGAAAGATAATACTTCATAGAATGTCATATAATCCAGAAAGTCATTCATAATAACCAAATAAAACTACTAATGCAGGAAGAAAAATACTAGTAAGTGTTTTTAAGACATAGCCAAATACACGGCTTTGAAATCAAAATACTAATAATATTAAAAATAATAAAATCTAAGATGATGGTGGTGGTGGTGGTAGATCAAAGCATATGCGGATGCAAGTGACATCTCCTTCAACCTTGGTGATCCTTGAGTCCATCTCGTCGAATCGCATGTCCACTTGTAGTTCCAAAGCATCAAACCTTTCACCAACATAGGTTTGAAGACCATCGAACCTATCCAAAAATTTTTGAAGGAGAGAGGAATCCTCTCCAACTGGTAAGTGTCCTTCATCATCAATGGGTTGAGCACCCTTTTTTGCCCAAGATCCATCATGCTCTTTGCGGTAACCAAAAGATGCAATCACAGCAGCACCAATCAAAAAGGATCTCTTGATTGGAACATAAGGTTCAGAATCAAGAGGGATGTTAAAGTGTTGAAGGAAGAGAGTCACTAGGTGTGGATATGGCAATGGAGCATTTAATCATAATGCCTTATGCATGCGATATCGGACTAAGTGTGCCCAATCAATTTGTTGGCCGGTATGAAAAGCCCAAATGACAATAAGATCTTCTTCAGAAACCTGTGCAAGGTTTGAAGATCTTGGAAGTAACATACGCACAATGAGATAGTGAAGGATGCGACTTTCAAGAGCTAATGATCCGGCAAGCAACCTTCCGGTCAAATCTGCTTGGTTGGTGCAAACCAACCGGCGGGCATCATGCAAAGAGAAATCAAATTTCCAATCATCATTCAGTGTACCTTCAAATGGTACACCATCACTAGATAATTGGGTCAAGTCATATAATAGGGATTGGTCAACGATCATTTTTATCCCAAAAACCTTAGAAATCAAAGTGCTTTCTTGAATTTCGAGGTTAGAATAAAAGGCTTTAACTAATTCAGAATAGACAGGCAATTTCAAAGACATAAAAGGAATGAGATTTGAGTTCTGAAATGCCTAAATGCATTCAAAACTCTCATTGGAAAAGAAGTCCATGTCTATGAACTTAGGATCAATAATAGAATGAGAGGAGAAAAGGTTTGTCAAGCGCTTAGCGCACCACCCTGGCACCTGAAGTTGATTATTTCCGCTAAGCTAGCCAAGGTTTGGCTAAGCCAAAATCAATTCGAGTTGAATTCCGCTAAGCGACAGACTGATCGCTAAGCGATGGATTCACCTTGGCTAAGCGAGACCCAATGTCTCCAAGCGCGATTCATTGCGGTCAGAATTGAGGGTCATGGAGCTTAGCGCTTAATCTGTTGGCTATGCGGATATTCTTGCAGTTTAAACTGGATTTGCTGAGCTTAATTGCTTGCGATAGTATGCGTGCTTAGCGATGCTATTAACCACTTAGCGCCAGCTCCTCTGTACTTAAAATGCATAATTTCAGCTAAGCGGACTAGAGCTTGGCTTAGCGGAAGTTGCAGGTTTTCTGATCTGCAGATCCCACTAAGCGACAACACCCTTGCACTAAGCCAAATTATGTGCAAAACAAAAAATTGAATTTTGAATTTGGCTAAGCGCGAGCCGCTAAGCAGGAAAAATTGAGAAACCAAACGTCTCGCCTTCTCGCTCAGCGAACTTCGCCACTAAGCGAAAAGAATGAAACGTTCTTAGTGGGTGCAACGTCAGTTATACCCACTTTCCAAAAATTTGTGCCCTTTCTGCTCTCTCTCTCTCCCTCAAACTTCTCTCTGTGCTTTTTGTTTCTTTCACTTTGCATCCTTTTGTTCTCATCAATCATCGCAGCACAAGTAAGTTCCTTGATCTTTCTCTTTGTTATTTTTATCAAACCTTAGGATAGACAACTCTAGAGTAGGCTTAAACTTTTAGGGTTTTTCTGTTTTAAGAATAGTTTAACATTGAAAACTTTAGGTTCATTTTGTGTCTGAACACTGTATTGAGGGTTGTGCATGTTTAATCCACTAGGTAGAGGCCCAAAATATGGGAGAAAACGCGCCACTGTTTCTGCGTTTTTTCTGGAAAACGGAATGAATTTGCTAAGCACCCTTACCGCGCTAAGCGAGTTCATTAATATTCGTTAAATATAGGCGTTTTCCTGAAGAACTCACTAAGCACGCCTGCCGTGCTAAGCGAGTTCATTTTTTGAGGATGAACACTCATCGTCATGCTGAACTACCTGTGGCTAAAGCCCAGGTAACTTAACCAAATTTTTTGTTGATAGTCGTGCACTAAGCTGAGCTTTCCTGAGCCAAGCGGAATTGTTGTGGCATCAGCTGAGCTAAGTGAGCTTTTCTCGCTAAGCTCCCAACACTTAGTGAAATTTTTGCTCAATTTAGTGCTGCTAAGCGCAACTTATTCTTGGCTAAGCGCAAATCCATGCGGCTAACCTTTGGCTTAGTGGGCTCCTTGCCAGCTAAGTCAACTTTGCAGACACTGCAACCTAGCATTTTCCACTTCGCTAAGCCTAGTGTCGTTTTTTTTTTGTGAAGCCCGCTAAGCGAATTTTGTCTCGCTAAGCGGCCAGTGTCTTTTCCAGTTTTATTTTTCGGTTTTTAAAATTTGAATAACTGTGTCCTGATTAATTGTTTAGTTCTCTATATGCAGATGCCCTCTAAGAAACATAAGAGTAGTGATTCTAGACCACAGGATCAAAATGATAATAGGAGATTTCAATCAGAGGATGCCTGGAACTGATATATCGATAATATTTTAGACCGAAGGATCCTTTCGGAAAGGAATGTGGAACTTTATCATTCTGAATATAATGAGTTTAAAATAGAATTGGAGAGGCGAAACTTGCACAAACGTCTCTCCAACCTTCAGGAAGGAAGCATAGATGTGGCAGTAGTAAAGGAATTTTATGCCAATTTCTGTAGTCCAACAGATCAAGTTCCTAAATGTGTTAAAATAAGAGGTCATTTAATCAAGATAGATGCAGACAGCTTAAATGAGTTCCTCCAAACTCCAGTGTTATTAGAGGAGGGGGAATCTTTACCCACTTATTCTAGATTTTGCAGACTAAGGTCTGATCCCAGAGAGATGGAAGCTAGACTATGCATTTCGGGCAAGGGCTTTATTCTAAACACAGAGGGCCAACCATGGAAGCTCCTCAGAAAAGATCTTACCACCTTGGCTCAGACATGGAGTGTTTTCTCGTACTCAAACCTAGCTCCTACCTCTCGCACTTCAGATTTGAACACAGACAGAGCTAGGTTGGTCTATGGCTTAATCACAAGGATGGACATGAACATCGGCGGTTTGATCTCTAGACAAATGACCATGATCGCTCAGTCTAACTCTTCTCGATTAGGCTTCCCAGCCTTAATCACAACCTTGTGTAGATCGAAGGGAGTGGGATCTGATGCCCTTACCTCCTATGAAAACCTAAGACCAGCCATTGACTTAGTTTATATCATAAGGAACTGTTGGAATGCAAATGACCAAACAGTTAATTTTCCAAAGACAAAGAAGACTAAGCTCAGAGCAGCTGATATTCCCCCTTCCTTTACACCAATAGCTAGCATCCCTGCATCTTCTACTTCAACTCCACCTCCAGCTTTAGCAGACTTATCTTCCCAAAGCTCTCAAACTTCAGATGCCAAATTTCAAAGCTTGTTTGAAGGACAGGTTCTCATTATGCAAAGCTTGCAAGAACTAGTTCAGCAGAGACCAATTATGAGTGTAGAGCAGTTCGTTGAGAAGGTGGCCTGGCCAGGAGCCTGACCTTCTTTTGTAGGGGATAATGAAAGTTCTACAGCCCATGCACCTCAACAGCATGAGCCAGAACTAGAAAACAATCACTCATCTGAAGCCACAATCTCTGGAGCTGTTGATTGTAAAACAAGAAGATTAGAGACGAGATCCAATGAGGTTGTTCATCATGGACCAGTGCCAGCGTTAGCTGATGCACCATTTCTAGGAGTAGATCCATCTTCACCTCAGCACGCAGCAGACTCTTCCATTCCGATCTTAGAGATACATGAGGGCCAGACCATACCAGTTCTTCCTTTGGACACTTCTCCTCCAGTTACTCCAGTATGGCATCTAACAGATGAGAAGAATGTTCAGATACAGGACAATCAGGACCAGTCACAGGAATTTTAATTCCTGATGACACTTTTTGCTTTTTGATTTATTATAATTTTGGTTTTCGAACATTATTTCCTTTATGTCTATATATACTGCTAGTTTTATCTATGAATAGTTAGTATGCTTATCCTGAAGCATTTTGAACACTTTAACTTATTTTTGATGACATGACAGTGAAACACTTTTATCTTTATGTGAAAAATGGATGTATGTTTTCATTTTGAATTGAGTGCATGATTATGATGGAGTTTGTGTTTCCTTTCATGGGTTTGAGCAAGTGTGTTGTTAGACAAAGAAAGAAGAAGAATGTGAACTTGCAATTAGAAGTGTTAGTCAGTAGACAGATTGATTGTGAAAGAAAAGCTTGAACCAAAACCGGTGAGAGTGTGACCTTAAATTGTGAGTGAACGACTAGCTGTGAGTGATAATCTTTGCATGAATCTTTGAATTTTAGAAAGAAATGTATAAATGAGGCCATGATGAAGGCCATGATTGTACATACACAAGCTCTTTTGACCAAACATCTTACCTTAAATGATAATTGCATCCTTTGCTCCCTTTTTGACCTGAATGATATTGTAAAATCTGATACCTTGTTTAGATTCTAGGAGAGCATATGGTTCAAGGCAAATTTACTCTAAATTTGGGGGAGGGAAGTCAATTCCAATGAAAAGAAAAAGGTTAAGCATCAGCACACACAACAAATAAGTTGTATGTTAAAAAAAAAGAATAAATTATGTTGTTACAATAAGGTCAAAAGCAATTTGAAAGGAAAAGATAGTGAGAAAGCTACTGGTATAATACAAGACCATTGGGATAAGTCAAGGATTTGTGCTCTCTTAGAATCTAAACCTTTGAATCCTAGAAAAACCAATGAATTTTTGTAGCCAAACCTCACTACAAGCCTGAGAAAGTCCTTCTGATTCTGTTTATACATTTCTGACTTGATGGCATGAGATGAAATGCAAAGATTGGACCTCATGTTAGTTTTTATCAATGAATAGCTTAAACACTTGTGCTTGGGTGAAACAATAGTCATGAGACTGTGGTTTGAGCTACTTTCCTTGATATTGTCTTATGATTAACTTCATCTAACTATATAGTTGACATTTTGTTCTCCTATTTGTCTAGCTGTATATTCTGTGAAAACAAGTGATAGGTACACATTGCTTCATCTTTCTCATCATGCAATCAGTCATTTTGAAGCATACACCTTTGTACATAAGCACTGCATGTTTTACCACTTGAGGACAAGTGAACTGTTCTCTTTTGCATAAGGACAAGCAAAACTATAAATTTGGGGGAGTTGTTAGTTGGTGAAAATGACTAACTTTTGTGTATAAAACTTGTTTATATTGTATCAAACTTCTCCAATTTATAGTTGTTTTGTAATATTATAAGTTCTTTATGTTAAATATAGGCAATAGATAATTTATACTTATGTTTTGTGTCTTTAATAATCAATTTCTCTCAATTTCAGGTTAATTAGGCAAGTTGGCAAAAGTGTTGTTTTCACCTTCTCGCTAAGCCAATCTGTTGGCTTAGCGAGCATTTGCTAAGCCAAAATACACTTATGCGCGCTAAGCGATCCAGATCTGCGCTAAGCGCACGAGCACGAACAAGGCCACATATTTAAGCCTGAAATCAGATTTGTAAAGGGAGTTTGGCACTTTTCTTGATAAGCTCTGCATGCATGAAGGTTCTAGAGAGAGAAAGGTCCAAGTTCCAGAGAGTTCTGAGAGATTTTGTTGTGTGAAGATCTATAGAGACGCAAGTTCGAAGCGGAAGCCATTCTGAGAGCTTGAGATGAGTTTGTGAGTGATTGTGAGATCCTAGAGGTGAAGGAGACATCCTTACCACTTGTGTTTTTGCAGTCTTTCATCTTATTCTTCTCTTTATTGTAAAGGAGGTTTCTGGACTATGGAAAGCTAAATCCTTTGTTGGGTCTTTCCTGTAGGTACCTGATGTAAATATATTTCTATCTATGTAATGATGTTTTGTGTGTTCTCTGTGCTATCTGCTTTTCATTCCAGTGTGCTTTTACCTTGATCACGTAGATGCATGCTTTGTTAGGGTCATTAAACAGTGGAAACTGGTTTGATTCTACAGTCCTTGATAGTATGGGACTAAGTTGTTGTGCTATCACGAGGAATCAGGGTACAAGAACTTAGTTATGTATGTGTGTCTTAATGCGGTCTTGGTTGAGTTTAGTCTTACAAGAGGAATCTGTGGACGAGGCTTGATCAGGACTAGGCTAGGCTATCATGAGGAATTGGGGTCTAGCAGTCTAGGAGACAACATAGGAACGCATGAGCATTGTTAGATAGAGAACATACTTTTTAGCATCAGGAACCTATGAGGAAGACCAACGCATTCTCTACTTGTTTTTACACAGTATTTCTCTTGCGTGATTTTCTTTCTTTTTGCCTAGATAGTTTAAATACCTATTCATAACCACAATTATATTTTCATACCAGACGCCTATTTATCGAAATAGCTTGTCAGATAACACAAGTTCCCCGAGAGTTCGATAGTCGGTTCTTACCGTTTTATACTACTTGTGCGATCCGATACACTTGCCAGCTGCGAATAATACCTCGGCTACTTAAAGAAATATGTTATGGGAATTGGACCTTGGAAGGACACAGTGGTACCTGTGGTAGAAAATTATATGACAAATCCTGCTATGATGTAGACTAAAGTAATACCTTGGAAGTTCATGTTTAAAGCTTATTTTCTTTCTTATAATTTCATGGATTTGATTATTTTTGGAAGATTGAGTGGATTTATTCTTGATTTTATTGTCTTATATGTTTTGTGTCAATCTATTTAGCATTTCCCCTCTTTAATCTATTTTATTGTCTTCCATTAATGGTTTTAGAGTCAAACAAATGACAATAGAATTGCTAATATTGGTGCAGGTGCATCCATATACTTACCGAAATGAGTTCCCAATTTTGCACTTCTACTTCAATCAAGATTTGTATATCAAGTATGACTACTGGATCGACAAGATAGGCGTTGGTGGTCTCATTACAGACTTCACTAGTAGTCTTCAGCATTATTAGGAATGGACCTCTAACCATAAAGATGATGATTCCTTTTTAAAAGTCTTGATTCTTTTCTGCATCATTATTCTTTTATGCTGAAGATGGGATTGAATTCATTCCAACATCAATCTTCCAGAGCCTTGTATTATCTATACAGAAGTAGTTGTTGTTAGTCAATGAATACAACTAACTTTTGTGTATAAAACCTGTGTAAATTGTATCAAACTCCTCCAATTTATGGTTATTTTGTAGTGTTGTAATTACTTTTTGTTAAAGATACGTAATAAGTACTTAGTACTCCTATTTTGTGTGTTTAATAATCATTTCCTCTTAATTTCAAGTTAATTAGGCAAGTTTTTGAAGTACTGATTTTCATCTGCTCGCTAAGCCAATCTTCTGGCTTAGCGAGCCATCCGCTGAGCGCAACACTCCTCTGGCTGAGCGTGAGGAAGAATCTGGAAGAAGGATGAGCTGTGCATGTTCACTGAGCGAGGGCTAATCCCGCTAAGCGCACTGCTTGAGTCCATCCGTTGAGCGAAAAGATGAGCGCTAAGCCGAAATTCACTAATGTGCGCTAAGCGAGCCAGAGTTGTGCTAAGCACGCAAGAACCAACAAGGCCACCTATTTAAGCCTGAAATCAGAAATAGAGAGGGAGTTTGGGCAATTCTTGAAGCTTTTGCATGTTTAGAGATTTCTAGAGAGAGAAAGGTCCAAGTTCTAGAGAGTTTTGAGAGCTTTTTCTATGAGAAGACTGGCAGAGGAAGCCATCCTGAGAGGATGAGATGAGTCTGTGAGTGATTGTAAGGTTCTAGAGGTGGAGGAGACATCCCCACTACTTGTATTTCTTCAATCCTTCATTTTTCTCTTCCCTTTGTTGTAAAGGAAGCTTCCCAGATATGGAGAGCCAAATCCTCTGTCATTTCAGTGTGTTTTTGCCTTGATCACATAGATGCATGCTTTGTTAGGATCATTCAACAGTGAAAACTGGTCTGATTCTTAGAACTTGATAGGACATGGCTAGTTTATCATATTATCACGAGGAATTGGGGTACGGTAACCTAGTTGTTTGTATGTTTGTCTTAATGCGGTTCTGGTCGAGTTTAGTCCAACAAGAGGAATCTGAGGACGATGCTTGATCAGGATTACGCTAGACTATTATGAGAAATCGGGGTTTAGCATTTCAGGAGACACCATAGAACACATGAGCATTGTTAAGTAGAGAATATCCTTTTAACATTAGGCACCTAATAGGAAGACCAACGTGTTGTCCACTTGTCTTTACACATCATTACTCACGTGATTTTCCTTTTAATAGTTAGTTTACATACCTGTGCATAGTTGACACATCTCTTTTCATACTAGACACCTATTCACTGAATATAGCTTTACCAAGTAACACAAGTTCCCTGAGAGTTCGACACTCGGTTCTTATCGTTTTATACTACTTGCGCGATCCGGTGCACTTGTCGGGTTCGAACAGTTGGTTATTGTTAATTGGAGCAGGGTGTGTATGATCTTGCTACATCTTTTTATTTTATTCCTGTCATTTTATTTCAATCCTTCTAAAAGCAATTTATCTGGAAGAATATATACATCATGTGATTGGCATTTAATATGTATGGTATAAGAGTGCTACATGCAAAATACTAATATGACATTTTTTAGCTTTCTATGCAACATGATTAAGAATGCTAAGGGACACTAGTCATTGGCTTGTTTGAAAACTATTTTTGAAGTTAATTAACTATTTTTTGGACTTTGGACAGGGTTATATCATATATGTCTGACTATATTGTGCCTTCTTGTCAAGTTAATTTACATGCAAAGGTTTAATATAAAAGATTTCTTAGTATCAATAAATAGTGGGTTGAAGAAGTTCAGCTGGAGAGGAATGTTTAGTTGCTTCCACAGGCAGATGCTATTATGACCGATGTTGAAGATGTTTCCTCTAGTGCAAAGCCTCTGGTTAGACAACTTCAGAAACTCCCCAAGAAAATCATTGCATCATTACCTCATCAAGAGCTTTGTTTTCCTTTATTCTTTCCTCTTTTTTTAGTCTTGTGCTCAATGTTGTAAAATTTCTCTGACTTTGTAACACATGTATCCCAGGTGAACGAGGTAGAAGCCTCCCTCTTTGACATGCTCGGGTTATTACTTGTTGATTCAAAACTTGTAGTTTAGTGATTTTCTATCCTTTTTAGCTCAATTGACATCTCTTTGAACCTTATTTTCTCATTTTAACTTAGTTTTGGTCTTAGGCAAATGATTGAGCTTTATTGATAATTATGGTTTATTTTTGGATACTACATAACCCCAAATAGAGTGTGTGAGTAGTCCCTGGAAAGATAAGAAAAAGTTATTCAAGTTTGTCACAAATACGCTTTGGTCAATTCTGTCATTTGAAGGGTCAAATTAAGCTTTGAAGTTAGAACCTCTCCACTTGAATAATTGAGATGCGAGTTTGGGCTTTGTTTTGTGTAATTAATTTAATTAGGTAGATTAGATGGGCCTAATCAAGGCTCATCCCTTCCTTCTAAGTAGTCACTCTATATATTAGTGGAATTTAGTTAGTTAGTTAGTTAGTTACTTCATTTTGTAAAACACAGATTTAGTTACTTGTTGTGCAAGCTTTAGGATCAAAGTCTTTTCTCTCTTTTTCTCTCAATTGTTCTTCATTCTTCTTCCTCTTTTCACTTCTTTTCTTTCTTCCTCATGCTCAAATTTTGTGGCTTTTTCATTGGTGATGATCATGGAAGGCTAAACACTTAATCAATCCAAGGATCCATTCCAAACAAAGCTGAATTTAAGTTCTGATTTAGTATTTCTAATCATTTCCTAATTTCAAAATTTCATCACAGATTTTTTGGATGATTTTCCATCCTAATTTGCGATCTTAAACAATATAGGGATTGATTGATTGAACTATCTCTAATGCATTTGACCGAACTTTCATACTTTGAACATCATTCGTAGTAATTGTGATAATTCAATTTGCATTGATTTGGTGAATTGGATTGATGCTATTAAACTTGATTCATATTTTGTTTTGTTTCTTCATCTTTGTTTTTCTATTTTCGCATTCGTTTACATTCGCCTACAAACTATTTGATGAAATTTTCCATGTTGTTTATAAGTGAATTGAAGTAGGAATAAAAATGAATTGTATCTCTGAATCGACCTAGGTTAATCCTATACAACAGAATTTCCTAGTTTTATTATTTTGGAGCGATTCGACAGTCGTTATCACTTGTAGATGATTTAGTTAGAATTTGATTTGGCACCAAACTACACATATTTTGGTGTAGTGAAACTTTGATGTGATGATACCCAGTGAAAATATTTTACCATTGGAGGGATTATTGTATTTGGATTGTCTTAAGCTTATAGACATATATGTATTTTATTCTAATATATTTTTTGTCACTATAATTTTTCTCTATTATGGTTTTGGTCCCTATACTTTAAAAGTTTGGTTTTTAGTGTCATAGCTTTATTTTTTATTTGTCATATATACTATTGTATTGGAATTATGGTTTGTCATATATACTACTAGATTGGAATTATGCAGGTTTAAAACTTGGTATAATAAGGCTTCATACCTTTATAAAAGAAAATCAACATTAAAAAAGATAAGCAACATCGGTTTTTAGAAAACCATCTTAGAAAGGATACATTCTAAGATAATTTTTATAAAAAAAAACTCTTAAAAAGTGTATATTCTAAATAATACATACCTCTTTAAATCCTCACGTTTTTAACGAAAAAAATAACATATTCTAAGAATTTTATTCTAAAAAGCCATCTTAGAATGTAGGTTTTCTAAGACTATTTTTTTGGAAAACTTATCTTAGAAAATTTACATTTTAAGACAGTTTTCTAAAAACTGTCCTAGAATGTCTACTTTATAAGATAGTTTTTTGAAAAATCATCTTCAAATCCTCATTTTTTAAACATTTTTAAAATAAAAAATAATATATTCTAAGATGATTTCTAAAAGAACCAATGTAGAATCAAGATTTTAAGACGATTTAAAAACTGTTGTAGAAAATATTAAATAATCGTCTTTTAAAGACTTTTTTGTATAGTAGTGTCTTCTTCAAAGCTTTCCACATAGATTGCAATATTCAACCTAAAATTCTTTAATTTAGATAAGACCAATATGGTGATTAAATTTTTTTTTATAAATACTTTATTTAGAGCTATGAACATTTCTTATGTAGAATATTTTATTAGTATTTTTTATTTTAGATAACACTTTTTGCATATGATTATAATGATGCATCAATCTATACGAAAGATATAACCTATTGAACATAAATAAGATTTAAAAACAGCATAAATAAGTTATTTTTTTGAAAAAGTTGAATTCAAAATTTAAAAATATTACAGGTATATCTCGCTCAGTTAATGAGAAAAATTAAGGAATAAAATCTTGTCCCTTACAAGTAATACAAATTTGTTAACTTTTATTTACTTAATTGAAATATTAAAACATTGAGAAACTTACACGTGAGTTATCTAATTTATATTTTAAATAAAATCAATTATAAAATATTATAAAAACTAATGAAAGTAGATATATTTTTTTCATTTCGCATTTCTCTATTTTCTTTATTAAAGCTTTTCACTCAAATTTAGGATCAACTGACATTTCGTCATCGAGTGTAGAGTTGAGAGCCTCCCTAACAACCATCTGCATCGAAACTACGACAAGTTTGATATTTGATTTAAATAATACATACCTCTTTAGCGTCAGAAGATAAATGTTTGATTGCAGAGAAGGCAGAGCGAATACTCTGCAAATAAAGAAGTATGCGTTGATCATATGAAATGCAATTGGAATATGAATTAGACTTCAGACACAGTCAGGCAATATCTTGTGCCTTATAACACCCAACATCTTGCTTCCTTGATCTTCAATCAAGCTTATAAAACTCCTCTCATTACACACATAGTAAATACAAAGAAAATGTAGAGAAAAATATGGAAAAAAATTATGAAAACCTTACATACCTTTTAGTAATGATGTTGAATGAAAAAAATAATATAGAAGATAAAGAATACGCAAACCATCTTGTACCATGTTGTTTATATAACTAAAAAGTTGTATCCCTAGGAAATTAACTAATTTTATAATCGTATGTTACCTTTTCAAATTATTGCATTTAACTCATAAATTTTAAACTGACAAGATTATTGCAGTTAACTGAATTCAATTGACATGCTTCTTTTTATCTTAATATATAACGAAAAAATTGTAACTCCAGAAAATTAATTTAATTTTGTAATCGCGATCGTATGTTTCTTTTTTCAAGTAATTACATTTAACTAATGTATGAATGTTATCTAATAATTTTTATTAACTATATTTTCATAACCGTGAAAATATTAAATGATTCCAAAACTGATTATTCAGAATGCTATTAAATTAATTTTTTTCGCAAATTATCTTTAACGTGGTATTAACTAATTTTATTAATTATGTGCAACCAAAAACTTATAATCCATAAAATTGAAAACCAACGGTTAAAACCATAAACATATAATTATAATTAAATTTTATAACATACTTACAAACATAATAAAAATAAAATAATTAATTAAAGATTAACACAATAATAATAAAGACAAAATAATTTATGTATTGAAACCAACCATTAAAACAAACCCTATAAATTGCCCACAAAAACCAACTGTTATTATAACATCTTTATTTTAGTTATAAAATGTAGTGAAATACTTATATACAAAAAAAAAAAATATTATTCATTGTAATATTATTTAACTAATTTTTTATTGTTTTTAATTTTATGAATTATAATTTTATGATTCTATAAAAATTAGCTCAATTTTTTTCTTTTTATTTAAAACGAAATTTAAAATTTAAGAATCATGTAATTTAAATAAAATAAGGCCAAATTTATTTCAGTGGTAATCGTTATTATTGTAATTGATGCATGATTTTGATGAAGATATTTAAATATATATATATATATATACACACATATATATATATATATATATATATATATATAAATTATTTCATTATTTAAAATTATATTTAACAATTTGTTTCTATTGTCAATATTAACGTTGTCCTATTTTTAATCCTAAAATGTATGACAAATCGAGGAAAAAAGATGAATATTAATAATGACTATTGGAAGTAAAAAAGAAAAAAGAAAAATATTCATAGACAAATCTTTACTATGAAAGAATAATTTCATAACGAAATATCTTATAATCAACAATAATAAAGTTAAGAAATATCCAACATAAACAAACATGTAACCATTATTTTTTTTATAAAAATTGTTAAACAAAAATAACATCATAGGATCATCCAAATTGGCTTTCAATCTAAATGTGTTGCCTTTCTTCAAATCATCTGCAGCTCCTAATTACAATTTGGTCCATTCCTAAGTAAGTGTATAACCTCTCTGCTGCCCCTTCCCCAACGACCACTACAAATGAAAAATCTGATATTCATCAACCACAACAGTACAAAGATAGTTTTTTGATACGCCATAGTTTGTGTAACCATACTTGGAGGCAAATTCTACAACAATAAAATAAAAATATTATATATATATATATATATATATATATATATATATATATATATATTCAAGATGATTACTCACGAAAAAATCTTACCATGTTATTTGTGGTTGTAGTAATCCCACATTACCCATGATTTCATCTTTTTAGTTGTCATTTTACGTAGGGCGTGATCATGAAATTCTTCAGATAAATGGTTCACATCGCTGAATATGGTAGTGTTTGAAGTCAGATAATTAACCTCAACTAAATTTAAATATTTGACTTTGATATCAAAATCTTTTCCACAAACATAGTTGTACTGTCCAGGACCCCCAAAACACATATGGCATCTTACATGGCACTCTGTGACACTTGTCAACTATCCATGACAGCCCTAGTATAAGAGTGTGGATGCTCGATCCTTAGTAGTTGGACTTCCCAACAAATAGGTTATCTCTAAACTATTAATATTCAAATGTATTTGAATAACTTTAACTATTGACAGGTAATTAATTATCTATAAGTCCACACATTATCTACAAGGTACGATTATCCTCTATCTTTTATCTATATGCAAATGTTTATCTCTAACATTATATATAAGCTTCCGATTATTATCTACAAGTCGAAAATTATCTGTAAAGGCTATAACAACCCCTACAAACAAAGACCGACAGTCAAGCTCTATTCCTATAAATACCAAGTTTCATTGAACCCTATACATTGCATCGCTCATCCCTCGAGCGTAAGCATAGTTGCACCTATATGCATATACTTTCTTATTTATCCTAACTCATATTCTTACTTGAGCATTAGATTCTTTGTTTTGCAGGTCATCCCTCCTGTCCTCTTGACAAAGGCACCCTCCAAAGTCGATGTGTAAGGTCTAAGACCCCACATTCGCCGCGTCAACCCTAACGTGTCCAGGTTTTGGATTTTGGTAAGAACATTTGGCACCCATCGTGGGGCCACGATAAAACATATCCTGCAGTCTTTCATCAACTCTCTCTCTCTTTCTCATCCATGGTTAGCACTCGATCTGACCTCAAACGCGAGACCCCCCTCAAAGACTCCCATCCTCATCTGGCTGCTGTGAGAGACACAAACACTCTACAACAACTCCAAAACCGCATCACGAAGATGGAGCGATGCCATGAGAAGGAGTTGACAAAGAAAAAGGCCAACCATAATCAGCTAAAGGCTCATGTCAGACGTCCCTAGGGCGATGAGCAATCTGCCCACACCTTGCCTGAACACACCCAAGCGGAATCACACCCCCGATGCATAGGCAACACTATAGATGACCTAAGTCTCTCCCACATACACCGTCCAGTAAGGCAGACCGTCTATCGGCATCCCTTTGTCGATCGCATTATAGAGGCAGACATACCCTTGGGGTGGAAACCATTCAACCTCTAGCAGTACGATGGGACAACAGATCAAGCGAGCATTTGCATGCCTTCTTGACATAGGCAAACCTCTACACCAGTGACGACGTGATTCTTTGTCGTGTCTTCCCTACGTCCCTCAAGGGGGCAACATTGACCTAGTACGATGGACTCCCACCCAAATCCATAGATAGCTTCGACACCCTCGTTGAACGATTTAGTGCGCAGTACGCCACCAACAAGTCTCACTCCATGACCTCGACCGCCTTGGCCAGTCTGTGACAAGTAGATGATGAGTCTCTCAGATAATTCATGGATAGATTTAGGCGCACAACTGTCCAGATCCAAAATGTTAACCCCAAGGTTGCATTGCACTCCATGATCCTCGCCTTACGCCCCGACAAGTTTGCATACAATTTGTGCAAAAAACCACTCGATAGCATGGACGAGCTGCGCGAGCGAGCCAAAGGCTACATACAGATGGAAAAAATATCCCGATACAGGAATGAAGTTTGAAAAGCCAAACAAAAGTGCAACAAGTGAAAAAGAAGCACCTAGGCTGGCTTACACAAGTCAGACAAAAGGCACAAGTCAGATAAGTGTCAGCCTCTCCCCAAAGGGCCCAGGTACGAGCGTTACACGCCCCCAATTGCTAATCACACCACAATTCTCAAGGAAGCATTCTACCTATAGGTACCAATCCGGCTACCCCAGATGAAACTTCCTAGGCCAGGGTCAAACACAACCAAATACTACAGATATCACCGCGGTATTAGTCATAACACCGAAGACTGTTGGGCCCTTAAAGGACAAGATAGAAGAACTTATACAAGTTGGGTACTTAGTCTAGTTTATTAAGAGGCCAGACAACCACCAAGAAGGACAAGACCCAGAGAACACCAAGAGGAGCGGCATAGGAACTAGGAAGCAGACAAAAGAAAAGTAGAAGAACGAGGCAAACAATGACAACAACAACAGTGGCGTGAGCGAAAACCTCCGCAAGAATAGGAACCCGCCTAACACATTAGAGGTGTAATCAACACCATCGCGGGCGAATTTTCCTATGGAGGACAGTCCAGCCAATCCCGAAAATGCCATCGCCATGCCATTCGAGACATTGATATTGACTTTGTCAATGCACCACTACAACAAAGTCTCCCTCCTATCATCTTTATGGATAGGGACTAGACTTCAAAGGCATCAACCCCGTCATCCAGGACGACCCCATGGTCATCTCTATGATCATTGCAAACTTCATGGTGTCCAGGGTCCTTATCGACTAGGGCAGTTCCATAGATATCCTGTACTGAAAAATCTTCCAGAGACTCAAGGTCTCACTCGACATTGTCTACCCTCACACGAATAAGCTCCTTAGCTTTGCAGGTAAGAGATTCAAGACCAGAGGCTACATGGACTTGATGACCACCTTCAGTCAGGGCAACCTCTCCAGGAGCTTCACCATTAGATATCTATTGGTTGACGTAGACACATCATACTTTGCCTTAATTGGATAGAAGACACTTAACGAGCTTGGAGCCGTAGTCTCCACACCCCATTTGAAGATGAAATTCCCTACTCTGATAGGGGAAATTGTCATCGTCAAGGCTAACCAAAAGCAATCACGATAGTGCTATGCAGAGAGCTCGAAGGTAGTGATGTAAGCTCCATTGGAGCTTGTAGGCCTAGGATCTTCTTCATCAATGGATTACTTTTCTTCTTGGAAGATGAATGGCAACGGAATGGAGAAGGAAGAGAAAGAGGAGACGCCACTTCAAGCAGAAGATGAGTCTAGAAGAAGCTCACCACCATAGGAGGCCATGGATAAGAGCTTGGAGGAAGAAGAAGATGAATGAAGAGAGAGAAAGATAAGAGAATGAAAATTTGTGCTTTAAAAGAGCTCTGAAATCTAAAGTTTAATTTTCAAATGATCAAAGTTGAAAAAATGCACACACATGGCCTCTATTTATAGCCTAAGTGTCATACAAAATTGGAGGGAAATTTGAATTTCTATTCAAATTTCACATGAATTTGAAATTGAATTTGTGGAGCCAAAATTTCACTAATTATGATTAGTGAATTTTAGCTATGGTTCAGCCCACAAATCCAAGATCAAGTCCAAGATTCTCCACTAAGTGTGCTTAGGTATCATGAGGCATGTAAAGCATGAAGGACATGCACAAAGTGTGACTATATGTTATTGCAATGGGATGTAGGAAGCAAATTCTCACCTCCCCCTCTAAAATTTAATTGGATTAGGCTTCTCCCAATTCAATGAAATTTATTTCCAACCACACACATCAAATATTCACTTAATGCATGTGAAATTACAAAACTACCCCTAATACAAAAACTAGTTTATGTACCTTAAAATACAAGGGCTGAAAAATCTTACATTTCTAGGGTACCTTACCTATTTTATGGAGCCCTAAATACAAGGCCCAAAAATAATGAAACCTTAATCAAATATGTACAAAGATAAGCCAGTTCAAACTTAGCCCATGGGCCCAAAATCTACCCTAAGGCTCATGAGAACCCTAGGGCCTTCTCTTGCATCTCTGGCCCAATCTACTTGGAGTCTTCTATCCAATGCCCTTGCGAGGTAGGATTGCATCATTCCCTCCCCCTTGAAAAGGATTTGACCTCAAATCCCAAGGTTCTTGAAACTCTGGGCTCTTTTCCTCAACACCTGTAAAAAGAACAAAAACATAGTTATTAGTGGTGTTTGGTATGTTGAAGTAAGGTAAGGTCTAAAAACCCATTTCCTAGGCATATTCCCATGAAGGAACATGCTTCCTCACCAACTCAATGAGTAGTGCTATAAGTATAGAAAAATATGGGACAAACCTTTTGTAAAAGTTTGTTAAGTCATGGAAGCCCTAAATTTTCCTTTTACTTGGTGGAGTGGGCCACTCAGGAATGACCTTTATTCTCTTAGGGTTCATGGGAACCCCTTGATTACTATTTAAAAAATTAAGAAAAGTAATGCAATAAAGCATACCTTTTTTTATTTTTTCATGTTGATTATTCCTACCAAAAAGTATGACAAACCTAAGTTGTCCCATATGAGTACCTAAGTTTGTATTGAAACTAAAAATAAGAACAAACCTACCTAATGAGTCCCTATGTAAACAAATCATGAAGATGTTAGGTGCACGAGTGATTTTACAAAAGAGGGTTGCACCACTCAAAACATTCATCATACCACATATTTTTGGGATTTAGTGACTAATAATACCTATTTTGGGCACCAACAAAGCACAACGATTTAAGCTCTTGCGAACCAAACCCTCATCCAACAACTCCTTTACTTGAGGAATAAACTCAAGCCCAAGAGGTGTGGCAATGCAAACAAGTGTCTTTTTACAAAGGACAAAATGTGGAGGTTATCTAAGAGGGGAAATTTCTTTAATATTTGTCTTTATTTCAAAATGCCTTTCCTTCTTAGCTAACCTCTTGAAGGAGACACTTACCTCCTCACACTCCTCCTTAACCATTAAAGGTTGTCCTTCTTCTTGGGGGTAGATTTCTTCACTAGATTCTTCCCCTTTTGCTTCTTCACTTTCACTACAGGAAGGTGAAGTAGTAGCCTCATCTTGTCTACTATAAATGTCTTGGCTCCTTATAATCATGGTTTTCTTGAGAAGTAATGTGTCCCCTTCCAAGACATTTAAAGTACTTTATAGCTAGTCTTTTCTTCCATACTAGCCTTAGGGGGTTTCTTTTCTATTGTCTTCCCCTTATCATCTTTGGGCTTAGAAGGTGATGCCCCTAAGATGCCTAGACCTTGGTCTTTCTTTGGATAAGAATGAGAGCCATAAGATTTTAAAGTAGACTTTCCTTTAAGTTTTTGCTCTACCCTTATTTCCCAATCTAAGTAAGCCTCTACATTGTCCTTCCCATGGAAGTATGAGAGGTTAATGTTAGCCTCTTGAAGCTTTCTTTCATTTTCTCTCCTATGGGAGTGAGGTCTAAGATGTGACCTATGCCTTCCTTCATAATAGTCACGAAGTTCTTCACTTAGGCTCTTGCAAGAGTTATGACTACTACAGGAGGCATGTTTTTCTCTTTTCATTTCTTTCATTATTTTTCTTCTTTCTTCCTCTCTTATTTTCACTCTTTCATCTTGACTTATTTCTTCCACTCTTTTTTTTCATTTTTCTTTTCTCTCTTTTTTTTCTTTCCATAACTTAAGGGATCTCATCTCATCTAATATCTTATACAAGGGGTCCTTAGGAGTAGAACCCTCACCATTAACACTAGCTGAAGAACGAAGACTCATGTTGGTTCCTAAGTTATGGTTCTTTCTTGTTGGGGGTTTGAAAACAAAAGGTAAAAGAAACTAGGGTTGAAACTAGCCAAAATAAACACTAAAAGAGGTGTGAAAGATAAGGTAAAAACTAATTGGTAAAAGGCAAGCTATCTAGGTGGTTTGACAATGGAAGGTAAAGGAAATAAGTTATGAAAGTAAGCAAGAAACGTAAACTAGGCGAATCCTAAGAGTGTTTGGATGACCACATTTAAGGTTCCCAACAAAACACTCACAATCCTAAGGGAAAATTGCCTAAAATTATTACACACAAATGGAAGTAGGGTGACCTATTGGAGGCTCACAACTTACTTCCAATGAAAGGCCTTTTTGTTACAAAATTTGAAAGCAATGAAAGTAAGTAAATTGTCAATTACAAAATTACAACAAGGTCCTCAATTTTGGTGGTTTTTCTCTCTTTGGTGATTCACTCAATTTGGAGTGCTTCTTAGTCCAATAGCTCTTAAGGTGGTTTTCCCCTTGCTTCTTGACTCAAATTCTTCAAGGGATGGCACCAATCCTCCTTTCCAATTCCCTATATGGCAACTCATAAACAAGGAAACAAAGAGGCAAGCAATAACCAAAGACCCAAAAATGAAATGAAAGCTAAACCAATAGAGTTTTAACAAGACAAATTTTCAGGGATTTTTCAACAATTAAAGCAATCAAGAGCACATAAAAGCAAGCTAGGTCTCAAAGAGAAAATTAGAATGGCTCTAGAGTAGAGTAAAAAAACTAAACTAAAAAGACTCAAGAAACCTTTAGTTTTGGAACTTTTATTTCACACTAATTTTCAATTAAAATTTCATAACTAGGATTGGTATAAAATATGCACCAATTATAGAACAAATTTTGAGCCAAAGCAACAAGCACACTTCCCTTTCACTTTTTTTTTCTTGGACACTGATTTTTTAGCCAACTTGTGTGATTTTTCTTATTTTTTCCTTTAATCCAAATCGCTTGGTTCTTTTTTCATAATTTTGGTCCAGATGTCTAGAAAATTCAGTAAAACTTTCATCTCAAAAAACATAGCGAACAATTCCCAGTAATTTATACAAGTTCATATGTTCAAGCTGCCAGCACCAGCGATTTCAACCTAGAAATCAAGAGTAGTGTTTATGTTGCTTAAGGCTTGGATAGTTACAATTTGTGTTTGCTTATGCTTAATTATCTTGAAAAACAAAATTCAAGAGAGCTTAAGACTTATTTTGATTCACAAATCCAGCCACAACTCAGCACCACAATTCAACTTCATCATAGGCATCATGTAGGAAACTTAGAAAAAAAAAAAAAAAAGTTCAATAACAAGACTACTTCTAGGAATTGATTTAGAACATGTTATGAACTAAATAACATGCTTGAATTAGACTCAAAATTCAAAAGATAGGCTAAGAATGACAAGAATACATGAACATATGTATCTAGAATTCAATCAACAAAATAAAAATTCAACACAAACTTAGAACATAATGTGACAATTACTATGACTAAACATGACTCTAAGACAACATGGATTAAGTGATTTACACTTAGATTTTTGTGTTTTGTTTTCTAATCAATATTTTGGAAGAAAATTTAGATCTAAAGGTTCAACACAAGAATATTATGAATGAAAAATGATAGAACCTAAAATCAACACAAACATGATTCAAGAGTAGATCTACAAAATTTGAACCATAGAAATGCAAGAACAAGTGTAGATCTAAGATTTAATCAGTTTATTTTTTTTAATCTAATCTAAACAGCACCAAACCACAAGAAAATGGAGGATATACATGGAGAATAAGATGAAGAACAAGGAATTAAAGCGAATTCACCAAACAAAAAGATAGAGGAAGCAAAAGAACATCACCTAGATGAAGATGCTCTTGATACCACATGATGTAAGCTCCATTGGAGCTTGTAGGCCTAGGATCTTTTTCATCAATGAATTTCTTTGCTTCTTGGAAGATGAATGGAAGCTGAATGGAGAAGGAAGAGAGAGAGGAGATGCCACTTCAAGGAGAAGATGAGTCTAGAAGAAGCTCATCACCATAGGAGGCCATGGATAAGAGCTTGGAGGAAGAAGGAGATGAGTGAAGGGAGAGGAAGAGAAGAGCACGAAATTTTGTGCTCTAAAAGAGCTCTGAAATCTGAAGTTCAACTTTCAAATGATCAAAGTTGAAAATGCACACACATGGCCTCTATTTATAGCGTAAGTGTCACATGAAATTGGAGGGAAATTTGAATTTCTATTCAAATTTCACTTGAATTTGAAATTGAATTTGTGGAGCCAAAATTTCACTAATTATGATTAGTGAATTTTAGCTATGGTTCAGCCCACTAATCCAATATCAAGTCCAAGATTCCCCACTAAGTGTGCTTAGGTGTCATGAGGCATGTAAAGCATGAAGGACATGCACAAAGTGAGACTATATGATGTGGCAATAGGGTGTAGTAAGCAAATGGCCACCTCCCCCTCTAAAATTTAATTGGATTGGAATTCTCCCAATTCAATTAAATTTATTTCCAACCACACACATCAAATATTCACTTAATGCATGTGAAATTACAAAACTACCCCTAATACAAAAACTAGTCTGTGCCCTAAAATACAAAGGCTGAAAAATCCTACATTTCTAGGGTACATTACCTATTTTATGGAGCCCTAAATACAAGGCCGAAAAATAATGAAACCTTAATATAATGTGTACAAAGATAAGTGGGCTCAAACTTAGCCCATTGTTGCAACCTACCCTTCGGCGGGAGGGCGACGCGTGACTCGCGGGATGCGTGTTCCACGAAAGGAATACGCGCGGAATCGCCACCAACGTTTATTTGAGGAAAACGTCGGAAAAACCGGAAAAGACGCGATCTACGAACTTTTAAGTGAAAGGTTCGGGAGTTGTATTTACGCACGGGGAAGGTATTAGCACCCCACACGTCCGTCCCAAGGGACGGCAGCCTTTAATCGAATGTGCAAACATGACTTTAATTTTTTATGTTCCCTTTTTATGTCTTTATATCCTTTATACCCTTTTTATATTTTTCTCTTTTTGCGGTCGACAAGGGTGTTTCCCTTTGCTCCTACGTATTCCCCAATTTGCGATGAGGAAATCAGACCTACGTAGTTCTTTCTTATCAAGTGATTCTTTTTTACTTAAGAGGTGACCATTTTAAGGCGTTGGACCTTGAAAAAAATGATCCATTTACTTAGTAAGAAAATGACAAACTTCAAAAACCTATTTTTATGGACGAGCTTGACTAGGCGAGTTGATTTTAGCCTTAGTTTCACTTTAGTTATTAGTCAATTCGGTTAAGAATGAGAAATCCCAAAGAGAAAACGTCCGATTGATTTTCCGCTTTATTTTACCTAAAAGATGTTTTTTTTATTATTATATTATTTTTTACCTCTTTTTTTATTTCCAACGTGGTTACGGCACGACCGAACGGTCGGAATTCATTTTAACCGAAGTTTATGGATAATACAATTCAAACGATCGGTGGAAATTTATTTTATTTTTAGGTTAAGCGAGAAATGACTTAAGTAAAATGGCTTAAGCACGTCAAGAGGGGGTATAAAAAGTAAATGAAACGAGAATAGAAATATACAAAACACAATGTGGACCACCATGGGTACATAGAATGAATCGAAAAAGCTTGGTTCGAGGTACTTACCCGTTGAAGATCGAAGAACGATGAAGAACGAATGAAGAACGTCGAAGAACGGTCGAAACCTTTGAGAAATTCTTCACGGAAAACGTTACGGAAACGTTTCGGAAGCGCCTCGGCTTAAATTTTCTTCACAGAAAAATTTTTTCCAAGCAAATTCGAAAGAGAGAGAAGTGCCTAAGGGGCTGAACCCTTTTCCTTCTCACTTCCTCCCTTATTTATAGCAAAATAGGGGAGATGGTTGCCGCCCAGCTCGCCCAGGCGAGCCAGGTTGCTTCCTCCAGAAGCAACAGCCTTCTGGAGGAATCTTCTGGAGGGCCCAAGTGGGTCTGGTTGCTATTTGCACCCCATTTTTACTAAGTACACCCCCTCTGCTTTTTTTGGTGATTCTTTTTTCGTAAAGTTACGGAAACTTACGAATTTCGTAACGATACTTGTTTTCTTTCCGTAATGTTACGGAACCTTGCGGATTACATAATCATCCCCTTTTTGACTTACGGAATGTTACGGAACCTCACTAATTATGCAACGAAGCTTCCATTTGATTTCCGGTGTGTCACGGAACCTTACGGATTGTGTATCAATATTTTCTTTTGTTTTTCGGCATGTCCCGAAATTTCACAAATTGCCTAATGATGGGTGCCAAGCACCTTACAAGGACCAAACAAAGGTCGCATGTCATCAAGCAAAGGTCCCCGGACAAAATTAGGGTATGACAGTTGCCTCTCTTTACTTGTCTTTTATTGGAGATAAAAGGAAAGTAAAGATAAGACACTAATTTCGTTCCTCTCGATTGACGAGAGTCGCGGGTGACCATAAAATCTCTGCATGCAAATGACTTATTGTTCCCGAGGGAACAAAAGGTGCAGAAGACGATGTCAGTCTCTGCATGCTATCAAGCGTTCTGTCTTACAGATAGCAAAAGAATGTTTATACGTATAACCACTCGGGTATTTTCGCCCGTCAGCGTGACTCAAAAATCAGTATGACAGATCTTGTGAGGGCGGAAGATGATGTAAATCTCCACATGTCATCGGGCCCGCCGCCTCTAGATGACAAAAGGGTGCAGAATGACCAAATTTTGTCTCTGCGTGCCATCGGACACGACTGTGTCTGAATGGCAAAGGGGTGCGGAATGACCAAATTTTGTCTCCGCGTGTCATCGGGCCCGCCACCTCTAGATGACAAAAGGGTGCAGAATGACCAAATTTTGTCTCTGCGTGCCATCGGACACGACTGTGTCTGAATGGCAAAGGGGTGCGGAATGACCAAATTTTGTCTCCGCGTGTCATCGGGCCCGCCGCCTCTGGATGACAAAAGGGTGCAGAATGACCAAATTTTGTCTCTGCGTGCCATCGGACACGACTGTGTCTGAATGGCAAAGGGGTGCGGAATGACCAAATTTTGTCTCCGCATGTCATCGGGCCCGCCGCCTCTGGATGACAAAAGGGTGCAGAATGACCAAATTTTGTCTCTGCGTGCCATCGGACACGACTGTGTCTGAATGGCAAAGGGGTGCGGAATGACCAAATTTTGTCTTCGCGTGTCATCGGGCCCGCCGCCTCTGGATGACAAAAGGGTGCAGAATGACCAAATTTTGTCTCTGCGTGCCATCGGACACGACTGTGTCTGAATGGCAAAGGGGTGCGAAATGACCAAATTTTGTTTCCGCGTGTCATCGGGCCCGCCGCCTCTGGATGACAAAGGGTGCAGAATGACCAAATTTTGTCTCTGCGTGCCATCGGACACGACTGTGTCTGAATGGCAAAGGGGTGCGGAATGACCAAATTTTGTCTCCGCATGTCACATGACCTCAGGGTCAGTATGACAGATCTTGTGGGGCGGTCGACAAAAGCAAGGCTCTTGCTCCTACGTATCCTCCAATGAGGAACTCAGACCTACGTAGTTCTGGATAACTTGTGAGACTTGAAAAAGTCTCCACCGGAAGATGCTGAAATTTCCGGAAAGGGCGTAGATGACCACATTGGCCTCTGCTCATCAATCACACTGGGGGTCACTGAATGACGACGTGCGGATAACTGTAAGGTGTCTCCACAGGTTACCAGCTCTTGGGTCATGGCAACAAAAGGTGGTGTGGTCGACAAAAGCGAGGCTCTTGCTCCTACGTATCCTCCAACGAGGAACTCAGACCTACGTAGTTCTGGATAACTTGCGAGACTTGAAAAAGTCTCGGTGTTTTCTCCACTAAAATGCAAACATGCTTTAGCAAAGAGACAAACATTCCAACTGATTAGAGCAGCATATGCCTTTTTTTTTAGTGAAAAACAATGCGTCTATCGGGGAAGGAGAGTCTGCTGATGAAACCCCCCCATAACCATAAATGAGATTTTGGATGTTAGCATTTCGTTTCTAAATGACCATTTAGAGGAAACACTGGGTTCGACAAAAATAGAAGAAAATCACTCAAAGTGTATCAATCTCGCACAGGTAAGTGTTTCATCCTAATTTCGAACCATAGATATGTCATGACTTGACTTTGCAAATTATTTCCTATCAAATCAAAAATTACATGCGTGATCATGGATCAATAGGACTTCCCTTGGGAATGGGTTCTTTTAGTGGGTTTTTCGGCTTTTGTGTGTTTTTGGCTTTTGATTTTTTGTTGGCTTTTTCCTTTTTTGTTTTTGTTTAGTGCGGGGTGAAAAAGTCGTCGACGCACAGGATTTTGGTTGGTAATCAAATGGAGAAGACCACTTTAGGTCATGGTTTCCTTTTCTTTCTTTTGTTCATTTGGTGACAATTCTGTATTGTTCAGATATTGTCTGGTCCAAAGACCTCTCTGCACATTTCTTCTGTTTTCTTTCGATCCTTGATCAGGAGCTTTCTTTCCTTCTTCTTCTTCTTTTTTTTTCTTTCTCCCATTCTTTGATTGGGAATTTTCTTTCTTTTCTTTTTGCTTTCTCCCACTCTTTGATTGGGAATTTTCCTTCTTCCCCCCTTTTTGCTTCCGAGGGTAAAGATTGACATTCTCACCCTGGGTCAAGGTTTATGGTGGGTCAGGATTTCGGCTCAAGACTTGTAGAACAGCTAGACATGATACATGTCAGGGTTTGGTTTGGTTCAAGGATAAAAAGGGATGCCCCACATTATTTCCATGACACAAATGCAAAAATGATGATTTGGAAATTTTATGCAAAACTGGTCATGCATGCACCTATGTGGACACTCAAGTGTCAAATTTTTATGGTCATGTGATGCTAGGGCTCAGGATTCATTTCCTCTATTTTTAGTCAACCCAATGTTTCCAAAATATGCTCTTTTATCAATTTGTGCATTCATCCGAGTCCATTTTGGGCGTCCGGGAAAATTTTCACAGCATTCACCCTTCAGGTGTATACACATTTTTTCAAAAACTAGTTATGATCAGTGAATTATTTTAAAGAAAAGTTTGGAAGTCATCTATTTTCAAAAGCATGTTGGTTTTTCAGCTAGACAACTTATTTTTCTTTTTTCTCTTTTTTCTTTTTTTTTATCATTATCATTTGTTTATTTCTTTTTCTTGTTTGTTTTTTTTTTTGTTTCCCTTTTTTTTCATGAGGTATTTTGCTACCTAAACATGTGTATATTTTTGTGAGGTATTTTTGCTATATACACGCATATCCAAGGTATCTTGCTACCTAAACATACATATATATGTTTTGTGAGGTATCTTTTTGCTACATACATGCATATCTAAGGTATCTTGCTACCTAAACATACATATATATATTTTGTGAGGTGTCTTTTTGCTTACATACATGCATATCTAAGGTATCTTTCTACCTAAACATACATATATATATATTTTGTGAAGTGTTTTTTTGTTTACATACATGCATATCTAAGGTATTCTTCTACCTAAACATACATATATATATTTTGTGAAGTGTTTTTTTGTTTACATACATGCATATCTAATGTATTTTCACTACCTAAACATACATATATATATTTTGTGAGGTATGACTACCTTCCGAGCTTGCGCTTGTTTTATTTAAATTCCAAGGATCATGAGCAACTAGGTGCGTCCTACTGTAAAAAGTGATCAAATAACAAGCATAGATTCAAAAGGTACTAGGTTGCCTCCTAGTAGCGCTTCTTTAACGTCTTGAGCTGGACGCCTTATGACTTGTCGGTCACTGACCTAGTACTTTGCTTACCTTTGGCTTTGGACTTGGTAGCCTGTTGGTCGGCCATGTGTCGTAGGCAACACTCTAACCTTTCTGTGGATGAGCTGAGGTGAACTCTAGAAGTGGTGGCGACGTGTCTATTGCCCACTACCGGCCATCCCAATGCTGATGTGGTGTTTCGCCCTGCGCCTGCCTGGGGGCGCAGTACTTCTTGATGAAAGCTCGATTGGTAGGGGGGCCTGATGACCTTGCTGGGGGCAACAGGCACCCCCTAGAACTGACAGAGACCCGTATTTAGAGCTGACAACTCCAAGACCCTGTTGGCCTTCTTCGGGTCCACTAGGTGTCTTGCGGGCACAATCCCTGCAAACAATAGATGACATCAGAAATCAGTTGGGGGAGGTGCACACTTACCTATGCCACGACGACATGAACTTGCTGGGGGGAACGGGCGCCCTATAGGGCCGACAGAGGCCCGTAACCAGAGCTGGAAACCCCAGGGCCCTGTTGGACTTCTTCAGGTCCACTGGGTGTCTTTGTGGGTGCGATCCCTGCAAACAATAGATGGTATCAGAAATCAGTTGAACCATATGCATACTTACCCATGTCGGGACGACACGGACCAATTGATACTTTTGCAGGGGGAGATTGGCATTGCGGTCGCTGGGCAGAATGTTGCTAAGTAGCAATGTCATCTATATCTGTGTAAGAGTGGTTATGTTGGTGCGCATGATCCACACTCGTCTCTTTGCAACGGCACGGGTGAAATCTTGCCCCGGTATGCATAGTAGCTGCGTGATAGCCTCCCTCTCTGGTTGTGCTTGCACAGTTGGTCGCCCTCCAATATTAGGGGGTGGCCCAGAAATTGATAAAAGGAAACTACTGGCCCCTTAACCGGGAGCGCGAGTCTCGGTTAAGCATTTAAGGGCAGAGGACCTTAAATTATCTTAAGGTGTGGATATGGAGCCCACTGAAAGTGAGGATGCGTAGCCCTCTAAAGGCGAGGGCGTGTAGCCCTCTGAAGTTCAGGACGTGTCGCCTTTTGAAGGCGAGGGAGTGTAGTCCTATGATGGCGAGGACGTGCAATCCTCTAAAGGTGAGGGCATGTCCCCCTTTGAAAATGGGGGACATGTAGTCCTCTGATGGCGAGGACGTGTAGTCCTCTAAAGGTGAGGGCGTGTAGCCCTACAAAGGTGAAGGTATATGACCCTTTGAAGGCGAGGACGTGTAGTCCTCTAAAGGTGAGGGCGTGCAGCCCTCTGTTGGCGTGGACGTGTAGTCCTCCAAAGGTGAGGGCGTGTAGCCCTATGAAGGTGAGGACATGCAGTCCTCTGATGGCGAGGGCGTCTAGCCCTCTGAAGGTGAGGACATGCAGTCCTCTAATGGCGAGGGCGTGTAGCCCTCTGAAGGTGAGGACGTGTGATCCTCTAAAGGTGAGGGCGTGTAGCCCTACGAAGGTGAGGACATGCAGTCCTCTGATGGCGAGGGCGTGTAGCCCTCTGAAGGTGAGGACATGCAATCCTCTAATGGCGAGGGCGTGTAGCCCTCTGAAGGTGAGGACGTGTGATCCTCTAAAGGTGAGGGCGTGTAGCCCTACGAAGGTGAGGACATGCAGTCCTCTGATGGCGAGGGCGTGTAGCCCTCTAAAGGTGAGGGCGTGTAGCCCTCTGATGGCGAGGGCGTGTAGCCCTCTGAAGGTGAGGACATGCAGTCCTCTGATGGTGAGGGCGTGTAGCCCTCTGAAGGTGAGGACATGCAGTCCTCTGATGGCGAGGGCGTGTAGCCCTCTGAAGGTGAGGACGTGTGATCCTCTAAAGGTGAGGGCGTGTAGCCCTACGAAGGTGAGGACATGCAGTCCTCTGATGGCGAGGGCGTGTAGCCCTCTGAAGGTAAGGACATGCAGTCCTCTGATGGCGAGGGCGTGTAGCCCTCTGAAGGTGAGGACGTGTGGTCCTCTAAAGGCGAGCCAATAGGTACAAGTACCAAAGGACTTTAACCTTACAAGAAAGCAAGAGGTTGACTCTTTGAGAGGGCCTCTCATCTATTCACTTATTACCTAATATGAACATGATGATTTTTTGGGGATGCAAATGTATGCAACCTTCATCTTGAAATGCAGTAAATGCAGGCTTTGTATGCAATAATGCAATGTTATGGAAAATTGTACAATGTTCATGACATTCTTTCCCTATCTTGTGATTTTGATTTTGATTTGATTTTCTTTGGAAAACACAAATTGACTGTCCTTTTGAAAGAGGTGATAGTCCATGCAACCTTATCCTATCTTTTGCAAATCTCTCCGAGAACTCCCTCAGAGTGTGTGTTTTGTTTGATTTAGTCATTTGACCATTTTGGAGTGACGGCAATGGAGTCGTTTGATGTTTAATCAATCCATTGAAATCCTAGGGTTTGTCCCCCTTTTTTTGTTGAAAACATCGACGGGTGAGAACTTTTGATCGGCCCCTATGTTCACTTGAGGCTCGTGCACGGTGCCCCTCATTGCCCCAGTGTAAGGCTTTGAGGTACCAATCGTTGTCTTTCGTCATGACCTTGTAGGAGGGAACCTATTGGGTGAGAACTTCTAATCTGCCCCTAGGTTCACTTGAGGCTCATGCACGATGCCCCTCATTGCCCCAGTGTAAGGCTTTGAGGTACCAATCGTTGTCTTGTTTTCATAGCCTCGTAGTGAGGAAGAATGAAAGAAGCAGTTGATTCTTGCAAAAAGAATTTTCCAAGGACGAGAAATAGTTGAAGGATTTTTTCAGTTGATGGATTAAGTCAAATGACTCCTATGTAGAAGCAAGATGTTTTGATGTTTTGATGATGCCGAAGGATCAAGTGCTTCTAAGTTTTATTCGAGACAAGAAATCAAGATATATGATCAAGTTGATCTCTAGAATCTTAGGAAGAAGTTTCCAAATTGAAAAACAAAAGGTTTGACCAAAGAATTCTATCATTTCAAATTGAGATTTGCTCTCTGGTAATCGATTACCAGCAGTTGAAAATGTTTTAATTCAAATTTTTAAAACCTGTAATCGTTTACACAAGTCTTGTAATCGATTACCAGAGGGGATTTTCGGAAAATAATTTCCAAGAGTCACATCTATTCAAATGGTTTATGAATGGGCATCAAAGGTGGCTTGGAAGCACGAATTTAAAGAGAGTTTTCATTGCCCACAAAGTTTATCCTCTCAAAAGATTAAGAGTTTTTCTGAACTGAACTGTCTTATCCTCTCAAAAAGATTCCTTGGCCAACCACTTGCATATTCAATAAGGAATTTTGATTGGTCTTCATTGTACAATCTATCCCTTTTAAGAGAGATTTCTTCTTCTCTTCTTCTTACTTCTGAAAAGGGATTAAGAGACTGAGAGTCTCTTATTGTAGAGGATTCCTGAACACAAGGGAAGGGTTGTCCCTTTGTGGTTCAGACTTTGTAAAAGGAGGTTTACAAAGAGAGTGGAAAATTTCAAGTGGGTTGCTTGAGGACTGGACGTAGGCGCGGGAAGTGGCCGAACCAGTATAAATCAAGTTTGCATTCCTCTCTTCCTTTAAACTTCTTTTATTTATTGCTATTTATCTTTTTCTTTAAAGAAGTTTATTTTGAATTGTCTTTTGAGTAATTCATGTTAAGGGTGCATTGTTAATCCAAAAAGAAAGAGTGATAGTTCAATTGGGGAATAGTCTTTGCATCTTAATTCAACCCCCCTTTTTCTTAAGGTAACTGAGGCCATTTGTCCAACATCTTATTCTTGATAACTCACTTCTCTCTAAAAAGACAAAATGAGGTCACATGAACGTCTATATTTTTACTTGAAAACACAGTCAATCAAATGCCTTTTATTTTTTTATTTTGAAACTTATTTGTTTTGAACTTTACTCGTTGTTTTACGGCACCCCCACCAACGTGCAAGACGAGTAATCTCTGATTGAACAGTTTTAGAAGTCAACACTCAGGAGCGCAGGTCGCTTGAGCAAACAGACCGATGGCTTGCACCCACATTCCAGCGAAAGTTGAATAAGCAAACATGCGTTTGTGAGAGGATGAGGGACAAAGATATCAACTTTATCCATTTCATTTAACATTGTAACTGTGGTTTACAATAATGGCATAAACTTGGAAATCCTGATGAGTCATTAGAGACACCTAACAACAGCCTTCAAAATTGCCCCATGTGTGGCATCTCTTGTCAATGTCAGGATTTACACACGATTCTCCTCAAATTTCAGCCAGCCTGCATCAATTAGACCTTGCACCTTACGCTTCAGATCCCTACAATGCTCAATGGAACGCCCCGGGGCTTCTCCGTGACAAGCACACGTTGCATTTCGAGTCGTATTCTCGGAGAAATGGAGGTTGATGAACCTTGGCTAGGGTTATGGCTACCATTGAATTATCAAGTAGATATGGGAGCAAGTCAGCATAGGACACTGGAATTGGGGTGAATTCTACAGGCTTTCTCGCTTTAAAATTCATTTCTTGGTTGGTGTTTTTGGTTTGTGCTAAAGGTGGTGTTCGTCATTGGAAGTGCGGTAGACAGACTTTGTGGTTGATTTAGGGATGGCCTTTGTGGATAACTGGGTGGTGGGTAAGGAGGAGGGTTGAGTAATGACATTGTTGGGTTGGTGGGAACCTTGGCCGTACAGGAATGGCAGTCACAGCATGGGTTTCTCCCTCATCGTCACCCTCTTTATTTGCCCCAGTTTTCTCATTCGTCCAAGCAGGATGATTAAATTTGCCTCTTTTCAGATCCACTTTGATCCTTTCACTGGCGAAGACCAAATCCGCAAAGCTTTGAGGGTGCGTAGCCCACCATCTTTTCATAGTAGAGTATCGATAATGTGTCTACCATCACGATCATCGTCTCCCTTTCCATCATTGGGGGTACCACCTGGGCTGCCAGATCCCTCCACCTTTTGGGCGTGTTCTTTGAAAGATCCGTCCCCCTTTTTGCAAATGTTCTGTAGTTGCATCCTATCTGGAACCATATCAAAATTGTACTGATACTGCCTAACAAAGGAAACCATTAGGTCCTTCCAAGAATGGACTCGGGAAGATTCCAAGTTAGTGTACCAGGTAACAGCTACCCCAGTAAGACTTTCTTGGAAGGAATGTATCAGCAATTCCTCATCTTTTGCATATTTCCCCATCTTCTGACAATACATCTTTAGATGGTTCTTGGGACAAGTAGTCCCCTTGTACTTGTCAAAGTCCAGCACCTTGAACTTGGGAGGGGTGATGATATTGGGTACTAGGAACAACTCTTCTAGGTTAGCAAAGGAATAATCTTCACCTCCTTCAATGGCCCTGAGCCTTTCCTCTAGATGATCCGCCTTTCCCTTTTCGGCCATAGCAGGAGGGGCTCTTCCCACCGCAAAATGCAATGGTTGTGGTTGTGGGAGAAACTGAGGGCCCTCCAAAGTGTTTTCAAAGGGTATACCACCAACTGCTTGCCCTTCAGTGGCATATCCGAGCCAAGGCTCGAAGTTAGCTAGATTGTGGTGGGGAATTTCATGTGTCTCCTCCATGGGTCGAGAGACATGTGCATGATCAGATTGAGGTTGTTGGCTCTTAATGAGTATGGGAGTGGAGTTATTGACATCCTCATTGGGAATGTACGCCACATTGGGTGGCGTATAGTTGAGAGGCGAGCCATATGGCGGGAAGGCGTGCTCGTTTTGAATTTGCACATTATGGGGGCCGCCCGTACTTCCCAAATCTTTGCCTACCATATATGAGGTTGGATGATTCATTTGGTTGATGCCGGATGGGGACGTCGGGTTTACCTTAGCAACAACGCTGGTAGCGGCAATTGCAACCGCATTGGCTTCCATTATCTTCTTCACGCTCATCATGGCCTCCATCATTGTGGCCATTTTCTCTTTAATGGCCTCCATGTCGGCCTTCATCTTCTCTTGTATCTCCTCTACTTCACCCATTACTCTAGCTCTAGCACAAGTTCGGTGAGGGCACCGTAAAACATGTGTTTTTTTTTCTTTTTTATAACAATGATTAAGTTTTCTTTTTTTTTTCAAGGAAAGAATGTAATGAGCAATGCAACCAATGAAAAGTATGGATGTATGCGAATGATGCATAGTTGAAGTATTGCGAATTTTTACGCAGGATATGGGGTTGAATCAATTTAAATTTTCAACATGGTCCATGACATCTTTGTCAAGGTGAAGCTGGAAGTAACAAGGATATCAACAATCCTAAACGTGTTTGGCAGTAGACGAAGCAATGATGTAACACGATCCATGTTTTGCCCCAATTTTTGCAAGATGGTCACTTCCATGCTTCAACTTGACTCGATGAACCTTTTTCGTAAAAGCGGGAGCTTGGTTCAACCCTATAATCCAAGGAATGGCAATTCTGATCGCCAATACTTCAACAACATCTCATAGGGATGAATGACTCGGGCATACTTTAAGCTATGCATGGAAAATGTAATTATGAAATTGAGATGCCCGAAGAAACACCATTTCCTAGTTAACCATGCATTAGGTACCATGTTCAATTATTTTGTTTTGTTGTTGTGTGTTTTTTTTTTTTTTTTTAGAAATGGGTTTATGATCCCAACATGGTTGGCTCATGGTGCCTAACACATGAAACTAAGAATGTAGTGTGAAGTTTCACGCTTCCCCTTTTTTGTTTTTGTTTTGTAGAGGAAAACGCAAGGATGAGCAAACATGAAAACAAATAGTATGCAATTTTGCAGATCAAAAAGTTTGTTGAACGCATATGCATGATGATGCCATGACTCATGCAAAATGTGAGGCTGTAATATGATAACAGACAAATGCAGGAACGATATGTTCATTATGATGCCATGAAGAGATGTTTATGCGATGCATGATATGAATGCATTTACGGACACGAGAGCCCGAAAAATTATCTCTTCTTACTTGCGCATTTGGGGGCGCAGTGCCCTATGTGTATAGTTAAGAAGGTGATATGGACCTTCCGGCTTCCCGTGACAAAGGACGAGACCAACATACAATGCATGCTAGAGATAAAATGCGGGAGTGACTTGATTCGCATTGATTTTTGGAGTAAAAACGTGGGATAAACTCATCTTATTCAAAAAGTTATAACTAGTCAAGATCTGAGCGACAATACAAACTTCTTAGCGGTTTCCAATCATATGGTCCATTAAGTCTATCATATGCTGACAATAGCTGAGAAGTCCGTGGATCTCCTCGGGGGCGGAGTAGGTGTCCGCCACTGCTTTGGCCTTGGCTAGCAATCGGGGAAGTCTTGACTCCTGTTCAAAGTAAGAGCAAATCGGTCCATCCACATTGTTGCCTCTTGATGCAATGAATCAATTACCCTTTCCCTTGCTTCCATTTCTGCTGATATCTTGGCGTACTCCTCCTCTAGCCTTTGCTCATGAGTCGCCGCTAGATTTAACTTCTCTTTGCACTCATCGATGATGGCCCACATATTCCCTTCAGTCTTGCTTAACTGTTGGGACAAATTTCTTTTCGACCTAAGGCAAGCCTTTAGCTCGTCCTTCAAGATCATGCCTTTGACCCCTGATGATTCCTTTCACCTCTTTGGAGCTTGAGCTCACTATTGCTGCCCTATAAAGCCCCTCAAAACTTTGCTTTGGTCGTGTTCTTCCTTTCGGGCCTTCTTGGTTTCTCGTTCCAAGGCTTCAGCGGTGGCCATATTGACGTCCCTTAGTTCATCATACTCTTTTCAGACTTTGATGGCTATGGACATGAACTTCTCTTCGACTACCCGGGCTCTTTCAAGCTCTGCCTTTAGGACTTGTACCTCATCACTTTCTTCCGAAGCTTTAACCTCATCGTCTCTCACAGTCTTTAGATTTGGGAGCCAATCCAATCCTTGTGTCCGGACTCTCAGCCACTTATGATAGCCGCCGATGCTCCCATTACTGCTTCCCCTAAGCTCTTTGTCCTTTCTTCACACCGCATCACATGCCTTGTGAATTCCTTAGAGTACCCTCGCATTGGGGTCACTGAAACCCCGTGTGATGAAAGGCGTGATGCTTTCGTCTGATGTCACTCCTCTCATGGGGTAGCCAAGCTGTCTTATGGCGAGGACGGGATTATAATTAATACAACCCCTTGTTCCCATCAAGGGAACATTTGGACATCCTTCGCATGAAGATAGAATCCTGATTCTTCCTTCGTTCTAGCAAGGGAACCAATTAACAGACGCCCCTCCATGCTAGCCAAGAGTTGGTCCCAATTTGCCTTTCCTTTTTCGACGCACGAGCGGTGACCTTGTAGCGGATAGGCGGGCCTACCTTCTTGGAGAAAAAGGTGTGAAACCAGCCACACATAGAGAGCCAGTGCACAACAAACAATTCTTGCGCTGCTCTTTTCACATCCCCGGTCGAACGTGTCATACATGGCCAAAATGGCGACGATCGGGCTTTCCTTGCCATGATGAAAGGCGAGGAAAGCGTCAATCGCTGCTAGGTCCACTAACCCTTCCATATTCGGAAAGAGGACAACTCCAAAGATCAAAAGCGCCAAGATGTCAATAAAAGAAAGCCCATTCGCCTTGATTTGCCAAGGCCTTTGCCCTTTCCTCAAAACACTTTCTTGGTACTCCGACTACCCCATTCCTATTTTGCTTTACACGGTCCAACTCTTGTGCTGAGATTTTCACTACCTTGGCAACTCTTGTCGTGGAGGGATAGAACCCAGAGAAAAGATATGGCTTCCTTCCTCCCAGTGGGCATCCCAGGATTTCTTCAAACTCTTTCACAGTCGACACTAGCTGGAAGTCCTCAAATGTGAAGCACCTTAGGGGCAGGTCATAATACTGGGAAAGGGATGCAATCGGTTCCATGGAGACTTCTACCCTAGCTAGGTCCCAAATCTTACCATAGGCTTTGCGAAAGGCTTGCCGTTGAAGTTGACCCATTTAATTGCCCCAACTCTCGTAAACTAGTGACCTCTAAGCTCTTGATTTTGACTTGATAGAACCTCTTTTTAAGCAAAGGCTTTTGACTTGATCCCATGTTTTACTAAAGTGAAATAAAATCTAGTGCGAATCAAAACTCCGACATCTATCATGGGTGGAATGGATGAATGCATGAAGAAATGCATATGACACAGATGCAATTTACGAATACGGGAGCCCGAGAAATTGTTTCCTTCTTGGATACAACGTTTGGGCAGCGTGGCACCCAACGTATGTTTTTAAGAAGGCGACACGGACCCTCCGTCGGTTTGCTAAAGTGAGGGGATCAAAGACGAAACCCACGCATGTTGCATATGTGAAAGGCACAACACGGGGATGTACATAGTACGACAATATTCACAAACAAATATAAGCAAAAGGGTATATGATACTATGCATGGCAGTGTGAAAAATGGCAGGCAGCGTGTTTGCTCCGTGCCCCTATTTAAAGGGACCTATATGGGAGGGAACTAACTAGGCTTTTAGTAATAACCCCCAAGGTAGTCATATCTCTCTTGATGGTTTCTAGAGGTATCATCCCCTTCGAAGAACATACTGCAGCAGTATGGACTACTAGCAACAATATGTTTTCAAAGAGAAAAACTCTAGATGAGGGTTCACTGTAATCAAGCAAGTCGGAGACCTAGCATGATCACAGATTCACCTCCACTCCTTATGTTCCCATGAACCCGGGTATAGGGCCCTTTTTCAACTCACAGTGTGTGCAAATAGTGTTGGTGTTTGTGTGCATCAAATGAATAAATATTTACCTCATGCATACATTTTAAAACGCACTAAAAGCAACAAAGATCTTATATACACAAGAACATAATGAAGGGAAACCAACCAAGGAGTAAGTCATGGTGAAGCATTGCACAAGATTAAATGGCCTAACTCTCTAAAAAAAGATCCCCAGTGGAGTCGCCAACTGTCGCAACCTACCCTTCGGCGGGAGGGCGACGCGTGACTCGCGGGATGCGTGTTCCACGAAAGGAATACGCGCGGAGTCGCCACCAACGTTTATTTGAGGAAAACGTCAGAAAAACCGGAAAAGACGCGATCTACGAACTTTTAAGTGAAAGGTTCGGGAGTTGTATTTATGCACGGGGAAGGTATTAGCACCCCACACGTCCGTCCCAAGGGACGGCAGCCTTTAATCGAATGTGCAAACATGACTTTAATTTTTTATGTTCCCTTTTTATGTCTTTATATCCTTTATACCCTTTTTATATTTTTCTGTTTTTGTGGTCGACAAGGGTGTTTCCCTTTGCTCCTACGTATTCCCCAATTTGCGATGAGGAAATCAGACCTACGTAGTTCTTTCTTATCAAGTGATTCTTTTTTACTTAAGAGGTGACCATTTTAAGGCGTTGGACCTTGAAAAAAATGATCCATTTACTTAGTAAGAAAATGACAAACTTCAAAAACCTATTTTTATGGACGAGCTTGACTAGGCGAGTTGATTTTAGCCTTAGTTTCACTTTAGTTATTAGTCAATTGGGTTAAGAATGAGAAATCCCAAAGAGAAAACGTCCGATTGATTTTCCGCTTTATTTTACCTAAAAGATGTTTTTTTTTATTATTATATTATTTTTTACCTCTTTTTTTATTTCCAACGTGGTTACGGCACGACCGAACGGTCGAAATTCATTTTAACCGAAGTTTACGGATAATACAATTCAAATGATCGGTGGAAATTTATTTTATTTTTAGGTTAAGCGAGAAATGACTTAAGTAAAATGGCTTAAGCACGTCAAGAGGGGGTATAAAAAGTAAATGAAACGAGAATAGAAATATACAAAACACAATGTGGACCACCATGGGTACATAGAATGAATCGAAAAAGCTTGGTTCGAGGTACTTACCCGTTGAAGATCGAAGAACGATGAAGAACGAATGAAGAACGTCGAAGAACGGTCGAAACCTTTGCGAAATTCTTCATGGAAAACGTTACGGAAACGTTTCGGAAGCGCCTCAGCTTAGATTTTCTTCACGGAAACAATTTTTCCAAGCAAATTCGAAAGAGAGAGAAGTGCCTAAGGGCTGAACCCTTTTCCTTCTCACTTCCTCCCCTATTTATAGCAAAATAGGGGAGATGGTTACCGCCCAGCTCGCCCAGGCGAGCTCAGCTCGCCCAGGCGAGCCAGGTTGCCTCCTCCAGAAGCAACAGCCTTCTGGAAGAATCTTCTGGAGGGCCCAAGTGGGCCTGGTTGCTATTTGCACCCCCATTTTTACTAAGTACACCCCCTCTGCTTTTTTTGGTGATTCTCTTTTCGTAAAGTATCGGAAACTTACGAATTTCGTAACGATACTTGTTTTCTTTCCGTAATGTTACGGAACCTTGCGGATTACATAATCATCCCCTTTTTGACATACGGAATGTTACGGAACCTCACTAATTATGCAACGATGCTTCCATTTGATTTCCGGTGTGTCACGGAACCTTACGGATTGTGCATCAATATTTTCTTTTGTTTTTCGGCATGTCCCGGAATTTCACAAATTGCCTAATGATGGGTGCCAAGCACCTTACAAGGACCAAACAAAGGTCGCATGTCATCAAGCAAAGGTCCCCGGACGAAATTAGGGTATGACACCCATGGACCCGAAATCTACCCTAAGCCTCATGAGAATCCTAGGGCCTTCTCTTGCATCTCTAGCCCAATCTACTTGGAGTCTTATATCCAATGCCCTTGCGGGGTAGGATTGCATCAGGTAGCACCATATCCTCCCATCAAGGAGCCTTCCATGCCTCACCCCCATAGCGTCTGAATGCACTCAAGTCGTGAGCATGGACGAGGGGTCTTAAATCTAAGCCCTGACCGTCTACCAAGCAAGCCAAGGCAATGAATTCGATGTAGATCCGCGAGATGACACCCCGGACAGAGGCTTGAAACCTATCGAAGAGCTTGTCAAGCTGCAACTCAAACCTAAACCTGGGTAGTGTATGCAGTTCCTTAAGGACCTTACTAGTCATGAGCACTGGCGCATTGCTGATGTGCTACACAGAAACACAAATGTATTTTCTTGGCAACCATCTTACATGCTGGGGATCCATCCCAACATAATTTGTCACGAACATGCCATATGCCCGTAGGCCAAACCAATATCGCAAAAGAAAAGGAAGATGGGTGAAGAACGACATAAAGTCGTAAAGGAAGAAGTCGACAAACTCCTTAAGGCAAACTTCATCAGAGAGGTCAGGCTTTTCACCTAGCTTGACAATGTCGTCATGGTCAAAAAGGTCAATGGCAAATGGCAAATAGCACCTATTACACTAATCTGAATAGAGTATGCCCCAAAGATAAATACCCTCTGCACAGCATCGACAGGCTAGTCAATGGAGTGTTCGAGTTCCAAGTGCTAAGCTTCCTGACCAGGAGAAAATGACATTTATCACTGAAGATGCCAACTTTTGCTAGAAGGTCATGCCTTTCGGCCTCAAAAATAGAGGCGTGACATACGAACGACTGATGGACCGAGTCTTTAAACAACAAATCGGACTAAACATCGAGGTATATGTGGATGACATGGTTATCAAGTCTCAAAGCATAGCCCAACATGAGATGGACCTAGAAGAAGTCTTCAGAGAACTCCACAAATATGACATGCGCTTTAACCTAAAAAATGCATTTTCGGGGTAGACGGAGGCAAGTTCCCTCGTCTTCATGATCACACACTGAGGGATTGAAGCCAAACTGACAAATGCACCACTATACTCGAGATACGCAGCCCTGCCAACATTCAAGAAGTCCAGAAGCTAAACGGTAGGCTAGCATCCCTGTCTAGGTTCCTCCCAAAGCTTGCAAAAAAGGTGAAGCCATTCTACAAATTTCTCAAAAAAACTATGCCCTTCCTATGGGATAAGACTTGTGAACAAGCTTTCCTAGCTTTCAAAAAGACCATAGCCACACCGCCAGTTTTGAGTCGACCCAAGCTAGGGGTACCCTTACTCCTGTATCTCTCAGTAGCTAACGAAGCCGTTAGCTCAACCCTCATTCAAGAGGAAGGGAAGAACCAACTTCACTTCACCAGCCGCATACTCCATGACACCGAGAAGCACTACCAAATGATCGAAAAGGTGGCACTAGCACTCATCACCTCGGCCCGACGGCTTAAGCCCTACTTCTAGAGTCATCAAGTGGTAGTTAAGATGAACTACCCTATCAAGCAGGTTTTGAGAAAGCCTAAACTCGCAGGAAGGATGGTGGCCTGGTTTGTCAAACTGTTAGAGTTTGACATCTAGTACGAACCTCGCGGCCCCATGAAGACACGATTCGTGGCTGACTTTTTGGCAAAATTCGTTGGAAACGACACAACCACCTTAGATTGGTGGACCCTTTGCATTGGTGGTGCATCCAACGTAAAAGGAAGCGGGGCAAGGATCATCCTCGAATGCCCTAACAATATCACTCTAGAGAAAGCCCTCAAACTCAACTTCGGAGACTCAAACAACCAGGCAAAGTATGAGGCGCTCATTGCAGGTCTAAAGTTAGCAAGAGAAGTTGGAGCTAAAAAGTTGCAATGCTTCATAGACTTGTAGCTTGTCCAAGGACAAGTTGCCAAAATATACCGGACCAAGGAAATAGTATTGCTCAAGTACTATCACATAGCAAAGTCTCTCATCGATAATTTCAAAATGCATTACATCCCTAGGGAAAGCAATACTCGAGCAGACCTGCTCTCTAAGCTGGCCCGCACCAAGAAGGCCGAACACCTCAAGACTATCATCCAGGAGACACTCCAAACTCCCACCATAGATGATGTTGAGGAAATTATGGTCAGCGAAAAAGAGGAACCAAACTGGATGACCCCCTACAAGAACTTCCTAATCCGGGGGGTACTACCACCAAACGAGCACAAAGCCCGACACCTCAAATGGAAGGCCAACTACTACGTCATCCTTGATGGCGAGCTATTCAAAAGAGAGTTGACAACACCCCTACTCAAATGCCTAAACAGTCAACAAGCAGACTACGCCATGACAGAACTCAATGAAGGGATCTGCAGTCTCCATACTAGAGGATGCTCCTTAGCCACCAAAGCGATGTGACCCGGCTACTACTGGCCAACACTTAGGGCAGACACTCTCGACTTTATCAGGAGATGCAGGTGATGCCAAGAGTTCACAGATGTGCCATGCAATCCTCCTGACAATCTTCACAATTTGAGCTCTCCTTGGCCCTTCGCCATGTGGGGAATGGACATATTGGGAGCACTACCAAAGGCCCTAGGAACCATCAAATACTTACTAGTCTCCATCAACTACTTTACCAAGTGGATAGAAGCAAGACCACTATGGGAAATTACGGCTAGCGAGGTGAAGAAATTCACCAGGAAACACCTCATTTGTAGGTACGGCCTTGCATATGCCATTGCCACAGACAACATCACCCAATTCAAAGCTCAGACTTACAAAGACTCCCTAATAAGGCTAAGCATCAAGTCACCTCTGTTGAACATCCTCAGACTAATGGACAGGCAGAGGCAGCTAACAGAGTCATCCTCAGGGCCCTGCATACTAGACTCGATAAGTCTAAGGGCCTATGGAAAGAAGAACTCTACAACATACTCTGGGCATCCCACTGTTCACCCTGAACAACAACTAATCAAACCCCTTACCGACTCACATATGGCATAGGCGACATGATCCCTGTTGAAGTCAGGGAACCATCGACAAGGAAACAATTGTTCCTACAAGAACAAAATGAATAGAATATGAGGGTGAAACTTGAAACAATCAAGAAAGTCTAAGAAATGGCGAGGATTAGAGAATAAGCCATCAAACTATGAGTAGCAAGGAGATACAATACAAAGGTTCAACCTGGCGACCTTGTATGGAGAGTTCAAGGAGAAGCCAAAAAAGATCCCCGAGCAAGAAAACTTGGCCCCAATTGTGAAGGTCCCTTCAGGGTCATAGCCAACCTTGAGAATAGAGCATACCGACTACAAGAGTTGGATGGCAAAGCAATTCCAAGAACATGGAATGCCACCCACTTGAAGTTCTACTTCAGCTAACCTACATTCTAAACCCGATGTTGTACTCTTTTTCCTACTCAGGTCTTTTGTCCCAAAAAAAGAAAGATCAGGGTTTTGGCTTTAAGGGTTTTAACGAGGCATATTTGGGGTAATGAAGGGAATTCGTACTCAATCAAATGCATTGAAAAATTCTACATCCCTTCCTTTTCACATGTCTCTTATCAAGAGCATCCATAGTCAAAGCTTTGTGGCTCTTAAAACCCAAGGTTGGTCCTTGGTGGCCCCACTTCTAACACTAAGTCTCCAGTACGTGCCACTTCGTAAGGGGCACGTATGCAAGAGCATATCATTCTAACTCCAGTACATGCCACCCACGGTGAGTGACATGTGCAAACGAGCACCGTACTAAGCCTCTAGTACATGCCACTCATGCCATGTGCGCACGAGCACCCTACTAAGTTTCCAAAGTGTGCCACCCATGATGAGTGACATATATGCAAGAGCATATTACCATCACAACTCCAGTGTATGCCACCTATGATGAGTGACATACATGCAAGAGCATATTACCATCACAACTCCAGTGTATACAACCTATGATGAGTGACATACATGCAAGAGTGTATCACCACCATGACTCCAGTATATGCCACCCACGATGAGTGACATATATGCACAACGAGTGACATGTGCTCACGAGCACACCCCATCTCCAGTGTATGTCACCCACAACGAGTGACATACATGCAAGAGAATATTACTATCACGACTCCAGTATACGCCACCCATGATGAGTGACATATATGCAAGAGGATACTACTAAGCCTTCAATACAAGTCACCCACGATGAGTGACATATGTGTATGAGAACACCCTGTCTCCAGTGTATGCCACCCATGGCGAGTAACGTACATGCAAGAGCATATTACATTCATGAGTCTAGTGTATGCCATCCATGACGAGTGACATATATGCAAGAGAATACTATTAAGCTTATAGTGCATGCCACCCAAGGCGAATGGCATGCACACATAAGCATACCCTAATAACTCCAGTATATGCCACCCACAACAAGTGACATATATGCATAAGCATATCACCACGTCTTCAGTACGTGCCAACCACAACAAGTGGCATGTATGCAAGAGCACGGTGCCCAAAACCCAGGTCGAACAATTCCCTAGTCAATCCTCCAAAGGGATTGCAAAACCCAAGGTCCACCCTTGGTGAGTCCTACTGATTCACACCACTATGCCTCTAGTACATGCCAGTTTGTAAGGGTATGTATGCAAGAGTAAGCCATTACATCTCCAATACATGCCACCCATGACGAGTGCCATGTATGCAAGAGCCCATCACTTACATTGCACACAAGACTCGACAAACCCAAGCTCCACACTCGGTAAGCCTCACAGGTTCACAAAATCCAAGGCTTGTCCTTGGTAAGCCTCAACATAGCTCCACAGGCTCGACAAAACACAGGGCAAACACGTCCCCAGTCCAAGGCTTGATAGACCCAAGGTTCACCCTTGGTGAGTCGTTTCTTTTACTAAGTTCCATCTCCAAAGAAACTCAAGGTACGCAAGGTCCTCCTTTGACAATCTTCTATATTCCTGACTTTTATTTGTGCAAGAATACAGGCCTACCAAAAAAACCCAAGGTCCACCTTTGGTGTACATTCTTCCAAAACCTAAGGTCTGTCCTTGGTATACATTCCTTTAAAACCCAAGGTCTGCCCTTGGTACACACTTCTACAAAACCCAAGGCATTCCCTTGGTCTGCTCACATGCAGCAACTACGACAACCACCGTCAAAGGTCCAAGTTCAACTAAACAAACTACCACCACATTATTTGGCAAGACCTTTAATCAGGTACAACCCATACTTACTCTTCACAACCATCAGGAGTACTTTGGCAGGTCAAGATGACCCTATTAAAGACAGCGGGAGCAATATGAGTAACATGGTGAACAACATAAAGGCCTAAGCTTGAAGCTTAAGGATAAGCTTGAAGATGTTTTGACTTTTACATGCCTAACTCCCTTGAGTGGCATTTGTATTGGTTTTTATCTTGTATGTTGCATCTTAGTACATATGATATTTGTATTGCATCATTCATTATCATGGTTAGTGTGAAGAAAAGTTTCTTCAAGAGACAAAAGCTCTTAGTTTTAATTGATTACAAGTCCATTGTAATCAATTACAACATGTTGTTTGAAGCTTGAAGAGTTAAGTCTTGTATCGGTTTAATCGATTACAGTTGTCTCATAATTGATTACTCTGTTCTTTGAGACAATGACAAATTTATTCAGGAGTCTCTGCTTTAATCAATTGCCAAGTGGATTAATCAATTACTTCTCTCTCATTTAGTTGTTTAGAAGTGAAAAATAACACTTTAATCGATTACTTAGAGCATCTAATCAATTACATTGTTCTTGAGTTATTTCCAAATGTTGGGAAGAACACTTTAATCGATTACTTAGATAATTTAATTGATTACATTAGTGAATTAATCAATTACTTTGTAGATTTAATCGATTATAGGAGATTATAACTGTTTTCTCTATAAATAACCAGCTTGTGTTCCCCTCCACATGCATCAAGAGAATACTTAATATCTCAAAAATAGCCCATTAGCCTCTGAATGAGAAAGATCTCGAGCCGTCATTAGTGAAAAGAAAAGAGAAGAAAAGAGCCTTATAGTAACTCACAACTTCTTAATCGTTTGCTTATGAAGACCTTTTCTTAGAAGTGAGTTGTGTCTCTTGAGTTGAAGAAGAACACCTCCTCAATCCAACAAGGTTTTTGTGGAAAAGATTGATCAGGTTATATCTTTCTTTACTCATTTTTTTTGTGTATGGTTTTACACATCTTTTGGTTATGCATAAATCACTTAGGGCATGCTAGAATAGAGACTTCTAGTTTAGGGTAAGAGTAGGGTTCTCTTAGGCTTATATTCACAAAGAACCCTAGTGTTGGGTGCCTTAGTCTCTTTTTCTAGGGTGGGAATTGTAGATTGGCTATGATTGCTTATAAGGATTCTTGATGTATAGTGAAAATCAAATTGGTTTTGGATTAGATAATTGGATTAGCATATTTAGTAATAGAGAGTGAACCAGTATAAAAAGATTGTGTCTTTCTTCTCTTGATCTGGTCTTTTTCTCTCATTCAAGTATTAATCAAGTTTGTCAAAAGGATTCAAGATTTATATTTGTGAAAGAAAGGATATTAATGAAAGATCTTGTTCAAGGAAGTATTGATTACGTTCGGTTCATATATGTGTTTGTGATATGATCCCTACAAAAAGTTTTCTTCTAACTCTATTTTTTTAAAAGGTACATTTTGTTTTGAAAGAAAATTCGCCCCCATCCCCCTCTTGGTTTATGGAGTCCCATCATCTTTTTTTAGACTCATCACCCGATTCCATGACAAGACCTTTAATCAGGTGAAACTTACATTTACTGCTCATAACTCATAACCATCAAAGGAGAAACTCAGCAAGTCAAGTGACCTATCCCCACCCTGGTTGGCAAGACTTTCAACCAGGGGTAAGTCAGACATCCTCCTCACAATCATCACGAGACAAGCTCCTCAAAACAGATGGAAACGCCACTAGATAGGTGACAAGACCTTTAACCAAGTTGAAATCAAACTTAAGATGACTTTATGTCATTATACTTTTTATAAGACCACCATGGTCTTACTTCTACATTGACAAGGTCTTACTTCCTATGCTGTCAAACATTCTACATTATTGATGAAAGCTTGCTTGTGGGGCTTCTATGGAGGCTGGATCTTTGAGCTTCAATGAGGTCCTTTAATGGTGATTTTCCACCATGGAGATGCAGTGGAAGACAAAGGAGAAGAGGTGAGAGGAGGCGCCATCCACTAGGGAATAAGCCATGGAAGAAGGAGCTTCACCACAAAGATGAGCCTTGGATAAGAAGCTTGGAGAGGGTGCTTCAATGGAGGAAAAGAAAGAGGGAGAGAAAGAGAGAGGGGGGAGCATGAAATTGAAGGAAGAAAAAGGGAGAGAAGTTGAACTTTGAGTTGTGTCTCACAAGACTCTCATTCATCAAAGTTACAACAAGTGTTACACATGCTTCTATTTATAGACTAGGTAGCTTCCTTGAGAAGCTTTCTTGAGAAAACTTCCTTGAGAAGCTTCTTTGAGAAAAATTCCTTGAGAAGCTAGAGCTTAGCTACACACACCCCTCTTATAACTAAGCTCACCTCCTTGAGAAGCTTCCTTAAGAAGATTCCTAAAGAAGCTAGAGCTTAGCTACACATACCTCTCTAATAGCTAAGCTCACCTCCTTGAGATGAGAAGCTGGAACTTAGCTACACACCCCCTATAATAGCTAAGCTCACCCCCATGACAAAAAACATGAAAATACAAAAAAAAGTCCTTACTACAAAGACTACTCAAAATGCCCCGAAATACAAGGCTAAAACCCTATACTACTAGAATGGCCAAAATACAAGGCTCTAACGAAGGAAAAACCTATTCTAATATTTACAAAGATAAGCGGGCTCATACTTAGCCCATGGGCTCGAAATCTACCCTAAGGCTCATGAGAACCCTTAGCTCTTCCCTTGGATCTCTAGCCCAATCTACTTGGAGTCTTCTACCCAATGCCCTTGTGGGATAGGATTGCATAATTCCCTCTACCTTGGAAAGGATTTGACCTCAAATCCCGAGGTTCTTCATACTCTGGGCTCCTTCCCTCAACACCTGTAAAAAGAACAAAAACATATGTATTAGTGGTGTTTGGTATGTTGAAGTAAGGTAAGGTCTGAAAACCCATTTCCTGGGCATCTTCCCACGAAGGAACATGGTTTCTCACCAACTCAATGAGTGGTGCTACAAGTATAGAAAAATATGGGACAAACCTTTTGTAAAAGTTTGTTAAGTCGTGGAAGCCCCAAATTTTTCATATACTTGGTGGAGTGGGCCACTCAGGAATGACCTTTATTCTCTTAGGGTTCATGGGAACCCTTTGATCACTATTTGAAAAATTAAGAAAAGTAATGCAATAAAACATACATTTTTCTGTATTTTCATATTGATTATTCCTACCAAAAAGTATGACAAACCTAAGGTGTCCCATATGAGTACCTAAGTTTGTATTGAAACTAAAAATAAGAACAAACCTACCTAATGGGTCCCTATCTACACACACCATGAAGATGTTAGGTGTACGAGTGATTTTACAAAAGAGGGTTGCACCACTCAAAACATTCATCATACCACCTATTTTAGGGACTTGGTGCCTAATAATACCTATTTTGGGCACCAACAAAGCACAAGGATTTAAGCTCTTGCGAACCAAACCCTCATCCAACAACTTCTTTACTTGAGGAATAAACTCAAGCCCAAGAGGTGTGGCAATGCTAGCAAGTGCCTTTTTACAAAAGAGAAAATGTGGAGGTTGTCTAAGAGGGAAAGTTTCTTTAATGTTTGTCTTTATTGTAATATGAGTTTCCTTCTTAGCTAAACTCTTGGAGGAGACACTTACCTCCTTACACTTCTCTTTAACCACTAATGGTTGTCCTTCTTCTTGGGGGTAGATTTCTTCACTAGATTCTTCCCCTTTTGCTTTTTCACTTTCACTAGAGGAAGGTGAAGTAGTAGCCTCATCATGGCTACTATAAATGTCTTGGCCCCTCATAATCATGGTTTTTGTGGTGGGGCATTGAGAAGTAATGTGTCCTCTTCCAAGACATTTAAAGCATTTTATAGAGCAAGTTTTCTCTTGCATACTAGCCTTAGGGGCTTGCTTTTCTATTGTCTTCCCCTTATCATCTTGGGCTTAGAAGGTGTCACCCCTAAGAAGCCTTGACCTTGGTCTTTCTTTGGATAAGAGTGAGAGCCATAAGATTTTGAAGTAGACTTCTTTTTAAGTTGTTGCTCTACCCTTATTTCCCAATCTAAGTTAGCCTCTACATTGTCCTTACCATGGAAGTATGAGAGTTTAATGTTAGCCTCTTGAGGCTTTCTTTCCTTTTCTCTTCTATGGGAGTGAGGTCTAAGATGTGACCTATGCCTTCCTTCGTAATAGTCACGAAGTTGTTCACTTAGGCTTTTGCAAGAGTTATGACTACTATAGGAGGCATGTTTTTCTCTTTTCATTTCTTTCATTATTTTTCTTCTTTCTTCCTCTCTTATTTTCTTTCTTTCATCTTGACTTATTTCTTCCACTCTTTTTTTTCCTTTTTCTTTTCTCTCTTGTTTTTCTTTCCATAACTTGAGGGAACTCAACTCATCTAAGATTCTAGATAAAGGGTCTTTATGACTAGTACCCTTGCCATTAACACTAGATGAATGATGACTCATGTTGGTTCCTAAGTTGTGGTTCTTTCTTGTTGGAGGTTTGAAAACAAAAGGTAAAAGAAACTATGGTTGAAACTAGCCAAATAAACACTAAAAGAGGTGTGAAAGATAAGGTAAAAAACTAATTGGTAAAAGGAAAGCTATCTAGGCGGTTTGACAATGGAAGGTAAAGGAAATAAGTTATGAAAGTAAGCAAGAAATGTAAACTAGGCGAATCCTAAGAGTGTTTGGATGACCACATTCAAGGTTCCCAACAAAACACTCACTATCCTAAAAAAAATTGCCTAAAATTATTACGCACAAATGGAAGTTTGGTAACCTATTGGAGGCTCCCAACACACTTCCAATGAAAGGCCTTTTTGTTACAAAACTTGAAAGCAATGAAGGTAAGTAAATTGCAAATTACAAAATTACAAAACGGTCCTCAATTTTGGTGATTGTTCTCTCTTTGGTGATTCACTCAATTTGGAGTGTTTCTTAGTCCAATAGCTCTTAAGGTGGTTGGCCCCTTGCTTCTGGACTCAAATTCTTCAAGGGATGGCACCAATCCTCCTTCCAATTCCCTATATGGCAACCCACAAACAAGGAAACAAAGAGACAAGCAATAACCAAAGACCAAAAAAAATGAAATGAAAGCTAAACCAATGGAGTTTTAACAAGACAATTTTTCAAGGATTATTCAACAATTAAAGCAATGAAAAGGACATAGAAGCAAGCTAGGACTCAAAGAGAAACTTAGAATGGCTCTAGAGTAGAGTAAAAAAATGGAAAAAAAAAGACTCAACAAACCTCTAGCTTTGGCACTTGTTTTCACACTAATTTTCAATTGAAATTTAGGAACTAAGATTGGCATAAAATAGGCACCAATTATAGAATAAATTTTGAGCCAAAACAACAAGCACACTTCCCTTTCACCTTTTTTTTCTGGATACTGTTTTTTTCTGCCAACTTGTGTGATTTTTTGTATTATTTTCCTTTTATCCAAATCAATTTTTTCTTTTTTTATAACTTTTTTCCAGATGTCTAGAAAATTCAGCAAAAATTTCAGCTCAAAATTCGAAGTAACCAATTCTCAGTAATTTTTACAAGTTTGTATGTCCAAGCTGCCAGCACCAGCGATTTTTTTTAAGCATGGTATATTGATTGCCTTGGGCTTACTTTCAACCCTCTTATGTATGTTGAACTCACTAGGATTGTTTACCACAGTTTTAGAAGTTCAATATTCACTTAGGATCAACATTTCAGCCAGCAATTCAATCACCAAAACTCAAATTCACAATAGACACAATCATAAGGAAACCTAAAAGTTCAAGAAAAGGTTCACAATCAAAGACTCTCTAAGAATTTTGCATGAACATGTTAAGGACTAATTAACATGAAAGATTTGACTCAAATCAAATAATAGGCTAAAAGAATTTCATACACTCATGAACAAATGAGTTAGACAAAGAAACAAGAAAATAAAATTCAGCACAACATAAGAAATCTAATGTGACAAGTTTCATGACTAGACATGACTTCTATGACAAAACTACAATAGGTGAACAAGTCACTCTAGATTTTTGAGGTTTTCTTCTACTTTAATATTTTTGTAAGAATTTTATGGTTTGGGTTTCAGCCACAAAAAATAACAAGACAAAACTCAAAGGAACCTAAACTTAACACAATTCATGGTTCAAGAACAAGAACAAGAAATTTGAACCATAGAAAATAAAATCTAGCTTCTATAGCAAGTTTAATCGGTGGAAACTCTAAAGAATCATGTTAAAAAAATTTAGCACAAGACATGTGAGGATATACATGGAGAAAAAATGAAGAAACAACAATGGAAGAGAAGGTATAGCAAAAAAAATAATGGACGTTTAAGGAGCACCTACTTGAAGCTCTTGTGCTCTGATTACCACTTGATGAAAGCTTGCTTGTGGGGCTTCTATGGAGGCTGGATCTTTGAGCTTCAATGAGGTCCTTTAATGGTGATTTTCCACCATGGAGATGCAGCGGAAGACAAAGGAGAAGAGGTGAGAGGAGGCGCTATCCACTAGGGAATAAGCCATGGAAGAAGGAGCTTCACCACCAAGATGAGCCTTGGATAAGAAGCTTGGAGAGGGTGCTTCAATGGAGGAAAAGAAAGAGGGAGAGAAAGAGAGAGGGGGGAGCATGAAATTGAAGGAAGAAAAAGGGAGAGAAGTTGAACTTTGAGTTGTGTCTCACAAGACTCTCATTCATCAAAGTTACAACAAGTGTTACACATGCTTCTATTTATAGACTAGGTAGCTTCCTTGAGAAGCTTTCTTGAGAAAACTTCCTTGATAAGCTTCTTTGAGAAAACTTCCTTGAGAAGCTAGAGCTTAGCTACACACACCACTCTCATAACTAAGCTCACCTCCTTGAGAAGCTTCCTTAAGAAGATTCCTAAAGAAGCTAGAGCTTAGCTACACATACCTCTCTAATAGCTAAGCTCACCTCCTTGAGATGAGAAGCTAGAACTTAGCTACACACCCCCTATAATAGCTAAGCTCACCCCCATGACAAAAAACATGAAAATACAAAAAAAAAGTCCTTACTACAAAGACTACTCAAAATGTCCCAAAATACAAGGCTAAAACCCTATACTACTAGAATGGCCAAAATACAAGGCTAAAACGAAGGAAAAACCTATTCTAATATTTACAAAGATAAGCGGGCTCATACTTAGCCCATTGGCTCGAAATCTACCCTAAGGCTCATGAGAACCTTAGGGCCTTCCCTTGGATCTCTAGCCCAATCTACTTGGAGTCTTCTAACCAATGCCCTTGCGGGATAGGATTGCATCAATTATGATGACCTATTCATATGACCACAAGTACAGAGCGTTGCAAAGACAAAGTTAACATACATGACATGCACACAAGGCATACATAAATAGTGCAAAATTCATCATCAAAGAAAATAAAAAATTGTCATAGTTACAGGGCCTATGCGGTCAAATCCCAACAAAGATGAAAAAGATAAAGACAACGGTAGCCTAGACACAGGCATCATCGCCTTGTTCCGCAACACCCTACCCTTCATCAATAGCCTCATCCTCAGCTACAATGTCTTCCTCATCAAGCAGGACACCATCCTTCATATCCTTGAAGGGATCAAAGAGACCTAAGTCAAGGTCTTTTGCAATGAAACTGGCTTGCTTGACGGCCTTCTAAAATCCTTTTTCATTCTGCTTCACGGCCTCCTTCTTGTACAGAAGTAATTCTTCTTCAAGCTCTCTATTGGCTTCCCTCTCCTTAGTAGCTCGTAGCTAGGACTCCTCCAACCTAGACTCTAACTCCTCAAGCAGGGCCTCTAACTCTTCAACCACCTTGGCAAGCTCATCCTTCCAACCGCCAAGCTCTCCACCTTGCCGCCCAAGTTCTTCTTCTCTACCTTCAAGTCCTTACAACATTTAAACAATTCATCATTGTCTAGCCTGGTGTGCAACAACTTGGCCAATACACAACCAACTTTGGAAGTCAATTGGCGGTTTGACCTTACGGCCTCAGCAACAACAATAGTGGCATTGCCCACCTTAGGGCGCTCCACTCGCCAAAAAGTACGAGCAACATCCTTCCATTTGGAGACCTCTACCTCGAAGGACGCCAGCTTCTACACAGCCTCTTGGTGTCACTATCCATTCTCCTAAAAATTGCCAAACACCTTTGGAGAAAGACTTTGGCTGAGTCAATAGCATTCTGCACCCTAGCTAACCTAATAAGGTTCTTATCAAAGGCTGACACATAACTAACTCGGGTCTTCTACTCCGGCTTGTAAGTTGCACCCCACAGTGAGTCAGCATCATAGAGGTGTACAAGTGATCAAGGAAGATGTGAAGGCGAGAGGACAAAGAAGGCGATGCCACCACTGCCAAAACAGCAGAGGGAGAAACCATCAGAGTCGACAAGGAAGGAGGCAGCACTGTGGGAGCACTAGTGGTTGCGACATCAACACTTAGTATAGGTGCCACAACAAAACCAACATAAGTAGTTGCTCCAGCTTGTAAGTTGCACCCCACAGTGAGTCAGCATCACTAAAGGTGTACAAGTGATCAAGGAAGACATGAAGGTGAGAGGACGAAGAAGGCGACACCACTGCTGCCAAAACAACAGAGGGAGAAACCATCAGAGTCAACAAGGAAGGAGGCAGCACTGTGGGAGCACTAGTGGTTGCGACATCAACATTTAGTAAAGGTGCCACAACAAAACCAACATAAGTAGTTGGTACAACAACTTCAGTAGCAACAGGAGTGGCCTCCTGAACAACAACAGCAGGGGGAGGCAAAGGAGTAGGAGTAGCAACAGTAGTAGGAGCCATTCCGGGCGTCAAAGGCTCATCGGGGCCTTCGACTTCTTCCGACCAGACGGCCCAACACCATCATCCCTCTTCCTCTTTACCAAAACAGAGGGAGGAGCGTTGGGGGTGACCACAGCAACAACAACAATAGGGCCAACCTCACCAGCAGGTTGACCCTCTTCTCCAACAGCAGGAGCAGCGGTAGACGATGGCACAGTCCCACTTGCAGGTTTGACCTGCTTCACGAGTGGCCTCTAGGCGAAGTCACCTGTAATACCTACAAAACAAGCAATAACAACAACACAAGAAAGTGTTAGACATTGGCTGACACCGACCTAAGATACAAATAAGGGCAAGGTTAGGCATTTTACCATCCAAGGCAGCAAGGGGATCGATTGTCAAAGGAGGAGACAAAATGGCCAACGTGTCCAGTGAGGTCAGCAACTTCTCCAAAATTACTTTGTCATCCCTATCAACAAGGATCAACAAATCCTCATCATATGACTTGAACCTAGTAGGGTTAGATTGCTAGTAGAATAGGAAGTGAGGCTCCCCGTTCCTGTTGAACATCAATGGCATACCATCAGCCACGACACCAGTAGCCAAGACCTTGAAGAAACGACCCTTAAAATAGCAAAAGATGTTTGAATCAAACTCAAATAGCTTCTTGGACACATTGTTTAAGAAGACCCATTCAATATTGCCAGACAATTTCATTTGAAACAAAAATAAGAAGACCAACACATTAGGTCGGATGTTGAAGAAAGGGTACAAAATTTTAAAGGCCCTCACCGTTTCCCAATGGTTTAGGTGGACTTGAGAAGAGGCCACATTCAAGTGCTCAAGCAGAGCACATTCGGAAGCAGTCAAGGGAAGAATGACACCCGAGACCTCAAACAGACATATGTACATAAAGAAGAAGAGCAGGCAACTAGGCACCACCCTCAAGAAAAGGAAATCATCACTCCCGCAAGCTTGAACGGCCAACTTGCAGAAGTCCTCAGGGTTTGCTAGGTTCACTTGGCACTGAAGCACAGCAACACTCGCCATAGAGGTGAGGGAGGACTTATATTTTAAAATGTAATTCCTCACCCACTCATAGCCAGTGACGGTTGGGGTGGACGATAGTGACCTAACACTTTTGCTACGTCGCACGCAGGAAGACGCCTTCACATCTTCACCACCACTACCTCTCCTCACACCCCCAGAAGCAGAAGGGGGAGGATAACAGTGACCGAGACTGGCTCCCCAGTAGCAGCAGAAGGTTGTACCCTCTCGCCAACGCAAGAAGTGCCCCCACCAGTACAACGTGAAGCCCTCACCCTCTCCGAAGAGGAGGACTTGCTGTCAGAGGCACCTCGATAAGTATCCTCTGACAAGGAACCGCCTATTGAGATGACCTCCCGATCCATTATGGGTTGCTCAAATGAGCCCCCAGAATCACTGCCACCCATATCGATGGTAGAATCGGACAAGAACAAAGACATTGTGGAAGATGCAAGTACCTTGAAGGAGAATGAATGAAGAAGAAAGGGAAACGTAAGCCAGAAAGCACAGAAGCAAGAAGCCGAGAAAGCAAGGAAGCAAAAAGAAATTTTGAGAATGAATAGTGACCCAAAATCAAATGTCCAGTCCATTTAAAAGGGAGAAGGACTCTTCAGTATCTGGCAAGAACTATAGTGGCGCCCTAAAATTTCACACCACGACGCTCCCCCACTCACCAACAAACAATGACTCAGTATGTGCCTAGTCCATGAGTGACACGTATGCAAGAGTATTGTGCGTGCATCACACACGCATGCAGTAGTAGACAAACATTATGTCCTGTCTTCAATCCACTCTCGAACAGTCAAAAATGGACAGAGTTGTCAAATCTGACGACTTACCTTACACGCCAAAGGCATGTCCATCATGGGCAACTTGATAGAAGCAACCCGGACCATACTTGTCCAGGCTCAGGGGCTTGACAAGTTACATCAACCTACAATTCTCTCACCTATTGAGGTTACCACACCTGACATTTAATAACATTGGTCCACACTTGGGGGCTCAATAAACTCATCACCCTCTATTTGTCAAGACTACTACCCCGAACATCAGACAAGCTCCCTCGACACGAGACAATCTCCTTCAACATTGGACAATCTCTTTTGCCTGCAAGCCGGCTCAGAGCTTGGCAACCTGAATTCCCAACAAAAAGGTTATCTCTAACCTGTTAATATTCAAATGTATTTGAATAAATTTATCTGTTGGCAGGTAATTAATAATCCATAAGTCCACACATTATCTACAAGGTACAATTATCCTCTACCTTTTATCTATAAGACATGAATTGGACAATCTCTTTAGCCCGCAATCCGGCTCAGAGCTTGGTAGTCTGAATTCCCAACAAAGAGGTTATCTCTAACCTGTTAATATTTAAATGTATTTGAATAAATTTATCTGTTGGCAGGTAATTAATAATCCATAAGTCCACACATTATTTACAAGGTACAATTATCCTCTACCTTTTATCTATAAGCAAATGTTTATCTCTAACATTATCTATAAGCTCCCAGCTATTATCTACAAGTTGATAATTATCTATAAAGGCTATAGCAGTCCCTACAATCACACTCCACTCCTATAAATACCAGGTTCCATCGAACTCTCTACGTCTCATATCACATTCGCTCATCCCTCGAGCTTAAGCATACTTGCACCTATACACATATACCTGCATATTTCTCCTAACTCATATTCTTACTTGAGCGTCGAAGTCCTTTGTTTTGCAGGTCCCCCCTCATGCGCTCTTGACAAAGGCACCCTTTAAAGCCGACATGTAAGGTCTGGGACCCTACATCTGCCGCGTCAACCCTAACGTGTTCAAGTTCCAGATTTTGATAAAAACAATAGTTAAACTTATCCAACCACCGTCAAGTAAAATATAATACTTTAACCAAAACAATTTCAATATTTGTTCTAATATTGTCATTGAAATTAGAACAATGCTTAGGAAGTTCAACATATTCCTTTAGTAATAGAAAATAGTTTAACATTAGAACAAATAGAAAAAACCTCATAATATGATTAAAGTATTACAAAATAAATTAAATTCATTATATAAAAAATACTACAGATCCTGGAGGAACATATAATTAAAACATGATTTATTTTTTTTCCTTTAGATGATGATCCTACACTTGTCATTATATCTTAATAGGTCAAAATCGATTGGATGAAAAAAAGAAAAATGACGATGGTTTACATAGATTGTTGCTTCTCTATTTATAATAATAATTTTAAGGTATATGTAAAGAAAATCATATGTATTAATCATATACTAATTAAAAATAAAACATAAATTTCAAATTCTTCAATTTATAATGAGTGTAATTAAGCCTATATAAATTTATCATGAATTGTATTTCTCCAAATATTTTTTAAATGATTATAATAATTATGTGATATGTATAAATTCATAAGCAAAATAGTAAATATAAATTTATAATTATTTTCTTTAGTATTCATTAATTATTATTCTGAAAACAATGCTTACATGTACTTGATTTTTTTGGGTTTAAAAAAAAATTTATAGTTAATGTATTTGTGCTTCGTTGTCAACATATCTTCCAAAAACTTAGTAGAGTGGCATCTGCTGCAAAGCTTCTCCAAAGGGCATAGTTATTTTTAGTTTCCTGAAAATGTCTAGAAATCTCGCCAGATGGCGGTCCTTATCTTTCTTGGAAGGTACCACGGGATATGGCACTTTCATACCCTTATCTAAAGCTTTTCCTTTCCTCTTTTCTCTTTCTTTTTCACTCCTACTCTTTGCTTCATCTTTATTTTTTTCAACTTTTTCTTTTTCTACCACTATTTCTTTTTCTTGGTCTTTTATTTATTTCTCTTCGACCATTATTTGTTTTCCCCCCTCTGACTCATTGCATCTGTTACCTCATTCTTCTTTTTAATAGTAGTGTCCTTTAAAGCAACTTGGTCCTTCAAAGCAACAACATCCTCATCCTCAGCCGCCACAAGCTTCCTGCTTCTTGTTACAACAACTTTACACTCTTCTTTGGGATTCTTCTCAGTATTTGCCCCAAAGTTGTTGGATGACTTCTCAGCTAACTGCTTGGCCAGTTGACCCACCTGAATCTCAAGGTTTTTCATGGCTAACTCAGTATTCTTATGGTTAGACATTGATGCAATCCTACCCCCCAAGGGTATTGGATAGAAGACTACAAGAGGATTGGGCTAGAGCTACTAAAAAATGCCCAAGGGTTCTCATGAACCTTAGGGTAGATTTTTGAGCCCATGGATCAAGGTTGGATCCACTCTTTATTGTAAATATTAAAATAGGTTTTTCCTTCGTTTGGGCCTTGTATTTTGGCCATTCTAGTAGTATAAGGTTTTAGCCTTGTATTTCGAGGCATTTTGAGTAGTCTTTGTAGTAGGGAATTTTTTTTTTGTATTTTCATGTTTTTTGGCATAGGGGTGAGCTTAGCTATTATAGGGGGTGTGTAGCTAAGCTATAGCTTCTCATCTCAAGGAGGTGAACTTAGCTATTAGAGAAGTGTGTGTAGCTAAGCTCTAGCTTCTTTAGGAATCTTCTTAAGCAAGTTTCTCAAGGAGGTGAGCTTAGTTATGAGAGGATGTGTGTAGCTAAGCTCTAGCTTCTCAAGGAAGTTTTCTCAAAGAAGCTTCTCAAGGAAGTTTTCTCAAGAAAGCTTCTCAAGGAAGCTACCTAGTCTATAAATAGAAGCATGTGTAACACTTGTTGTAACTTTGATGAATGAGAGTCTTGTGAGACACAACTCAAAGTTCAACTTCTCTCCCTTTTTCTTCCTTCAATTTCATGCTCCCCCCTCTCCCTTTCTCTCCCTCTTTCTTTTCCTCCATTGAAGCATCCTCTCCAAGCTTCTTATCCAAGGCTCATCTTGGTGGTGAAGCTCTTTCTTCCATGGCTTATTCCCTAGTGGATGGTGTCTCCTCTCACCTCTTCTCCTTTGTCTTCTGCTGCATCTCCATGATAGAAAATAACCATTAAAGGACCTCATTGAAGCTCAAAGATCCAGCCTCCATAGAAGCCCTACAAGCAAGCTTCCATCAAGTGGTAATCTGAGCACTAGAGCTTTAAGTAGGTGCTCCTTAAACCTCCATTAATTTTTTTTGCTTTACCTTCTCTTCCATTGTTGTTTCTTCATTTTTCTCCATGTATCTCCTCACATGTCTTGTGCTAAATGTTTTTAACATGATTCTTTAGTGTTTCCACCGATTAAACTTGCTATAGAAGCTAGATTTGATTTTCTATGGTTCAAATTTCTTGTTCTTGTTCTTGAACCATGAATTATGTTGAGTTTAGGTTCCTTTGAGTTTTGTCTTGTTATTTTTTGTGGCTGAAACCTAAACCATAAAATTCTTACAAAAATATTAAAGTAGAAGAAAACCTCAAAAATCTAGAGTGACTTGTTCACCTATTGTAGTTTTGTCATAGAAGTCATGTCTAGTCATGAAACTTGTCACATAAGATTTCTTATGTTGTGCTGAATTTTATTTTCTTGTTTCTTTGTCTAACTCATTTGTTCATGAGTGTATGAAATTCTTTTAGCCTATTATTTGATTTGATTCAAATCTTTCATGTTAATTAGTCCTTAACATGTTCATGCAAAATTCTTACAGAGTCTTTGATTGTGAACCTTTTCTTGAACTTTTAGGTTTCCTTATGATTGTGTCTATTGTGAATTTGAGTTTTGGTGATTGAATTGCTGGCTGAAATGTTGATCCTAAGTGAATATTGAACTCCTAAAACTGTGGTAAACAATCCTAGTGAGTTCAACATACATAGGAAGGTTGAAAGTAAGCCCAAGGCAATCAATATACCATGCTTAAAAAAAATCCCTACTACAAAGACTACTCAAAATGCCTCGAAATACAAGGTTAAAACCTTATACTACTAGAATGGCCAAAATACAAGGCCCAAATGAAGGAAAAACCTATTCTAATATTTACAAAAAAGAGTGGATCCAACCTTGACCCATGGGCTCAAAAATCTACCCTAAGGTTCATGAGAACCCTAAGGCATTCTTTAGTAGCTCTAGCCTAATCCTCTTGTAGTCTTCTATCCAATATCCTTGGGGGGTAGGATTGCATCAGACATGGTCACTTGCATGAATTGTGCCAAAGTTTCTTCCAGTTTGGTAGTCCTCTGGAAAATATTAGGCCCTTGTTGAGGTGGCCTGTTGGAAGGTCCACCCTGGTCCTTATTGAATTGATTACCAAGGTGTGATCTCCATTGTCCTTGCTGGTTGTAGGGACCTTGCTGGAAACCTGAGAATCCTCCTTGGTTGTATCCTTGCCTTTGCTGATTTCCCATGTAACTAACTTCTTTCATTTGTTCTTCAAAAGGAATACAATGGCCGGATTCATGAGCACCACCACAAATGGTACAACCTGTAACCTGCAAAACAAAAGACTGTGAAGGTTGACCAATAGACATTTTAGTTGGCAACTTACCAATTGTTTCTATTAAGATCTCAAGTTGCTTAGAAAGAAACTTATTTTGTGCCAACACAACGTCTTGTGATGATAACTCCAATAAGCTCTTCTTGGTGGGTTGATGCACTCTATCACGTAGAATAGCATGATCACTGGCAGATCAGTTCAATTGCCTCTTCGGGGGTTTTCAGTTTTATCTTCCCTCCTGCTGAAGCATCTAACAACTGCTTGGTTTGTGGTCTCAACCCATCTATAAACATGTTCAATTGAATTGGCTCAGGGAATCCATGTGTGGGAGTCTTTCTCAACAAACCCTGAAACCTCTCCAATGCTTCACTCAAAAACTCATCAGGGAACTAGTGAAATGATGAAATAGCAGCTTTCCCTTCTGCAGTCTTTGACTCGGGGAAGTATTTCTTCAGAAATTTCTCAACAACTTCCTCCCACGTCTTCATACTATTACCTTTGAATAAATGGAGCCACTTCTTGGCTTCTCCTACCAAAGAAAATGAAAATAAGCTAAGCCTAATGGCTTCATCTGGCACTCTTGCAATCTTCACAGTGTTACAAATCTCTATGTATGTTGCTAAGTGTGCATAGGGGTCCTCATTTGGTAATCCATGAAATAAGTTACCCTGTATCAGATGAATCAAAGAATGAGGATAGTTTATGTTGTGAGCTTGGACTTCAGGACACGGAATACTTGTGAAGAATTGCGGCACTAAGCTACTAGAATAATCCTCAAGGGTAACCCTTTGCTGGTGTTCATCAGCCATGACAACAGCTTCTGGTACGTATATAGCTGATTCCCTTGATGATAGTGAATCAGATGATGTAGAGTCAGAAGATTGAGCTTCTTCTTCTAAAATGGAAGCTACTATCCTATCTTGCAACAAGTTCCTTCTCCTCTCGGCTCTGTTCCTTCTTAAAGTAACTTCAATTTCAAAGTCCAGAGGAACTAAATTACCTATAGGAGATCTATGCATACAAAATACTGACAGAAATAGTGGTTATCCAATTCAAGAAGAAAACAAATATAGACAAAACAAGTATTCACAAATAATCAAAGAATAATAAATAGACACTTTAAGAACTAAAATAAAATTTCCAAATAGAAAGAAGTTCCCCAAGAATGGCGCCAAAAACTTGTTTGACAGTTGGCAAGTGCATCGGGTCGCGCAAGTAGTATAAAACGATAAGAACCGAGTATCAAACTCTCGGGGAACTTGTTTTACTTGGTGAAACTGTGGTTCAGTAAATAAGTGCCTTTGGATGAAAGTTTGGTGCATGGTATGGACAGGTATGTAAACTAAACTATTCAACAGAAAATCACGTGAGTAGTGGTGTGTGAAGACAGATAAATGAGCAGAGCTCTTAGCTAATTGATTCTCGTTGAGCGCATCATCACAACTCATCTACTTCCAGGATCTTCTACGCGCTTAGCTAGAGAATTGGCTTAGCGAGCGGCTCAAAATCAGCACTTCCACAAACTTGCTTATTTTACCTAAAATTGAAATGGAAAGGTTATTAAATACACAAAAGTGGGATACTAAGTACTTATTACCTATATTTAACAAAAAGTAATTACAACACTACAAAAAGAACTGTAAATGGAAGGAGTCGAATACAATTTACACAGCTTTTTTACACAAAAGTTAGTCGTATTAACCGACTAACAATTACCAATGAAAAAATTCAGAAAAAGCTTTTTGAAAAGACACATCTCTTCAAACCATTTTGAAAAGGCACGAAAGGCCTATATATGTGTGTGTGTCTGATTTCAAAAAGCAAGAAAGAGATATTCCAAGAGAACTTCATTGTCAAATGCTATCTCAACAACTCTTGGGGAAACACTTGCAAATCTATTAAGAGTTCATCCAGGAACTTCAATTGTAATGTCCTTCTCTTAAAGAGAGAATTCTTCTTTTTATTCTTATTCAAAGAGATTGATTAAGAGATCGAGGGTCTCTTAAGTTGTAAGAATTCCTGAACACAAGGGAAGGGTTGTCCATGTGTATTTCAGACTTTGTAAAAGGAGTTTTACAAAGAGAGTGGAAAATCTCAAGTGGGTTACTTGAGGACTGGACGTAGGCACGGGAAGTGACCGAACCAGTATAAATCGTGTTTGCATTTCTCTCTTCCCTCATCTCATTTATATTATTACAATCAATTTTGTCTTGCATGTTTAAAGAACATTATTAAATTGATTGTTGCTTCTACTTTTGCATTATGAGCCTATCATTTAGAAGGGGGTTAAAAGTTTGTTATTAATTCACCCCTTCTTAAGATAACTGAGGCCATTTGTCCTACAAGATCTACACTAGAGGGGGAGCTAGGATCTCCATGCGTAAGGATGGGGTCTCCCACAAGATCCCTCAAGATCTACACCTTTTTTAAAAAAATCATTTTTTACTCTCTCTCTCTCTTCCTAATAGTTTCTAGAGGGAACCAATGAACAAATCAACAAAGAGGGGGAAGAAAGAATCATATCAACAAAAGAACCAACCAAGAACAACAACAGATAATCACTCACGATAACAATAGATCCAAAAAACAAAAATAACAACAACTACAATGAAAAAAAAATACAATTAAAAACAAAAATCTGGTGGAGGTGGTGTGTGTCGCGGCACCGAGGTAGGCATGGTGGCCCTCGCCGATGATGGCTCCATCAATAAGATTTGGTCTCCTTAAGCATATCTGGAGGATAGTGGGAAGGTGGAGAGGAAAAGAAAAAGGAAGAGTAGGAGAGGAAGAGGCTGCGTAGGAGGTTGGAGGCGGAGGAGGGAGGGGTGAAAAGGACGATGGCAACAGAGGAGGTGGGGGTGAAAAGGAAAAGGAAATGGAAGAGTAGGAGAGGGAGAGGTTGCAAAGGAGGTTGGAGGTAGAGGAGGGTCGAGCCAACAAAGGAGGTGGAGACAGAGGAGAGTGAGGATGGAGCAGGTGGCAACGATAATAGAAACGTGGAGGGAATTCTCAATCTCAAGGAAGAAAAAAAATTAAAGAAAGGGAAAAGGGGGAGGGGGAAGAGAAAAGGAAGAAACATGGAGGAGGGAAAAGAAGAGTGAGGTGGGAGGTAGGAATACATCAAATGTTTAAAAGTTTAATTTAATTTAAAAATAATTCACAAAATATATTTAAGTGGGGTCCATTGTTGGACCCACAAAAAGTGTCTCAAGATCTCAAATTGGGATCTACCATTAGAGTAAAAAAGAGGGGTGATCTTAGTGCACATGTGACACTACGGAGCCCATCAAAAAATGTTTCAAGTTTCCAAAATGGGATCTATTATTAAAGATGCTCTAAGACCTTTATATCCCTAGAGACTAGAATATGACTAGTCTACATAATTCTCGAACAAGTCTTTTACCATTTCTTCTATACTTCTGATGCACCACTCTCCTTCTCTAAAGCAAAATGTTTGAACCACCCGGTGCACTCAAGTATAGTAATCTATGACTTCCATGCTCTAATTTATCCATTAAAGCTCCAATTACTCATAATACAAAATTCTAATGCGTGTATGTTCCTTTGCTAGCCATAGTTTATCCTCCCAAATCACAGTGTTAGGGTTTTTAAATTAAATTTGCATAACCACCCTCACTTTATTACAAGCTCACAATTAAGAGAAATAGAGGAAGTGAAATACGATTTTTCAAAGAACCAAACCATGCAAGATAATCTTACAAATAAAAAACAAATTAATAGTCATACAAGACACATCGCATAACTTCATACCACAATCATTCATTAATTAAATTTCAACCGATCATTAGTGCCATAAGTCATCCTTTAAAGAGCTTGAAAGTTAATAAATAAAACCAAGATAAAACCAACTCATAACTAACTTCTTTTTATCAAATATCAGTTGAGATCGTTTAAAGGTCCAATGCCATAATCCCTTCTCACAAAAACATCATACAAGACACATCACATAACTTCATACCACAATCATCCATTAATTAAATTTTACCACTTGCAAGCTTATCCTGTCTATACTAACAATATGCAATAACTAGCCCTCCAACTTGATCCCCACTACAACACACCCATTTTTTTCCTTTTCAAAGCCATTCACAACATACTCAAAGAAAAAGAATAAAATACTCAAATTCAAGAAAATTGTTGGATGCCTGATATCTTTAGTTTCTAGAAAAGAATATATTAGTTTATCTTTTAAAATTTTTATTTTTTTTAAACCATATCAAAATTTACATCAAGTGAATAATCCATGTTAACAACAAACATCATCAATTCACAAAACTAGAAGTTCACCTCTCACTCTCTCAGTCACTGTATAAAAACAAAGAAAGAAAGATTTTCAACAACACACAACAGGAAATTATTTCAATCAGAGCCATTAGAAAAAGAAAAAAATTTCTAATTCCATCTCCACGTCTATTTTCACTCTTAAGATTTAAAGAAATCTAGTTTCTTCTATTAGATCATTTAATCTAATAAGGACTCATGTAATTTTGAAATAACTTTAATGAAAAGATGTCTAATGTGATGAGCCTGATGTGCATGGAGGTCCTTGGAGGATTCACAGGCAAGATATGATTACACTGACATAGGCTTAAAGTGTCTTTTTTTTCTTCAACCTCTGGCCCACTTTCCACACTTTAGATATTAATGTGGAGAAAGCAAAACTCATCTATGGCATATAGCAGAAGATGAACATAAACTTAGGCAACATCATTTCTTATCAGGTAGGCCAGATGGCAACTCTTCAAATCCCTAAATCTCACTATTGACTTGGCCTATCTAACAAGGCATTGTCAGACCAAAGAGGACACCACCAAAATGTTACCGAAGATTCCCTCTCACTCAAGAAATGCTTTAAAATACCATGCAAGAGGTTTTACATGAGGGAGGATGCCCTACACATGCTCATTTGTAGGTTAGTGACAGATTCAGGACCCTAAGTCAGGAAGACAATCTAGTGAACAAATAAAATGAATAATTATTATCATGAAAGAAATAAAAAATTAAGGACAACAGATTCAAATATGTAAAATTAGGGGGACAATATATATACATTTAAGATATTTATGTGTATTTTCTTAAAAGTTACTTGCACTTTCTCATTCATATATGGATTCATGACTGTGTAGGTACCTATATTGTTGTAGGCACCTTTGTTGTTGAAACTCAAGGATATGGAATTGAGGATCCTCGGGTTGAGGTTGGAGCTAAAGAGGACCCTGCTAGTGGTTGAGGAGTTTGCTCAAAAGGATTAGTTAATTAATTGTTTGCTAAGTAAGGTCATTAAAGTACTTATTTGCTAAAATTAGTTTTTTTTAGAAAATTTAGTAAAATTAGTTGTTCAACCAATTAATTGATAAATTTAAGATGACTTAGAGTAATAATTTATGTGATTTTTATATTCTTTTTGTTATAAAAACGAAAATAGATTTTTAGGCAATTACATTTTTAAGTTTTTTAGTTAATTTTTATCTCTTATATTTTTTACTTAAAGATTAACTATTTTATCAAAACTTAAAAATAAATAACATAACTAATGTGATAATTAAAATAAATAGCACAATTTTAATGGAAAATACACTTGAGCAATTTTATTAAAGTATCCAAAGGAGGAAAAATAATTGCATCGAGTATATTAGTACAGAGCAAGTTGCCCTAAATATAATTTTTAACTCTAAAGATATATTATCTGTAACTCTGTTTCTAAGCCGTACTCGTTAAAGTGTAGAAATGGCAATCTAGGAATTAAGCATAGATATTATCAAACACATTGAGATTTTGGACTCAAAGCTCTAGCATCATTATTTATTTTACCCAGAGCCTCGATGCCAATTTAATTTACAATATTTACTTGGAATGGAAGAATTGGAGACAATGAGAGATGATATAGAATTTGAATCCTGAGAATTGAGAACGATTGTGGTGCGCGAAAGCTAAAGGTTGATCTTATTGTACGGTCTTCAAGCCATGATGAACATAATGATATCTTTTGGAATATTGTTGTGCCTTCGCTCCAAATTGGCCTAGCCTGCTGCGTTTTTGCCATGGTTTCGAAACCGTCACAAAATCAAGAGCTTGATGGGTGAGGGAAATGAGAAAAAGAACTACACCCAATTGAAGATCATCCTTTACCATTCTGAAATATTCGGAAAGGATTGAGGAAAAATGGTGCAAATCCAATAGGAAAACTGAGAAGAGTCCGAGGGAGAATGCGATTAAGAGAACCAAAAGGATGGTGAGAATCACCACGAGTAGCACAAAGATGACGAATGAGCCATGGAGGAGGGTAAGGAGAATGAGATCCAAGTTTGGGAACATATTTTTGAATGTGATTATGATAAAAAACCAAGGCATGTTATGTTGGTTGTTAAAGGAAAGGAGATGAGAAGGGAGATGAAGTAAATTAACTCGCACATATTCTATTCTTCTAAATGCCACTTAACCACTTTTTTGGACTCTTTTTTAAAACCAACATTGAGACACGAAACTGGGTGGGATTCCATTCCCCGTCACAAAACCACTGTGGCTAAAGAAAAAAGTCAATATTATTATATATGCATGCAAGCAAGGCATGAAAATATTCCTTAGCTCGATAGAAAATTATTGGCTAATTTTGCTTGGCATGGAAAACCGGCTTTGAACCTGCGCAAACAAAGTCCTTTTGTAACCATTACTAAATTCTTTTTCCTTTTTATTCTCGACTTTAGTTTACTTTATTTGTGTGTTCACCACATTTTACTATATTATAATCGACGGCCAATGGGTAATTATTAGAGGAAAGGATTTCTGTTTTAGGTGTACTGAAAAAGTTGACACTAGTTGTATTCAATTTTTGTTACATAAAAAACTTCATAGAATAAGGCTCAAAGTTGAGGAATTATTCCTTACTTGTCAATTCCTATACTTTATCAGTATAGCTAGTACTGCTGTTATTGTTTTCATTCTTTTAGAATTGAGATATTGGTCTTTCTTGACCTAATTAATAAGATATAGTACATGTCTTGGTAAGCCGAGTTTAAAGTCTTTCAAGAAAAAAAGAAACAAAAGTCTTTCAGAAATCAAGCAATAGCTCTGTTATTACTCTGTACCATCACACAATTACTTGATATATAACATAAATGTATGCATCCAAGGTTTTAAATTGCGATCTTGGGGTTGCAGTTTCATTGCATTTCACGATATTGTGGAAAATAATTGACTGATGTGACCAATGCCGTTGCATTATGGCTGCAAATACTTCGAAAACTGTCGTGAAATGTTACCGTCGCTAACTGTTTCTTAAAACCTTGGATGCATCACTGTGACCCTAGGTTTGGCAACATTTACCCAATAATGCTAGCTTGTACTAACACATTATAGAAGCAAATCAGCTGGTTAATTAGAAATATCAGCTACAGCTGCAGTTTGGTGATTAGAACTGGGCAGGTGCAAACTAAGGTGGGAGCTTTTAATTGGGAGATAAATCTTTTACCTGACGGGTTGATTATACTCAGAAAAAAAAAACAATATATATAAATGCAAATGCTTCGCTTCACTCTATAAATAATATAGAGGCCACTCTATTGTTTGCCACACAACACGAATCAAATCCTAGAAAGTGGGAGAGGTTGAGAGAGTTATAGAAACTCCTGGGCTTGAAGCTAGGAGAAGAGAAGCAAGCCTCCTTTTTTTCCCTTGGTGTTTCATGTGAAAGCTATGGGGGGGGCGGGGTGAATCTTTCGAGTTTCTATGTTGTACTACGTTGGAGGAGGGATTAATCTTGGCCCCGAAGATCCTCTCGCTTCATGTTCTTACTGTTGTTCATGTCTGACCCAAATGTTGCATGGCATTGTGTTCATTTTATGTTTATACGTTGCAACCATGTTAATAACACGTGATATTGTTGATTTGATAATAGAAATGGATCAAATTTCATATGAAATATTAATATGTTCAAAAATACTAATTATATTAATAATTTATTATAGTATTAGGAGAAAATATATTTAAACAAAAAACAAACTAAACATTTTTTAACGGACACAAGATTGAAAAAATTCAATCTTTTACATGCCAAAAGGAAATTTCATGAATTTATAATAGAAATTAGTGTTTGCATCAATTATATTTTAAAGAAAATTAGAAAAATAATAATCTTACACTAGTGCAAAAAGAAGTTTCTACATAAGTTTTACGGTATATTTAAAGACAATTTTGAACTATTTTGTAGTCAAAGTCATGAAAAGTCAAAACTTTCTACGACAGTTTTTAAAAATTATCTTATAAAAATTACATATTCTAAAATTATCTTAGAATATAATTTTTTTATAAAAAAATTAAAATAAATTTAGGATTCTAAGATAATTTTTTTGACTATCAGCTACCATTTTAGAATGTTTACAATCTAAGTTAGAATGTCTATAATCTAAGATGATTTTTTCAGAAAACCATCTTAAAATATTATTTTAAACAAAAAAAATTTAAATAATTTTAGAATTCTATGCCGATTTATCAAAAAATCCCCTTAGAATATAGACATTCTAAAACAATATTTCAGAGAATTGTCTTAGAATGTCTTCTTTAAAAAAAATTAAAAAAATCCAGACAGCATTTTCAATCCTCTATCTATTTATTTCTTATGGTTCATAAATTATTTTATAAAGCAATTTATTTTATAAATCATAATTAATTCATTATAAGAGATTATAATTAAAATATAGATATAAAACAGCACTAACTAATAGAACTGAATTTCATTAATAGAGAACGCATTTGGCTATCCGCTACCGGTACACACGCTGTATGTTTCTTGTCAAGGTTATGTTTCATTTATTAGTTAACATAACATAATTGTGCACCTACATAGAATGGATGACTTGGAAGTTCTCGGATCTGCACAAAGCAAATGGTCTTGTTGTCAAGTGACCTATAAAAAAAAAAAAGAATTATAGCTCAAGTGGATGATTAACTACTAATTATATATTATATTATTATTTGTATAAAATATATTTTTAAACTTTATATTTTCAGTAAAAATTGATATTAGTTCTCATACTTTAATTTTCATCATTTTAATTCCTAAATTTCAAAAAAGTAATGATTTTTGTTTCTCATCAAAGACGATTTTCATCAAAAAAAAATGACGAAAATCGTTACTTTTTATAAAATTTAAGTACTAAATTTATTAAAGTTTAAATTCAGAAAAAAAAATTCACTAAAAATACAAACAGAAAACATATTTGACCTTTATTAATTAATATTATGAGTTTACTCAAGTTAAGAAGTTGTTATAAAATTTTATTGGAAATGAGTACATTGCTAACGTTAAATGTTACCCTTTTTTTATAAAAAAAAAAATGACTTATAAATCTTTAAATAACAAAATAAATAAACAAGACGTAATAAAAAAAGTTATGGAAATATTTATAACATAACTCAACTTAATATAACTCACGTCACTTCACCACTTTATCTTTAAAATTTATTTTTTAATCACTAATCACATTACACATAAATCACACACTCGAGTCAAGACGCAATATCACTCATCAATTTCATAATAAACAATTAGCAAGCATTTGCAACAATTATATTAAGACTCAAGCCTACATGCAATGTGGTATCCTGCTAGTGAAAAACCACCCTAGGGCGCTTAGGAGTACATAATAAGACGCACCACAAAATGGGTATGTCAGATCACTCTCACTAAGTAAAATCATAAGGTGACCAGTCAAGGTCACGCCGTTTTGCAAAAATGCTCCAACCATATGGGATTAACATAGGCTTAAAGGAGCACTTAAACTGAGTATTTTTACCCCCAAGGCCTAGACTCCGAAGAGTCCGTTAGGGCCTCATCTTCCTGATTTAGGTCCAACCCCTAAAACAATTTTTGCAAGCAGACATTGCTCATAAATTATACAATATCCATGACCTCACACTCGTGTTTCAAACACGTTTAACACATTGCGCTACAATTTAACACTGGTTCCTAACTAGGAACCTACACTTTTTCTTTAACATTGCGCATAAACACTTTTCTCAATATAAAATTGGTCGGATTATTGTGTAATTCACAGCTCACATCACAATTATTGTCACATCAAATGTTAAACACACACTTATTCACAACCAAATATCATGCCCACAATTTAACATCTCATAATGTCACAATCCACAATCACAGATTTACATGTATCTCACAAATTAACATGTGTTCAACTTTGTACTTATACTCGATTTCAACAATAATATTATAAGCAGATACTACTCATGAATTATACAATACCCACGACCTCACACTTGTGTTTCAAACACGTATAACACATTGCGCTACAATTTAACATTGGTTCCTAACTAGGAAAGCTACATTTTTCCTTTAACATTGCGCATCAACATTTTTCTCAAGATAAACACTGGTCGAGTTATTGTATAATTCACAGCTCACAACCCAAGTAATGTCACATCAAGTATCAACCACACACTTATTCACAACTAAAACTCATGTTCATAACTTCACATCTCATTATGTCATAATCAACTTGTTGGATCGAGTGGCCTCAGAATAATTAAGAAGGGGGGGTTGAATTAATTATTCCTAAACCTTTACTAATTAAAAAATTACTCTTTTAAGGATTTTACTTTTGTTGTTAAGAGAATATGGAGTAGAAGAGAAACTTAACAGAAAGTAAAAGCGGAAATTAAATGCACAACGGAAAGTAAAAGAGTAGGGAAGAAGGAAACAAACACATAAGAGTTTTTATACTGATTCGGCAACAACCCGTGCCTACATCCAGTCCCCAAGTGACCTGCGGTCCTTGAGATTTCTTTCAACCTTGTAAAAATCCTTTTACAAGCAAAGATCCACAAGGGATGTACTCTCCCTTGTTCTCTTTGAACCTAGTGGATGTACCCTCCACTAGAACTAATCCACAAGAGATGTACTCTCTCTTGTTCTCAGTCAAACCCAAGTAGATGTACCCTCTACTTGTACCACAAAGGATGTACCCTCCAATGTGTTGAGACAAAGATCTCAGACTGTTAAACCTTTGATACTTTGTGAATGGGGATACAAAAGAATTTTCAGGCGGTTAGTCCTTTGAACACTTTTGTATTAGGGAAAGGGAAGAATCAAAAGAATTCTCAGACTGTGTCGTTTTGAATTCTATGACAAGGGAGAAGGGAGACACAAAAGAATTCAGGCGGTTAGTCCTTTGTTCTTTTGGAAAAGGGAGAAGAGAGACACAAAAAGAATTCAGGCGGTTAGTCCTTGGCGAATTCTTTTTGGCAAAGGGAGAAGAGAATGAAAAGATGAATAGCACAAGTTTTCAAGGTTTGGAAAACCAGAAAACTTCAGAAAGCTTTTGGTACAAAGAAGAAGAAGAAGTTCAAAGAGATTCAAGGCTTGTAAAGGATTGTAATGAAATGATTGGAAAAGTATTCAAGATTATTGAAATGCAAAACAAAGCCTTGCTTTTACAGACTCTTCATGTCTGGTCAAGAAGACCATTTTGAAGAGTTATAACTTTTAGAAAAACTTAAAACCAATTTGAAAAAGTCAAAAACCTTTTTGAAGAGTTACATCTTTTGATTTATCAGAAACAGTCATTGGTAATCGATTACCAAATTAGTGTAATCGATTACACAAGGCTTTTAAGTGAAAGGATGTGACTCTTCACATTTGAATTTGAATTTCAACGTTCAAGGGCACTGGTAATCGATTACCAAAACATTGTAATCGATTACAGCCTTTTGAAAATAATTGGAACGTTGTAAATTCAGTTTGAAAATTTTTTCAAACTCATTTTGCTACTGGTAATCGATTACCAGAGAGTAAAAACTCTTTGGTAAAAGGTTTTGTCAAAAACTCATGTACTATTCAAAGTTTTGAAAAAACTTTTTAATACTTATCTTGATTGAGTCTTCTCTTCATTCTTGAATCTTGAGCCTTGAATCTTGATCTTGATTCTTGAGATCTTGAACCTTGAATCTTGATTCTTGTCTCTAGACTTTCTTCTTGAGTCTTGAATTCTTCTTGATTCTTATCTTGAACTCTTGAATTGTTCTTGATTGATCTTTGATGTTTTTGTCATCACCTTTGTCATCATCTTTTGTTATCATCATTGTTATCATCAAAACACCTTTGAATCACCTTTGATTCACCATGAAGCTTTGCTTCTACGCAACCATCTTATGTTTACGTGTATCTTGCAATTTAACACATTTAACTTTGCACTTATACTCAATCTCCATTACAATATTATAATCTCAAAGTAATATATTATTCTACAATTCATCATATATTCAATTTATCACTTATATACAATTTCAATCATAATTTCATAATTCCAATATAACTATTTATTAGGCTAATCTTATTCAAAACACAAACAAATTATACAAAAATATTTCTCAATCCACGGGGAGTAAAACCCCTCTAACAATTTCATATAATCATACAAAAAGAATTTCAATACAATAAACATCCCAAAATAAACCTCAATTTGATCCTTTAAGAACCTCTACATATGTTCATTCTAAACTCAATTGCGATAAACTCTTCTCTTACCTTTAAGTGGGCTCACGTGTGTATTCTGACAGTGATAGTGGCATCTCTAACAGTTTCCTGAGATTCCTTAAGTTTTTCCTCTTATTGTTCTAATAGGGTTTCCAAGCGTTAGAAAGAGAAGAAGGGATTGAAGCCTTCATTTCACTGTTTAAGTGCGATGAGTATTTTTTCCTCCACCGACATTATATTGCAAATACCAACATTGAAGATGTTTGTAAATGAACCACGAACCACATATAAAAAATTCATGACAATCTAACGGTTAACGAGTCCGATATCATAATTTTACTCAGATAGTTTTGGGTTTTTGCAGGAAAAGAAAAAGTTACGATGCAAAGGGTATTTCTCTTATCTCCAACATTTATTCGTAATTCCCAATGGTGAGAATGTTCGGAAATGAGTTTTGAACCTGGTGCTCAAATTTCACGATGATCCAACGATGAATGAGTCCAAGATCGTCGTTTTTATAAGACAAATTTGGTGATATGCAAGAAAAAAGAGAAGGTCTTGGGAGGAGAAGAAGAGAAAACAAAATTGAGTGGAAGAGGAGGCGTAGGAAGTATTGTCAGTCTCAACTAAGATGTCTCTATTTATAGTTAAGGTATTCATAGCCTATTTTGTTTATTATTTTATAAATAAATACTTTATTTTATTTCCTATAAAATGAATAAATAGAATATCATTTTTATTTTCCTTCAAATCATTATTTTAATAAAGTTATTTCTCCTTATTTATTTATTTATAAAAATCTCAATATTTTTCTAAAACTCTATTTATTTTTAAATAAAAGTTATTTTAATTTATATACGAAAAAAATGAGATGTTACAGAATTTAAGGGTACAAATTTTGGAATGCACGTTCCGGATTCGCCTGCAACACCTTTAATTGCACAATTGGGGAAGGGAAGAGGGGGCAAACTAGGGGAAGAGGGATGCAACTATATATATTTTAAAATAATTAACAACTATGTTTATTTAATAAAAAAAACTATTTTAACTAATTTAAAATAAATTTTAGCTTTTACACTATATACATTTAAAGCATATTAATTATGAACAAAAAAAAATCAAGTAAATCAAGTACATGTTAACATAATATCCACATAATAATATATTGTACATTCATATTTATTATATATGCATTTTTTATTTTACTTTTTATATAAGTATTGTATCATTAATATTACTAGCAGAAAGTGCAAATCATAATAAAAATTCAATAGACTTAATACTTTTGAGAACAATATATGTTTAATTAAAAATAGAATTAATCATCTTTCTCAATTTTAATATAATTATACTTATTATACTACTAAATCTTTTCAACAATTTCATTTATGTACACATTTAAGAAAAATACTAAATTAAATTATAAAATATAGTATAATTTAAAAAAATCTATGCATCGCAAAGAATTAAATTATATATATATATAAAAGAAAAGATCAAATTATACCGGCCTAACTTTAGCAACTATTACACCATTTAATAATTTCATATAGAATGTGATTTTTATTCATCTGACTGTTGAATTATATTTATATATTATCAGGGCTAATCTTGAGATTTTGTAGTTCCTCAGCAAAATAATAAATTTAGACTCTTTTTATATTTAAGTATTTGCATTGTGACCGATAGATCTGTCGCAACCAGGGTCGTGATGATTTGAAAATATAAATATACTATCTAAAAATTAGACATGTCATTTCATTAAAAATGATATATTTTGTCACATTAGACGAATAACATAATTTTATTAATCCCAAAAATGTTTTATATTTTTTAAATCAATCCCTATCCTAATTGAGTTTTCTCAAATTTGGGTAAACATGTGAGAAACCTACCACATTTTCTTATAATTCTAATTTACTTATATATTTTTAAAATATTAATTTATATTTATAATTTAATTTAATTTTATATTTTTTCTCTAAAAAAATATCTCGCCCGGTCGTTATCATCGACAAAATATCATTTAATATTAAAGTTTACATATATTTTTTTTCTTTATTAATGTACTAACGTTTAGTTTTATTTTCTTTATAATTTGAGTTTTTGTCTATGCTTCTTATTTTGTAAAAAAAAAAACTAATCTTTTTTAAAGAAAATTTTAAATCTATTATCATATATCCAAATTCCAATGCATGTTTATGTGAAGGTGAGTTGAAAATTCATTCAATATGAACTTATGAAAGTAATACATATAAAGAAAACTAACAACTTACGTGATAATGTCTTTTAATCTCGTGTAATATCTTAATTTGAACAAAAAGAGAGATGTGAAATAAAATAATAACTTCAAGTTAGTTATAAAAATAACATCAAATAATATAGAAATTTTTATTATGCAACTAGATAATTTTTTAGGGTAAAATATGTTTGGTGTCCTTGTAAAATTTGAAAATTATTAATTTTGTCCTCATAAAAATTTTCGTATTAATTTGATCCTTGTAAAAATTAAACATATTTTTCCTGGTCTTCAATGGTAACTTTGTTACACGTGTACATATGAATTAAACAATTTGGGGAGGTTAAACCCCCCCACCCCCCCCCCCCCCCAAAAAAATTAATTAAACAATTTTTGGAGGCTAAGCACTCCCAAAAATTGAAATTGTTCGTCACTTTGTAGGTGATTTTCTTACACTTTTTATGAGATGGAGGGTGGACAAAGCAACACTGTAAAGTTACCATTGAGGACCAACAAATTTTTTTTTATTTTTACAAAGATCAAATTAATACGTAAGTTAATGCTAGATAAAAAAAAGATTTTGGTTATAGTTTTCCTTACGATGGTCTGGGACAAGGTGATACTTGTGATATTTCGACTTGGGACGCATTTTAGTTGGTAGTTTTGTGGATGTTAAATACCATTCTATTTGGCAGTTTTGTGGATGTTAAATATATTCTATTTGGCAGTTTTGTGGATGTTAAATACTATTGGAGGTTAAATACCATTCTATTTGGAAGTTTTGTGGATGTTAAATACCATTGGGGGTTTACTTTTTATTGGCATTGGAAACACATTACACTACGACTAGGTGATGTTTACCATTGGGGGTTAAATACCATTCTATTTGGCAGTTTTGTGGATGTTAAATACCATTGGGGGTTTACTTTTTATTGGCATTGGAAACACATTACACTACGACAAGGTGATGTTTCACAATTTGATGAATATTCTACCTATTTGATGGGATGGTTAAGAGATTATCTATGGTTGAACTCTTCACAACTTATCAACGGATATAACCCTTTTGGTATGAATAGTTTATCAGTCTGAGCATGGATGTTCTTTTTTGGATATCTTGTTTGGGCTATTGGATTTATGTTCTTAATTTCCTAGTGTGAATATGGATGCACACCTTTGGCTAATTTGATTTGATGGGGAGATAAACCAATGTCTCTTTCAATTGTGCAAGCAAGATTGGTTGGACCAGTCCATTTTTCTGTAGGTTGTATATTTACTTATGCAACCTTCTTAATTGCCTCTACTTTGGACAAATTTGGTTAATTTAATTAATTCTTTATTATTATATCTGACATATCATTTCCTTCTATGGCGGGGGGGGGGGGGCATTGATACATCTAGGATCTGACTTCTATCATTGATACTGATGGAATTTTATGAAAACAAAATTAATATTTTTTAAATTTTACCGAAACCCCAAACATATTTTATCTTTTTTAAAACAATTTGGGTCTCTTTTAGTTGTTGGCCATGTGTCATCGCACCTTCGATCTAGGGACAACACTACATATTACCAGGATTGTCTGTGTCAAATTATATCAAAATCGAACAGTAAAAAAATAATCAAATGATTCATATTTTAATATAATTTAAAAATTTATATTGCATCGATATATATATATATATATATATATATATATATATATATATATATATATATATAAAGTGGAATAAATCAACAGTAAACAACGAAGTGTGCCTAGACCAGGGAAGCAATGTGAATTGGTGTCCACCAAGATCTCATGATCATACAATACGCGATCACGGCAACACAAATTCATCAATGTTTGGTTCAGGCACCTCGCAAAAATACGTATAAGAGAACTAAGACCATCTCGCTCATACACCACAGCACTCATCGAAACCAATTTCCATTCACTTTTTAGTTTTTACGTTCTCTTGGTAATTTTTAATCGTGTCATTATTGAAATTAACTAATATGCTTAGATTCAGGTGAAATGTACTTGTACATATGCCCAACCAACCTAACGTGAGAAGTAGGCTCATTCAGTTCCTTCCATATTGCCAAGTACGCAAAAAAAATCCAGATATATAAAACTAATCCATATTCAATCCAATCTAATCCACTTTAAAACCATTTAAATGGTCTGGTTTCAAATCCAATTTTTCAGATTTTAAATCCAATCCAATTAATTGGATATGGATTGGATATTTGTTTGGATTTTTAAATCTAATACAATTTTTGGGACGATGACGACTAGGTTTTTTTGGCCAACTTCGGTAGGATCTATTTTTTGGTCGATCTCATTTAGAGTTATTTTGGACAACATCAACTGATGATGTTTTTAAGCCGTTATCGGTTGAGACTATTTTTTCGTTAACGTTGGTAAGGGATTTTTAGCCAACATTGGTCGGAATTATTTTTTGGCCAATGTTGTCCAAAGTTTTTCTAGCCAACATTAGATTATTTTTTGGTTGACGTCAGCTAGGGTTTTTTTTATGTCTGGGGAGATTATTTTTTGGTCGACGTCAGGTAGGTTTTTCGACCGACATCCACCAGGGTTTATTCGATCAACATCAGACAAGACTTTTTTTGCCGACGTTGGCTAGGAATTTTTTGGCCGACATCGGTAAAAAAAGCTAGCTAACGTCAGCCAAAATATTCCCCCAATTAATGTTGATCGAAAAAATCCTAGTTGATGTCAACAAAAAATATCCCTAACCAGCGCCGGTCAAAAGAAATAGTCATGGTCAATGCTGGCCAACAAACCCTAACTGACACCAACAAAAAAATAGTTTCAACCAGCATCAACAAAAAAAACTTAGCCAACATCGATCAAAATATAGTATCGGCTAATGTTGGCTAAAAATATCAATGATTGTCATCAGCCAAAAAAACCATAACCAACGTTGACAAAAAAACCAGTCACGGTCAACGCTGATCGAAAACCCCTAGTTGATGTCGGTCAAAAAATATTACTGACCGACATTGACTAAAAACCCTAGCCAACCTCAACCATAAAATAACCTTACCTAAGATCAACCAAAAACATCCTTGGTCGACGTCAACGGAAAATGCACTGACTGACGTCTGTCAAAAAAAGTCCTAGTTGATGTCGGTCTAAAAATGTCTGGGCCGATGTCAGCCTAAATTGTCTTAGTTGAGGTAGGCCAAAAATACCGTAACCAAGATCGATCGAAAATAGTCTTGACCAAGGTCGATTAAAAATAGCTCTTAAATGGACATGTGTTAAGTTTTCACTTTTTAGTGTTTAATTACTAAAATTTGTAATAAAAAAATCTTTATGACATTTAAGTGGATATAAATTGGATATGACCAAATTCATATCCACTTAAATGGATTGGATCTTGAATCCAAATTGTTTTTTAAAAAATATGGATATAGATTTAAGATTCAATCCATTTAAGTAGATATGGATTAAATTCTTAAAAATGAAATCCATACCCACCCTTATTGCCAAGCATTTCCAATGGTAATTGGCTCATTACACCCCGTTCTAGTTCCACCCCAATTTACTCATTTGTGTTGCCACCATTGTCATCGTTTCTAATCAGAATGGAGCAGACCAAATAATGCAACAACCTTTGCAGGTTCCCCTTTCTCTCCCTTTCAATTTAAGGTCTATCTAAATGCTTCCATAAAACTTACAATTTCTTTCACCTTCTAGATATAATAATAATATAACAATACCACCGTGCACATGGATCGACTATTGTAGAGTTGTTATAGCTTAACTAGTAATCTCAAATTCAAATCTTGCATTTTGTCTATAGTGATCTTATCATGCTCAAGTTGTTGGTAATAAATTTGTATCTCCACGATCCAAGTCATCATGTAATCAATTCTAATTTTAATAATAAAGTATTATTTTATTTTCATTGTCATATTTCTCTATTTGACCAAATGGTCAATTTGATAATGTCCTTGATTAAAATTAAAGACTTGTTATTATTATAGAGATTATGATAATGAGAAACAAGTTTTTCTAATTTTAATCTAAACCGTTCTTGATCATAGGATTATTGTAAATAGGATATCAATAATTCGGATAGATTAATATATATGTGATAGTATTTATTGGATAAATATTAATAGATCTCATTTATTAATCTGCATATATAGATGGGTCACATGTTGATGTGATCATTGAACTGACTCAATTGAAAATTTCTAATGGTTAAAATTTACCATAAATTGTCAATAGAAAATTCTCAAGAAGAAGTATAATAGCTTTCTTTGACCTGAGATTGTCATAATAATTAACAGGTTATTTGTTGTATTTTGATTCCGGACACCTAATGCTTTAGAACACTTGTTGAATCAATATTGGATATTATTAAATACCTATAGAATTAATGATTAATCAAGAAGAAATTCATCAACTCTTGGTAATGAGTTTGAACTCTATGAATAAAATTATATCCTAGTCAGGAAAATTAAATAAAAGAATAAATGAGTTTCTTAAGTCGTTATGAATTAACTTAAAAAGGTTTGACAGTAATACCATACTCTAGAGTTAACCTAGAGCAGTAAAGATGGAAGAAATTATTACACTACTCTTCTAATGGTTCTTGAAAGTAAAATGCTACTTCATGTTATTCGGACGTTAAGGAGTGTTGCTAGATGCCTAACTTGATTAGTATATTAATTTGATTAATATATTATCAGCTTAGTATTGAACCTACGGGGTCACACACAAACGAGTGTTCTAATCTCTGTTAAAAAAATTATTTTAATATTTGATGATTAATTAAATTAGAGAATTTAATATGATCAAATGATTAATTGATTTCAAAAAAGTGAAATATTATTATATTTTTGCAAGTACTGAAAATATAAATAATATGAAAGATTTGGTGAAAGAAGAGAAACCAACATGGATGATTTTGTATTTGGAATTTGGGTTGAAAAGACGATTAGACACAAGTTTGACTTGGTCAATTATTATTTCAATTTTAATTGCTAAATGGTTAACAATAAAAGGTAACAAGAAATAATATAGCTTAAAAAAGATACTATCAATAATGATTTTTATTTGATCAGAAATTTGTTATTTTATCTTTAGCATGCTCTAAATAGAGCCTTGGGCTGCATGTTGAATTCATTCCAATATCACTTCTCTATTCTTATTTTTTCACTTGTCAAAGTTGTTGACGAATAAAGGTCAGTCTCGGTGTGATACACGTAGTCTTCACACTATTGAAGAATTTTTATGTTTCAAGAGCTCATCAACAGGTACAATTTTTTTTTAATATGCCATCTATTTATAATATAATTTAAATACAAAATAGATCTTTTTATTCCGTAATGTGTGTTTTTGAACACCTTTTTCCTACGCAAGTAACATTGGTTGTCATCTTTGTCTAAATAATAATAATAATAATAATAATAATAATAATAATAATAGTCTCTTTTTTCATTCTTTGAATGCAGAGAATTTCTTACAGTTCATTTCTTTTTGCTTGTTTTTCAATTTGGTAGTGATTCTTAATTTAATACGTTTTAGCTGAATATGGTAAACTTTATTGCCAAATCAAACATTTGATGTTTTGATAGGAAATGCTTCCAATTGATTATGTAGTATCTGTTTTTGAAATTGTATCTTATTGATTAGCTATTTCATTCGTATCATGATTCAGTGTGTCTTGACAAAGGGGAAGGGACGGTCACAGTTCGATTATTGCCCTCGTTTTTTATTCTCACTTTTGCTTCATCCACTCCGATGCAATGTGCAGCTTCAGCAGCTCTAAGAGCACCGGATTCTTACTTTGTGGAAAAAGAGGGATTATATAGCAAAGAGGGATATTTAGGTTCAAGGTTTGAAGGATGTTGGATTCGAGGTATTTCTTCCACCTAGTGGATCCTACTTTGTGATTGTGGATCACACACCTTTTGGATTGGAAAATGATGTAGCATTTTGTGAGTATCTGATTAAGGAGGCGGGGGTGGCTGCAATCCCTACCAGTGTGTTTTATTTGAACCCTGAGGAGGGAAAGAATCCAGTAAGGTTTACTTTCTGCAAGGATGATGAAACTCTAAAGGCTGCTGTTGAAAGAATGAAGGAGAAGCTTAAAAGAAAATGATCCAAATGCAAGATTTGAGATGGTTTTAGACATGATCAAGTAATTAGAGTATCTATTTGTTTTTGTAGCATCTAAAATATTGTATTGTGGACATTTTTCTTGCTAGAAACATAGAAGTAGGATAGTAACTTCTTGATTGAAAGGGGAGAAAAATGGATACCATATGTGTGTCATAAAGTCCTCAAATCTTGCTATCAGAGACCATTATTTTTCTCTTCCTGATATTGAATTTTTAGTCGGAATTTCGCTTGAATCCTGATGTTGTTCACATGGTGTTACAAGAGCAAGTTATTTTATCATTACAGATTGGGGCGTTCGGAGATTGGATTGGGATTGGATCAAATTTTGAATGAAAAATCATAAAAAACATGAAGGGAATGACATTTTATAAATTCAGGGCCTAGAATAAAGAATTATAAAGACTAAATTGATGCACGTTTACAATTTTAGAGAATAGAATAAAAGATTTTACGGTGTTAAATAAATAGTGTTAATGTTTCAAGTCGTTAGTCGCAGTTTTTGTTGATATTATCATATTGAACACCTACTGAGCCAGACACAAACAAATTTGTGCACATGAGTTTATTACACCCATGCTATTTACACCTTACTATTTAATTTCTCCTGGTAGTGTAGATGAGTTGATTAATTAAATTGTTTGTGAACTAATCAAACTCAATTCATTAGATATTTGATCAAGTTTATTTGTTTAATTAAATAAATAAGTTTAAACTTAAGATTAATTGAGCTCAATAATTTAAATGGTTAAGTACAAATTTTACAGGTTTGACATTAATGGCTCATAAATAAATCATTTATTTAAATTGATGATGAGAATTTTAGCATTTGTTGTTCTTATAATTAATATAGAATTTTGTTGAGAGCATTAAATTAATTTTGATGTTTTTCTTTAGTAAAGAAGTTCTAAATTTTTTCTTTACTGGATTATGAAAATATAATAGTCCAGAATGTTTGAATTTCATATACGGTATGCTAAGCATATATGTTATGTAAATTATTGTTTAATAATTAAATATTTATCAAATGATAAATTGATAATTTAAAATTAATTTAACAAAAATTATTGTAAAGAAAAAATAATTAAGTTATTAATGAGTTAAAAACCACATACTTAAGTTTTCGGTTAGACTCATTTGAATAGATAAGTTAAGACTGAACAATGTATTTTTTTTTTACAAGCCAAACCTAAATTTGAAGTATTTATCTTGACTCAACTCGCCTATTTTACGCCCCTCACTCCCCTCTTCCCTCTTCCCTCTCATCTTCACCCCCCACATTTTTGTAAGAAAAGAAATAGGTTCCCTCTCATCTTCACCCCCCACATTTTTGTAAGAAAAGAAATAGGTTGACGGTGCAAAGAGCAAAATGAAGTGTAGATAACATGGGCCACATTAGGTGCAGTTACTGTATGGCTGTTGCTAGGTGCACCCAGCAATTCAATGAAGTACCAAAAATACCCTCCATTTAAAAAATAAAAGTAATGTAATAAAAAAAAAGCTTGTTCTTCCGTGATAGCTTTCTTCTTCACCTTGCTTCCGCGCTTGTTTCTTCCCCGTGCACCCAGCAATCTCCATTCATGCTTCTTGTTCCCCTATATTGGCCTTCTTCCTCCTCGCCCTGATTTCCTTCTCAATTTGAAATTTGGAGAAGAAGTTGTTGTTCGTGTCCTCCATTGAAGTTGATATCCTCCATTGAAGTAGTTGTTCGTGTTCTCCGACATCAAGGTTAGTCTTCTAGCCTCCTCGTAACTGTTTCAATGGCGTAAATGGCTGTAGGAACCTTAGGATAGATGACATTAATGGCTGGAGGTTGAAGACGAAGGTTCTTCCGCGAGAAGAACCTTCTTCCGCGCATAGGAAAGGGGCTTCTGGGAATTCCCGCGGAAGAAGTGTGGAAGGTTCTTCCGCGGATTCCTGCGGAAGAAGCCTCTGAAGGATCTTCCACGTGATCCAACAGAAGAAGGTTTTGCATTGTCTTCCGCGGACCCGCGGAAGATCCTGCAGAACCTTCTTCCGCGGACTACATTTTGTTTTCGCGGAAGAACCTGCTAAAGCTTCTTCCGCAGGCTACATTTTCTTCTCGCGGAAGATCCTGCGGACGTTCTTCCGCGGATCATGTTTTGCTGTGTATTTTTATTTTTCTGTTTTTTTTTTTGGATTATACCTAAATTTATTCATATTATTAGGTAGTTTGTGCTATTTAGTTGCTATTAAAAATTGCGTTTGTATGTAAAATGAAATTATTTTTTGTGTGATTTATATATGCATTAGGATGTCTAAATTGAAGTGTTAGGATGTCTAAATTGAAATTATATTTGGTGTGATTTATATATGCATTAGGAAGTAACTATGTGATTTTAGCATAATAATAGCCATCATTTTAAATAAAATATAGTTGAATTATTATTTTTTTTATCATAAATATTTCACATAATAATAGTCTGAAAAATTTCTTAATTTTTAATTTTAATTAATTCATAAATAAAGATAATTATAACTTAATAAATAAATTATCGATAAAATGTAACCATCTAAGCATTTTGATGAGACTCATTTAAGCACCTAATTCATTTAATCACCTAAGCAGAGTTACTTCATTGAAGAGATTAAGAGCTTATGAAATACTTATATATGAAAGAATAAAAATAAATGATGTGTACAAAGGGAGCTCCATTTAAGCATGAAAAGAAAATACAATAGAGTTACTTCATCGGCAAGAGGAATTGAAGACCATCATGGATAGGACCAATTGCAACATCATGGTTGGTGGATTAGTTGACGATGTTGGGATAGTTTATTCTTTTTGAGACAAAACAACGAGAGAACAATATTTGAGGAAATGACATTTTCTTCTGTTTTATTCATTTATTTATTTAGGATATGAGTAGAAATACGATAGATCCTTGCTTGGGGCTATACAAATATTTTCATATTAAGTTTGTCAGATGTTAGACTATTCAAAACATCTTTTAAATCTAATAAGTTAACCTAGTTATAATAATAATAATAATAATAATAATAATAATAATAATAATAATAATAATAATATTGTTATACTATTTTGTACTTTGAAACAACATAAACTAAATTGTATTAGTCGTGAAATGATACATTTGGACACAGTGGCATTTCAACCTTACATGCAAATAGAGGTTTGAAAACTTAATTTGAACAAATTAGTAAGAAACATACAAAACATGTGTTTGAACAAATTTGTAATGACAAAGCTTTGTTACCAATTATTTGAATATTTAATTTGACCGAAAAAAATAAATGTTCTTCATGATTTCAGATCATGGTTAGAACACGAGGTTTAGGTCGTGCGTTAGGAGCTGGTAAAGGTAGAGGCATTAGTGAGGATACGCATGAGGCTGATGTTCCTCTGTGTCGCAGACCTACTGCTTCAGCACGTAGGCAACAGGTTCGTCTGCGTGAGGACGTGACAGAGAGACCTGAGGATGTGCCTCAGTTGCATGAGGATGTTCCTCATGTGTCTGATGCCACCCCAGAGATGACAGGCGCCGCTGATGCTGTTCAAACCGAAGGAGTGGCTACTGATGGGAGCTTGGGGTCACCTGCTGCAGATGAAGGTTTCCCCGGTGGACCACGCGACCCATCGATTTTGACCGATTTTGCTGAGCATGTCGCACACAGCATCTAGAGTGGACAGGTACATAGTTTTTAATGTTGACTAATTATATAAAAATTATTTGTAGTTGGATTTTTTTTTATATACACGTTATTGTAAATTGTTATTCAATTTAGGAACAACCCGATCTGAAGTTGGTCTCCCACGGTAGAAAAGTAGATAAAATTGGGAGACCAGCGCCTGAGATCGAAGGGTTGGTTGCTGGCACCGGATTAAGTCCACTGATCAGGTGTTCTGTTATCACCACTGATCCTGGACTCATATCCGCCTTCATCGAGAGGTGGCATCGCGAGACTAGCACGTTCCACCTGCCAGTAGGCGAGTTGACGATCACGTTGGATGACGTGGCGTCACTCCTACACCTTCCCATCACTGGCGTGTTGCATACGTTCGAGCCGCTTGTTACTTCAGACACCATTTGTCTATTGACGGAGCTTCTTGAGGTCAGTCATGAGGAGGCTACATTTGAGACCCGGCAGGCTGGTGGGCCTCATGTCCGGTTGGGGTGGCTTCGAGACTTGTATCAGAGCTAGTGCAGGACCAGACGATGGGTTGTAGCAGCCCGCACGTATCTACTCCACTTGGTGGGTTGTACTCTTTTCGCCAATAAGAGTTCAACCCATGTACATGTCGTACACCTGGAGGCTTTCAGGGACCTAGCGCAGGCAGGGGGATTCGCCTGGGGAGTGGCTGCATTAGTCCACATGTACGACCATCTGAATGACGCGTCGCAGGCCTCTACACGGCAGCTGGGCGGTTATATTACACTTCTCTAGGTACGTATTATCACTAATAATTTAATATGAAGTAGCATTGAATCTCTTTTTTTGTATTGATGTTGACTATGTCTTTGTAGTGCTGGATATACGAGCACTTTCCTACAGTGCATACATCCGTCGTTCATGATGCTTATGATGAGGGGAGCCCAAGGGCTTGCATGTGGCTTACGGGTAAGGCTCATATTACGGGGATCAAGGGAGCCCCGTATCGGAGACGTTTGGATGCCCTGAGTGTGACTGACGTGTGATGGATGCCCTATGGTGAGCACCGGCGAGTCAGGGCCTTTGACTTGATATCATCGTACACCGGCCAGCTCAGATGGGGTCAGATTGTGGTGTACGTTCGACCTGAGCGGGTTCTTCAACAGTTTGGCTACCTTCAAATGGTCCCTCCACCATCGGTTTGTGATTCTTTGACGGGTGATGATATAGATGACTGGTGGCTAAATTTTCCAGACCATTTGGTGCCTTCAGGGGAGCTCTGTGTAGTTCCTGGACAGGTGGCGACAGACTACATGGAGTGGTTTTTTCGGATATCGCACTCATTCGTCACGTGGACCGAGGAGACTGCTGCGTCGAGACATCCGCCTCCCCCTCATCATGAGGAGTTCGTCGAGCCACCCATCCCCAAGGTTTCAGTCGCGACCGATCTCCGTACGCATTCAGTGGTAAGCATAACTTCTGTAGTTTTTCATAATTTAAATTTTTTTAAATGTGATACTGACTTTGTTATTTTGACTGTGATAGGTTCAGTGCGAAGGATGTCAGGGGATGGCTCAGGATTTAGGAGCGATTGCTGAGGATTAGGAGCGGGTCATCAACCTCAGGATGGTCACTGAGGGCACTGACTTACATGACATCATGACTCGTTGTCTGAGGAGAGCTAGAGGTGACACCGCAGATGGAAGTCTTAGGCCGCGCCAGAGACGCCGCATAGATTAGGATTTATATTTTTATTGTACTTAAATTATTAATTTTTGTATTTGTTTATGTATATCATAAAACACATTTACTTACATCATTTATGATTTTTGTTTGTCTCTCTATAAATATATGGTTTGAAATTTAAATATAAACCACACACATGAGTCATATTTATAATGGCATTTGAATATATAAAACAAAGAAGATAAAATAATTTGTAATTTAAATGTTAACATTTATAACTATTCTGAAATTATATATTTTAACCATATATATACGTACACTAAAGAATAAAAAAAATTGGTTTTGTGCCTTTTAGAAACATGCCTAAGTACCCCTGTTCGGGCTTTTTTTAAAATTATGTGGGAGCCGCTTGAGACAGTCCAGTGCCGCTATTTGGCATGTTTGCACGTCAAGGAACCCAAAAAAAATAAAAGCAGTGCCCCGTTCCATCGAATCGCACCTCAAACGAAGGCACCAAAAATTAAAAAAAAAGTTGGTTTTCAGCTTATTAGAAACATATAACTACCATTCAGTTCAACACAAATATAACAATTTGACACAGTAACACTTGTTCACGGACCAATTGATTAATTACATGAACATAAACCCAATGTACATATACATACATAAATATTACAAGTTCAGTGTCCGCTTAGGTCTACATGCGTTGTATTAATTGTCATTAGGCTTAAGTATTGTTGCATTCTACCTACATATGCAATTGGCCATTGTTTTGCCTCCGGATACGCATTGCTTGACCACAACAACGCCATAGGCGATAAGGGACAACGATCTTTCAGAAAAACCTGTTGTAAGTGAAATTACAATAATAAGTTAAACAAACAAACTAACACATTCAATAATTGAAATTATTTGAGTAAACAAATTTTCAATGGACCTGAACAAAATGATTGCCATACACATGGCCGACGCATATTATGCGGTGCGCAGCAGAATCGGCCGGTGGTCGACTTCTGAGAGGAAAAAATGTGAAGCTCTGTTGTCGTGATAATGATACAAGGATTACATTATATCTTGATGCAATTACATATCATATATCCGTTATATCCATCCATTTGTCCATACTAACCTAAATCACATAAAAAATACACGTGTCAGTCATGTTAACATTACTTATATTTTTAAAAAGCATAAAACACATACCTTGGATAACCCATCCACGTGTAGGGACAACCTCAGTTGTTCATATCTCTCCGTGCCACCAAAGATCTTTATGCAGTCTTGCGACCATTTCCCAAGTTCTTTTCCCCCATACCTAACAAAGCGGAAACTGACCGATATCCACAATTACCATCCGCTTTCACATCAACAACATCCTCAATGAAACCATGCATAAATGGCGGAAATTGATCCAACATGGGGATCATCCTTGCTGGCTTCAGTGGTGCAAAAGATGATGCACTGGGTTTGACTGAGGTGTTGCTGTTTTGAACCGAATGATAAGCATCAACATACTCCCAATAAGATGGATCACGCTTTGTCGATCTTTCGCTTCTTTTCATTACCTTTTTCGGGGCACCTTTCGTCTTAACCTTTGTTGGAGGAGGACACATAGAAGTCTCATCAGGAAACGCAAATTCTCGGAGTTTACTCTTGAAAGTAACTTTCTCACAAACATCAAGTTCATCGAATCTTTTATATATTCTATCCATCTCTTCCTTGATGCTCACTTCGGCCTCACATAGCCCCTGGTCTGAAAAATTAAGTCTCCTCCAGTACATATGAACTACATCCAGTGGGATGCTGCCACCCTCATACCTTTGTAGCTCGCATGCACAAGGAAGACCTAGCGTGGTTCTCAAGACACACCCACAAGAAGACGCATTGTCTTTCAAATAACGTACGCGCTCAAACTCAACCGAAATTTCATTTAAAGCGTACCTTGACACCATTCCCAGAAGCCTCTTGTATAAGGTTTTCTTAAAAACATGACCAACAACATGCGTACTTGTTTCGAATGATGCTCTAATTTCAATGTGCTGCAGCGTCATCATGTTGTTCATTGCATCCCAAACACTGCAGAGGTCTCCAACGCTATTCTGTAATATCCTCTTCAAAGACCAATGAGCATATTCAACCCTACATTTAAAACACACAACAGAGAAGACAAATTAATAACATTAATGTTCCAAACAATCATTTAAACAAACTTGAGAAAAATAATAAAACATGTAAATACCTATTTGTTGTTGTGTTGCCTAGGTGCATCACCTTATTCGTCCAGGCCGTGATAAACTTCTCCTTGTGTGGGACAATCCATGTCTCACATACGTAGTCAACGAGCATTGGCCACGGGGAACACGCTACTTGAAACCTTTGAAGGTGCTCAGGGAACTCCTGTTCCGAAGGACAATCTACCAGGTTACCCCAGCTATCCATTACGTAGTCCCAAGCATTCTTCTGGCCAACAAGCGATTTACACTTTGCCTTCACATTCTTGTCTATGTGAAACCTGCACAACAAATTCTTACACTCCGGAAACACAACTTTCACAGCATTCATCAGGGCTAGGTCTCTGTCTGTGACAATAACAACAGGAAGGCGATCGTTTCTTAAAAAAAGGCCTCGAAACCGTTCCAATGCCCATACAAGATTGTTCACGCGCTCACCCTCCAGATATGCAAACCCAGCAGAGAAAGTCATCACGGTTGGTGTCACCCCCACAATGTCAAGCAATGGGAGCCTGTACCTATTTGTTTTGTAGGTACTGTCTATCAAAAAAAACAAGATGACATGCGTTACATAACTTAACTGCATCTGGGTGACACCAAAACAAATCACGCACCACATCTTCATCCTTCAATCTATGCCAATGAATGTATTGGTCACATTCAAGCAGCCTCATTAGGTGTTGCATTTCACTGTCATCTCCTCTAATTGAAGAACGGTATGCACTTCTTGCATTATAGATTTGTTTGATTGTGGTGCAACTGCTGCTGTTGTGCTCCTTCAACGTTAGCAGAATGTTTCTTGGTTTCACATTCGACTTCGTCATATCAGCAATGATATTCTTCTCATCATCTGTCAACCTCCCAACATATGGATGTCCAACTAAGGTCTTCGCCAATTCATGGTTGTGAATCCCACATATCAGCTTCACCGCCCAACCTTCACCTCCATGCACTGGTTTTCCATGAATCTTAAATGGACAACCACATTTTCTAGTACCTGTGTCTCTTCTAACAAATTCTTTCTTCCTACCCTTGTACTTACCGCTCCTTTCACACCCAATTAAGACAAATGAAGTTCTTCCTCTGCTGCCAGTATATGTATCAAACCTCATAATTACTGCAACAAAACCATTTTCATGGGCAACCGTTCGAGTCCACTTCAAAACATCTTCTCGGGTTTCAAAGACCTAGGACAAAATCACAACATATTAATTTTTACACAAATCATACATTAGACCAAACAATTAAAATTGATCGACATGATTACTTGAGAAGTATTAAAAGCATGTGAACAATTAACATGTGCTCGATTCACACCACAATCTTCTTCTTCATTTTGAAAATCCATATCAACTTCTTCGGACATCGCACTGTAATATGCCCATTGATCTTCGTCCATCTTAATTCAAAGTATAACTATCACCTAATTCAACATTCAACTAAATAATTTGAACAATACAGCAACCCAAAAAATTTACAAACTATCAATATCAAACTAATTCAACATTTGACAACCTCACACAAATATTTAATCTACATATACATAACCAAATTCAACTTTTAATTACATAATTCTAAAATTATAACCTACAAAGCTCATTTAACCAAAAAATACCTCAACCTAGGCAAAAAAAATCAACAATTCAATCAACAAATATATTTTTATGTTTCACATAAATTACAAATAGAATTAACCAAAATAGCATTCAAAATAATCTTAAAACAAAAAAATCATAAAACAAATTACTCCACGGAAGAAGTTGTCTTCCGCAGATGTAATATCAACTGCGAAAGACAGTTTTTTCCGTGGAGTCTCGCGGAATATCAACTGCGGAAGACAGCTTCTTCCGTGGAATCTCACGGAAGACGTCTTCCGTGGACTCCTCGAAACAAGTTTTTTTCTTCCCCAGTTGTAATGTCTTTTCGGAAGAAAATTTTTTGCGTCCAATCTTACATCATTCTACTACCAAAAATAAACAATCAACCACACAAAACAGCTACGTACCTTACTTGACAAATATCACACTAAAGCAGAGCACAAGCACAACCAGCACCGACAAAAATCGCACAGCACAAGCACCAGAACGGAGAAAACGCACTAGAATGGAGAAAACGCGCACCGGAGTGGAGGAAACGCAGGAGAGAGAAAGCAAAAAGAAAGAATGAAAAAAAAAGTTTCTATATAAGGAAAACGTACAAGGGCATTTTTGGGTTTTTAAAAATTTTCTGGGTGCACCAGCAATGTTGCTGGGTGCCCCTAGCAATTCCCTTACCGTATTCCGCCCATAGGCCACATTAGGTGCAGTTACTGCATTCAGCCCATGGGCCATGGCCTTATCATGATATTGTACTCTCTCTTTTTCTTTACAAGTAAAAAATTTCTAAATTGGCATCATAGTTTCCAACAAGTTTGTTCAATGGCCCCTTTTTTTCGAATGATAAATGTTATCAAACGCGACAGAATATATATATATATATATATATATATATATATATATATATATATATATATATATATATATATATATATATATATATATTAAAAGGTAGTTTCTAAATCAAAATCAAATTCTAATGCAATCACATATTTTTCATGTTTGATACGTGTCCTATAGATTTTTTTCATATCAAGTCAAATTAAATTTTAATTTTTTTAATTGATTATTTAATTAAAAAATTATTTATTTAAGTTAATATTTAAATATCTTCAATCAAGATTAAATATAACAATATATTCATAAGCTATCATTAAGATAATATCTTATTGAATTATGATTATGATTTTCAAACTTTAAATGCCTATAATTTTTTTAATTACCAATAAATCAACTTTCTTAAAAAATTTATAGTTTATCTTTATATTTACCAGTATATCTACTTGTTTGTTTAAGATCACGCGACCTGTACATGCGATTTCATAGAAGGAAATACTTGATCCATTTTGTTCGATCACCTCTCATAGTATTTCTTCACTTTTGTGACAAGATATTTTATTAAATTATTCTTTTAATAATACTTTTTAAATATGAGTCATTTCTCTTTAAAAAAAATTGTTATAAAATTCTTAAGTAAGTTAGTTTACTCAAATGTGAAATGTCATTCAAACACTAATAGTTTGGGAGAAAATCCTTTTGCAGAGGATTAATTTCAGACCTTAGCATCTATACAAGTTGATGGATATCTGGATTTATTTCTTCAGATTTGCTCTTCTAGAAATCATGATTCTAAAAATAAAAAATCTATTAAACAAGGATGGATCATAAAATACTAAGATAAGATCTGAGAATAAGATAGAATAAAAAAAAAATCTTGAAATCTATCCCAGCTAAAAAACAATCTTGTCTGCCGTGAATGCGACAAGCTTTGAGTAAGGGTTCTCTACTTCCATTCCTTGTGCGGCTTGTCTTATGACACCATTTTTTTTATATATAGTTGAGTGATCATTATTTATTCTAAAGTGTCCACTTGATAACTAATACTGCCTCAAATTTTATTTTACCTTTTTATCGGTTTCGAATTCAAACTCCATAGGCATCTGAAAAATCGACAAAATTATGGCTGTTGTCGCAAAACATGTTTCATTAAACACTTATCTTGGTGGCTTGGTGGCTGTCATGAGAGGATGGGGTTGTTTCTGAGTTTTGAAGTGAAACTAATTATTAAAAAATGTGATTTAGTTTGGATAAGTTATATAATTCAAATTTAAACAAAATTAATATGATTTTTTTCGAATTAGATTGGAATGGTTATTTCAGTCTCAATTCAATACATGATTTTCTTTAATGGCAATTCTTTTTATTTAAGAAATAACACTCATTCAATAAAAAAATCAAATACCTAATAAATATAAAAGAAATAGTTCAGACTATTAATCACATTATAACCTACAAATTTACCTATATTATAAATCACAGTGAAAATAATACTATTAATTTTTAAAAAAAAATACTAATATATGTTTATCATAATTAAACAGTACAATAGCTTTTAGGTTAACTGGTTAAGGCTTATTTGAAGATATAAAAATAATATAAGTTTAATAGATTTGCAGTTTGGTTTGATTTTTTAATATGTTTTGAACTTTTGGTAGAAAAATATTTTGGGTGGGGAATCCTAAATGAATCCCAAGACTAAACTAATACAAAATTTCACCTTTTGTATTAAAATAAAATAGGATAAAATATGTTTGGATTTCCCTAAAATTTAAAAAGTATAAATTTTATCTTCATAAAATTTTTATATTAATTTGATCACTATAGAAATAAACCATATTTTTGTCGGTCCTTAGTGGTAACTTTATTAAACGACAAGTGTAATTTGATAACAAATAAATTAAATAATTTGTGGCGGTTAAAATCCCCCAAAATGAATAAAAAAAATTGGTAACTAAAAACTCCAAAAAATTACAATTTTGTCACTTCCCAAGTGATTTTCTCGCATTTTCTAATGAAATTAGAAAAAAGATGAAACAGCATTGAGTTCTAGTTCTTCTAAGTATGCTTGAAAAGGTAAAAATAAAAAAATTAACTATGTCAAATATGGGTGCTTGTCAATAAAAAAACAATTTCCTCCCTAAACCAACATCTACGACCAAGCCACATATAAAACAAGGGAAAAATATTTATAAAAGTGAGTTTCTTAACTTTTTTAATTATTGGAACAAATTAGTATATGAGTATCTTAGAAGTGATATGATATTATAAGGACCACAAAAATTGATTTAATATTATTTGAGATATCCAAAGTGAATATCTCAAACTCCTAGCATGGGAGATGCCTTTGATCTCATCAATAAATCATCTAATGAAATTATCAAATTATTTTTCAAATAACCAAATTAATACAAGAAAAATTATAACAATAAAATTAATATTTTTTAAATTTTAAAGGAATCCAAAACATATTTTATTAATAAAATATAAACGAACTTCCAATCTTCCATGTAGTGGATATCAGGCTTTAGGCCCACAAACACAACAAATCTCATAATGAGGCATATCCATTTGCGGCCCGAAGCTGGCCCGCTGTAGCTTTCGGTTTACGCTTTTCGAATTATGCATTTGGAGAACGTAAAAAATAAAATTAATTTAGAAAAGAATGCGTGTTTTCTTTTCTATTGGCCAAGTAGGAGTCAGTATAGTATGATGATAAATTGATAATGATTGGGAGCTTTAACCATAGTCGATAGTTGGTAGTTGCTACTTGCTATGACGTTTTGAAATTATTATCTTCCTCGTATATTTGCCGACCTGATTTTATTTATTAAAGTTTGCGTTGTTAAATTGATAACAACCCAAAATTATGATTTGGATTACGTATATTTGTCAGCTTCGTTCAAATAAATAAAATTTGTAATAACGAAATTAAAGAAAGTAAAATTTATAAATTTTACATTTTAATGAATAATATTATTAACTTTTTTTTCTAAATAAAATCAGTATAACAAGAAGACACTCTCAATATTATAGGATAAAATGACAATAACACGTTGGACTTGAACCACAAGCATTTCACCACCAGTTGTAACTACTCAACTAGAGGTGCCGGAAGATCTCCTTTGGGATGGATTTCCCACTAAACAAGAAAATTGGCCAAAACTTCAACTCATATTTATAGGAAAGGTGAGAGTTCATACTAAATCCTTAATAACTCATGTCGATTGATAAAATTATATTACGTATATGGACAAAATTATATTAGTTATTTAAGAATTCTTACAAAATATTTTTTAAAAATATATTGAAAAATGAAAAATTAACATGAGTGAAATTCATATCTTACTAGGTAAGGATACAAATCACAAGTATTTTTTATCAACGTCTCTAAAAATTCACAAGCAATTTTTAGAATAATGAGATTTTGATATATTTTGAAAACGAAAGGGGGTTGTGAGAGATTTTCAAAATGAATGAAAGATTATATTCTTTCATGAAAATGTGAACTATGAAAAGTTGTATTCTTTCATGAAAGTGTGTTCTTTAATTTTATTTTTTTAAAAGGTCAATGTTAGTTATTTTTCTTACCGAATTTGACAGAACCTCCTTACAGTAATGCTCCTCCATGAACGACTGCAAGGTATACCTGTGAAGATATTTTGACACTCAAGTTAGCGGCACAAAGGTATGCAAGTATCAGAAAGTAGGTTGGATTAAGAGTTAGTTTACCTTAATCTTGGTCATCCCCTTTTATAGATGTGAAATTGGATGATAAAATATCATTTTCTCTCGTAAGATAATATAAATAGGAAAATATGTGATTATATCTTATCTTTCCTTTAATAATAGATAACTTTTGGTTTTAGGGGATATCTTTATCTTTCTAGTAAAAGATAGACTTTCCCATTTACCTTAATTATATTTGTCTAGTGCTTTGGATTCCTAGTAGACTACTTGGCTAACCACCAAGTGTGGAGGCTTGCTGAGTTCAAGTAGTACATATGCCCCTCAAGCTCTGAAGCTAGTTGTAGTATCTATTGTGAAAATAAACTAAAGTCATCAACTCTGATGTTGCTATCTATCAGTCGATTCCATGTATTACTCATCAGTTTGATTGTAGCCAAGTCCGACAAGAATTTTCTCTTTAGCCAAGTATTTAACCTAGTCATAAAGGGAGATAAGTTAGTCAATTCGTGCCAAGTCCAAATGGTGGCATATTTGAATCAACATCTTGTCAAATCTTATGTTTGTTCAAACGCATTAAATGCCTTTGTGCATTTTTAATATAAAGCACAATGATTACATTCTTGGGATAGCCAAAAGTTATGTCTTTTCCCAACCATTGATTTGTTGAGAAAGATACAGTCTAACAATTCAAATGGGTGTGTCCTTTTGGTCCTTAGAAGCTTCCATAAGACTATAAAAAGGGAGAGAAAACTCTTCTTCTCCTATTTTGAGTTTCTCTCTCTAGCCAAAACATTTTTTTTTGTTCTTCTTTCTTTTTTCGATCGGCTTTCTGTTTGTTCTAGTCAACTCCTCCCCCCCCCCCCTCTCTTTTTCCAGGTATGCCTTTTTTACCCTCCTACTTTCTTCGTTATTTCTCATTCAAGGGAAGGTTTTGTGCGCTCCAGTGGGGGCACGATGTTGTCATTAAAAGTTTGCCTTATTGGCGAGAGTCCAAATTATGACCCATTTCACCATCACGGTGGCTCTAATGTCGCCAATGACCAAGAGTCTAGTGTTCCCGTCAATGGTGTCGTCGCGGTTGCTGGCGTCACTGCCACCATCCATAAAAAAATTTAGGGGGATGAGGCCGAGTACAAATGTTATTAACTTGGACTCGGGGACCATTGTTGTTCAAATCATAGTCCCTTGTCCAGTTATTTGTCCTTATTCTCTTCCTTCCAAAAAGCCCAAAAGAAGTACCCTTATGTAACCTTTTAGAGTTATTCTTGGGTTTATGGTGAAGTCGGAAGTTATTCAACTAGTTTCCTAACTTATGAATCGATTACTGACTTCATAAAACGTGTTGAATTTTGCCATATAGATGGTCCTAATGTGATGATCATCGACTCCTGTCTTGAGAGTGAATGTGTCTTCATGCTTGCCTATCTGGCTGAGACACACTTCATATATGTGTACTCTTTTCCTTTTACACTACTTCATATCACTATCCCCTTTGACAAGTTTTAGATAGATGTTCTTCGAGAGTTGAATGTCGCTTTTACCCAATTGCATCTGAATGCTTGGGCGGACATCTATTTTATGCAATGAGTTCTTCATCACTCTACCTATCCTAAAATTCCTTCATTACTACAATTATTTTACTTGGCAAGGGGTGATTCATTTTCCTTTCTATTGGAGTCTTTCGTTGAATAAGGACATCACAAAACCTATACATGTGTACTATAACATCCCAATTTTCATAAACTAATTTAAAAAGGATTGTTATTTGTAAATAAATAGAGTTTTAGAAAAAAAAATGATGAGGTTTTATAATTAAATAAATAAGGGGAAATAACTTTATTAATTAAAATAATGGTTTGAGAGAAAATAAAAAGGGTATTTTATTATTCATTTGATGGAGAATAAAATAGAGTTTCTTTTTTTATAAAATAATAAAAATAAATAAATAGAGTAAATAATAGGTCGTGAATACTCCTAGCTATAAATAGAAAAATGCTAGGTCAGTTTTCAGACTGACTCCTCAGCCGCCTCCTCCGCCTCTCAATTTCGTTTTTCCTTCTCAACCTCTCTTTTCCCGCAGACCACCAAACATGTCTCAAAAAACGACAATCTCAGACTCATTCACTGTTGGATCGTCGTAAAATTTAAGCACCAGGTTCACAACCAAATTCCGAGAATTCTCACCGTTGGGAATTTCAAAATCGTGTCTAATCTTAGAGGAATACCCTTTGCATTATAACCTTTTATTTTCCCGCAGAAACCCAAAAATGTCTCGGTAAAACTATGATTTCGGATTCGTTAACCGTTGGATTATAGTCAAATTTGGATATGTTGTTTGAAATTTAATTGCGCACACTTTTACCGTTGGGATTTGAGAGATAATATTCGTGGAGGGAGAAAAAGGAATTGCATGAAGATAGTGCAAATGGAGGCTTTAATCCCTTCTCATTCTTTCTAACGTTTGGCAACTAGAGAAATCTCAGGAACTTGTTAGAAATGTCTCTATCACTGTCGGAAGACACGTGAATCCTCTTAGAGGTAAAGGATGAGTTATTCACAATTGGGGATTAGTGAGAACATGTGTAGGGATCCTTAGAGTATATTAATTGGAATGAATTTTGGGATGTTTGCAATTTTTATTTTGTCTGTATGATTATAACTGCGAATTATATATGTTTGATTAACCATTTGATGTCTCAATGAGAAATTGTTGTTAAACTAATGTGTTCTGGTGTTGAGTGTGAACCCTTAAAAAATTAAACTCTTTTTATTAACGTGAATTATATTCTAAATAGTATTGTTTTTAATGACGTATTTTATATGAATTATTAATAATGTAGGTTGATTTACTCTCTCTCTGTGTGTGTGTGTGTGTGTGTGTGTGTGTGTGTGTGTGTGTGTGTGTGTGTGTGTGTGTTGTGAATTGTACAATAACCCGACCAATGTTGATATTGAAAAAAGTGTTGATGCGCAGTGTTAAAGAGAAATTGTAGGTTTCCTATTTAGGAACTAGTGTTAAATTGTAGCGTAATGTGTTCAACGTGTTTGAGAACACGAGTGTGAGGTCGTGAGTATTGTATAATTCATGAGCAATGTCTATGAATGAAATATGTGATGAATTGTGGAATAGCATGTTGCTTTGAGATTATAGTATTGTTATTGAGATTATACCATTGTGATTGAGATCAAGTGTATGTAATTAATTGAGTATGCACGTGATTGAGATGTTGTGTGCATTGAGTTATGAACTATGAATTGTACAATCACACGACTAAAAGTCCCTTTAAGGGCGACGAGTTAATGTTAAGTCCATTTTAGGGCGACGAGTTAATGTTAAGTCCCTTTTAGGGCAACGGGTTAAAGTTAAGTTCCTTTAAGGGCGACGAGTTAATGCTTAGACCTTTAAAGGGTGACAAGTTAAAACTATTTTGAGAATAATTAAGGAGTCGTGTGTTTTGTACAATTCATAGATAGAGTCTGTGTGCTAAAATGATTTTAGGGGTTGGACCTGAATCAGGAGGGAGAGGCCCTGACGGACTCTTCAGAGTATAGGCCTTGGGGGTCACCGAGTTTGAGTGCTCCTTTAAGTCTATGCTGATCCCATATGGTTGGAGCATTCTCGTAAAATATCGTGACCCTGGCTGGTCTCCCTATGATCTTACTTAGTGAGAGTGACCTGACAAACTCATTGTGTGGTGTGTCTTGTTATGTACTCCGAAGCACCCCAGGGTGGTTTTTTACTGACATGGTACCACATTGCATATAGGTTTGAGTCTTAGCATAACTGTTGCATACGCTTGCCAATTGTTTATTATGAAATTGATGTGTTATTATGTCTTGATCGGAGTGTGTGATTCTTGTGTAATGTGATTGATGATTGAAAAGTGTGATTGATGATTGAAAGGTGAATTTTGAATGACAAAGTGGTGGAATTATGTGAGTTATATTTAAGCAAGTTTTATTTTGTTTATATGATATGTATATCTAGTTGTTTTGCTTCTCTATTAGTTAGGAATGTGATAACTCACTCCCTGTGTGTTGTTTGTGTTTGGATACTGTAATGATCTTGAACTTTGTGTTCGGGGGAGCAGATGGCTAGGTCAAGTGCTTTAACGAACCTTGTGCTAAAGGACGTCAGGACACAATGCTCTGATAGGATGTGACAGTGGGGCATAAGTTTTTATATTAATTGCATGATGTTAGTCTATTTTATTTTATCTCACTGATTTAAAAAAATATTTTTGTAAATTTTGACGGCCTTATTTTGAGTCGAATATGTTTTAATAAGTTTTAATTGATAATAGTGAAGTGAATGTGAACCTTTTACATGTGTGAATTTGGTTACCGATATTTTTATATATTTTATTTATTTATATATATGTCGGGGTAGAGGGTGTCACATCTACTTCCAATCATAAGGACATGATTGTAATCTACTAGTTTCCTAGGACTCTTCAATGTAAGACCTTGGTGAACATGCCTTTCTCAAAAACTTATGTTTTGTTTCACCTTGCTTTCTTTATTGAGTTCTAACCTTTCCTTTTTTTTTCTTTATTAAGAATTATGGCTAAGTTAGATTACCAATCCATTAAGAAGGCTCAGGCAACATAGGTTAAGAAGGATAAAGCCGAGAAAAAGAAGGCTGAGAAAGCTAAAGATGACAAAGGCAAGAAGCATGATGAGGTGGAAGAAAAATGGGTGCCCCCTCCTTCTTTCATCAAACCTAGTGCCGCGAAGAGGGCCCATCCAAGTCATTCTCATCAACAAGATGTTGCAGCAACAAGGCAAAGGGTGGAACTTGTTCCAATTGCTACTCCTTCCTCCATCAAGAGTCACCCGCCTTTCTTTCTATGAAGGATAGGGTTAACTCTTTGGGATTAGGACTTCAACCCACATGCCTTTATCTAGTCTTCAATGCTTAGCTAGTCAGATTGTGAGATGTTGAGGGAAGCCGATCAACAAGCATCAATGGATTCCATTGCTAACTTCCAAGTAAGGACTTGGAGAATTGTAGATTTTTGGGCTAATGAGTTTGAGAAGACTGTCACCAAGTCCAACAAGGCTCAAACTGAACTTGACAAGGTAGAGCAAGCTTTAGTTAAGGCCACTAGAGGGAATGAAACACTACTCCAATCAATCGAGGAATCCTAGAAGTCTCTTGAGAGTTCAAAGACTAAGTTAAAAGAGGTAGAGGCCCAAGAAGAGGCCTTGAAGACCAAGCTCACTATAACTGAGGCTTCTACTAAAGTTCTCAAAAAAGAGATTGAACGCCTCAACAAGGAATTTTCTCTTTTCAAGGTGAATGCAGAGAATTTGAAGAGTGATCTTAGTAAAGTTGAGTATGAGATCCTCTAGACTCATAAAGCAAGCTTCTTCAAGGCCACTCGTTAAGTCAAGTACTTCTTTAAAGAAGTTGGTCCCTTCCTTTTGATATTGATAATGGCATGAATCATCAAGGGGAGTTGGTTCCTAAAGCTGAAGTGCTTGTGGAGGGTGTCGTTGAAGAGCCTACTCAGCCTGCTCCTTAGTACTTTTTTATTTCTCTTTTTGTAAAGGCTTGGGCTTGACCTATCGAAAGGGTCCCCATTTGATTAATATTAACACCTTTTTATTCTAAGTGATCTAATTCTTTTTATTGCTTTTCATTATCTAATTTTCAATTAGGAACTACTCAGTAAAACAATCCCTTTAAAAGGTGTTAGCCAATTTTTATTGGTCTATTAAATTTTATCGAATAATTTGATTGATTCTCACTTTATGTAAGCTAAGTGACTTAGTCTAATTTTAGTTGAATCTTTCGATGGCCTAACTTGGTCATTTTCAATACGTATTTAGTCGAATAGCTTAGTTTCTTTGGTATGTCTTTAACCAATATAACTTACGTATCAATCTACTTTTAGTAGAGTAACTTTGTCTATTTTGGTATGCTTTTAGTTGTTTGACTTAGTTGTCTTTAGTATCTTTCTAGTCGAGTAACTTAGCTTTTTTGGTCTCCTTTTAACCAAATAGTTGTTTATAGTCTATATTTAGCCAACTATGATTGTTGGTCTATTAGTAAGCCAAATACTACTCAGTCTTATCTATGCCCTAGATTGGGTCTTTAGTCGGAGAAACCATTCGGTCTACTCGGATCTATGAAGCCAATAACAATGATAAAAAGAATACTTTTATTCAATGTAATATTTGGGTATGCCTCACTAAAATCTCTCTAACAAAAAACCTCATGGGAGGAAATATTAGAATAGAAAAAAGAGTACATCACAACTTACAAGATTAATTGTAGTAAAATTTGAGATGAGCAACATTTCAGGTTCTTGGAATTGCCTTGATAGATAAGTACTCTAGTTAGTAGGCTCCATTTCAGAGTGACTCAACAACTTGGAAAGGATTTTCCCAATTTGTAGCAAGTTTTCCTTCCTTGGCATATTTTTGGGCTTCTTCACACTTTCTTCATACCAAGTCTTGTACCTGAAAGTTTCTCTACTTGACCCAACTGTTGTATCTTTTCTTGGCTCTTCTTTGGTGCATTTCGGATCTCATGTAAACTTCTTTAATGGTCTCTTTAGCCAAGTCGAGTGCTTCACTAAGCATCTCATCATTCTATTTCGCCATGAAATTTGCCCTTCAAAAAGAAGGTTCTCCGACTGCTACTAGTATCATAGCATTTGATCCATATGAGAGTAAAAAATGAGTCTCACCTATTGTCGACTGCGGAGTGCAATGATAAGCCCATAAGATGGTCGAAAGCTCCTTAACTCAATTTCCTTTTCCTTTTCTGACTCACTTTTTTCCTCTTCGGGCATAACCTTGTTGGCTGCATCAATTTGTCCATTACTCTGTGGATGTTCTACTGAAGTCACTTGGTGCTTAATCCCTAAATTTGTAAGTGTCATACCCAAATTTCGTCCGAGGACCATCCGTTTGTTGGGATGCGACCCTCGTTTGACCACTTCGAGGTACTTGGCACCCATCGTTAGACAATCCGTGAAGTTTTGTGACATGTCGGAAGTCAAAAGAAAGCATTGTTGCATAATCCATGAGGTTCCGTAACATGTCGAAAGTCAAAAGGAAGCATTGTTGCACAATTCGTGAAGTTCTGTAACATTCTGGAAGCCAAAAAAGGGATGATTACGTAATCTGTAAGGTTCTGTGACATTACAGAAAGAAAACAAGTATCGTTACGAAATTCGTAAAGTTCCGTAATGTAACGGAAAAAGAATCAACAAAAAAAGGCAGGGCGGTGTATTTAGTAAACAGAGGGGTGCAAATAGCAATCGGGCCCACTTGGGCCTTCCAAGAAGTTCCACCAAAAGGCGGTGCCTTCTGGAGGAAGCAACCTAGCTCGCCTGGGCGAGCTGGGTGGCAAGCTCCTCCCTCTTTTTCCTATAAATAGGGGGAGGAGGGCAGAACAAAAATGTTCAACCCTCCTGGTATATGAGAATCACTTAAAATTAGCGAGAAAATTTTTTTCTGTGAAGAGAATCCAAGCTGAGGCGCTTCCGAGACGTTTCCGTGGGTGATTTCGCAAAGATTTTCCGTCGTTATTCGTCATTCTTCGTTCGTTCTTCGTCGTTCTTTGGTCTTCAACCGGTAAGTTCCCGAAATCGAACTTTTCAATTCATTCTATGTACCCTTAGTGATCCTCATTTGTTTCGCGTGCTTTTATTTTTATTTCATTTACTTTTCGTACCCCCTTTTGACGTGCTTTAGTCATTTATTTAAGCCATTTTCTCGCCTAATCAAAAATAAAATAAATTTTCACCGATCATTCGTATTGTAACATCTTTTAATTTCTGTTAAAATGAAATCTGACCGTTCGGTCATGCCATAATCACGTTTAAAACCAAAAAGAGGCAAAATAATAATATAATAATCTAAAAATATCTTTTAGTAAAATAATAAAAAAAATCAATCAGGCGTTTTTCTTTGAGATTTTTCTTTCTTAATCGAATTGACTAATAACCAAAGTGAAACTAAGGCTAAAATCAATTCATAAATAAAGTTTTTGTCATCACTTAAAAAAGTCATTTTTAAGGTCCAACGCCTTAAAATGGTCTTTTCCGCTTTTATTGGTTAAACGTAGATTTCTAAAAAGCCTAAAATCAACACGTAGCTTTATTACCTCTTTTCAAAAATAACAAGAGATCATTAATGGTCCAATGCCTTAATGTTTTCTCTCCTTTCAAAAGAATCGAAAGCTTGTTTAATGGTCCAACGCCTTAAATGACCTTTCATTCAATAAAAACATATTTTGCAAAAAAGGGATAAAAACAATTTAACCAACGTTTGGTTCTTAAAGAACTACGTAGGTATGATTTCCTTATCACAATTGAGGAATACGTAGGAGCAAGTGAAACACCATTGTCGACCACAAAAAGATAAAAAAATATATAAAAGGCATAAAAAGACATTGGAACGTGAAAAAAGGGAAGATAACACAAATTGAAGTCATGTTTGCACATTTGATTAAAGGCTGTCGTCCCTTGTGACGGACGTGTGGGGTGCTAATACCTTCCCCGTGCGTAAATACAACTCCTGAACCTTTCACTTAAAGTTTGTAGACCACGTCTTTTCCGGTTTTTCCGACGTTTTCCTCAAATAAACGTTGGTGGCGACTCCGCGCGTATTCCTTTCTTGGAAGACGCACCCGTAAGTCACGCATCCCCCTCCCGCCGAAGGGTAGGTTGCGACAGTAAGGAACTCCTCAACTTCTGAAATCAAAGTGATGAGAATCCCTAATCAGGATGCAATGTTCTTCCAGATAAACTTCTGAACATTAGTTGTTTAAATGGTTGCTATGGGCTTGGCCTCAATCCACTTAGTAAAATTATATATGCTTATAAGGAGAAACTTTACTTGTCCTTTTCGCGGAAGGAAAAGGTCCGAGCATGTGTACTCCCCAGGTGGAAAGGGGCCATGGAGCCACTATTTTGTGTAACTCTTCAACTCGTAGGTGAGATATGTTGTCAAATTTTTGGCACTCTTCAGACTTCATCACATACTTTGTGTAGTCTATCCTTATTGTTGGCCAATAATATTCGCCTCTGAGTACTCAGGCAGGCATTGATCATGATCCTGAGTGCATTCCACATACTCCTCTATGCATGTAATTCATTACATATTTGATGCGAAAAAATAATACTCGCACAAAGGCAAGTGTACTATATGCAGTGGTAATAGTGGAGTAAAAGTTCGGATATCAAACCTTAAGGACTAGTTGTGTTCTCAATTAGTCAATATTATTAAATTATACAATTGGATTAATCAAAAGAGGAATTGAATTATTTTTTCCAAAACAAGTAAAATACACAAAAGAGATATTTGAATTACATTAAAAGCCATCGGCGATTATGATTCACTAGTACCAATTTCTCCTAATCCAAGTTTCTATGAAATTTGTACCACAGTTAACTACCAATTCCTAAAATTAACTAAAGCCTATGATCAAGGTTAGAAGATGCTTTATGCCTTGAATCAATACTCCAATGATCATGAATATATCAATTTAAGTTAAAAGATATAAACAATTCTAGCGATGATCGATTAAAAATTAATTAATCTATTGGAGATTACTCAAAAGGTCTGATCATGCAATTTGGTGTAGAACATTCTCTACCTAGGTCTACTCAACATATGAAAATGATCACTATAGTACATTCAATTAAGCATATGATTAATCAGTTCCCAAATAAACACTAAGAATAAGGAAGAGAATTAATTAACATAAAACATTGAGGAAATTCATTAAGAACAAGGAAAGGGATACAATTGGACAATTACATCATAACCCCTGTCAGACCATAATTTCGTCCGGGGACTATCATTCACTTATGTTTTGATTCTCGCTAGCCGAACTGTGTTGTTCGACACCAATTACTGCGCAAGATGAAAGATCGTTCGATGTTTTGGTCAAGGATGCGAAAGATACCCAAAGGGATGGGCAAAAGGGTCTTTTCAGGGAGTTTTCTGGACCCTAGCTCGCCCAAGCTAGCCTCTGGCTTGCCTGGGCCCCCAAATTGCTTAGGGCTGAAGGAACCAGCTTACCTGGGTGAGCCAATTACTTTAGGATGAAGCATTAGCTCGCTTGGGCGAGCTGCCATGGTCCCAAATGCCATTTTTTGCTATAAATAGGTGTGAAAGGGGCTGAGGAAAGGGTTCCAACATTCAACATTGAGATATTTTGAGACAAATAAGGGAGAAGAAGAAGAAAGAAGAGAAAAATGAGGTCGAGGCACTGTCGAATCGTGATTTTAATCAACCTCTACATCATTCTTCGTTCGGTGTTCTTCGTTCATCATTCGGTTAGTGTTTGTTTTCAAGGATTTGAACATGATCTATGCACCCTTAGGGGTCCCATTTGTTGTTTTGTGCATATTCATTCCCTTCTTCTATCATCGGTAATCTCTTTTCTTTTGTAAAGTTCAATCTTAACTGATCATTAGTGTCGTAAGTCATCTTTTAAAGAGCTTAAAAGTTAATAAACAAAATCGAGATAAAACCAACATAGAACTGAATTTCTCTCCATCAAATCCACTTGAGATCGTTCAAGGTCCAACGCCTTAACAACCTCTTTTTGTTTTCAATAATAAAAATTAATCTTTCAAAAGCCTAAAACCAATTCAACACACAAACTCTCAGACTTAAAGAACTACGTAGGTTTGAATTCCTCATCGCACCTGAGGATACGTTGGAGCAAGGGCAGTTCCCTTGTTGACCCCAAAAAATAAAAAATTATAAAAAGGGAAAATAAATAATATTGAAGTCACATTTTTGCATACTCGATTAAAGATTGTCACCCCTTGTAGCAGGCACGTGGGGTGCTAATACCTTCCCTATTTGTAAACAACTCCTGAACCCTTCTTTTCAATATTCACAGACCTTCCTCTTTTGGTTTTTATAACGTTTTCCTCAAATAAATGTTGGTGGCGACTCCCACGTGTTTTTTCTTTTTGAAAGACGCATATTTCCTTTCGCGGCACCCTCCCGTCGAAGGGTAGGTTGCGACAACCCCCAAACTAAGGTGACTAGCCACTCATGGTCAAAGCAAATCTAGAAAACCTATAAGAAATTAGCTTAGACATACCAATAAGGTGGGAAGAATGATCACGATTCATCCTCACAGTGTTGCCTATGCTTCACAGCTCTAAAAAACCCTCAAGGTTCTCTTAAAATTCGCAAGAGATAAAAGTGATCAAATTTTTTTTTACAAACTTTAGAGCCCTATTTATAGCTTCCTAAAACATATCATTCCCAAAAGATGCACTATAGTTGTGGTAACATCTACCACCGTGGTTGGAAAATAGTAACATTGAAGCTCTAAGCATTATGGATTGACTATAGTCCTTATAGTTTACCACGACTGTGGCGAAATTTACAATGACCATTATCGGATAGTTGGCTTTGTTCTAGAGGGAATTTATGCTCTTATCATGGTCATTTTGCTTACCACGACCATTATCAAGTGTCGAGTCTTCAAATCTTCATAAAACCATGCAACTTCCAATTCTTTCACTCAATTCGGCGGCTATATTCCTGCAATACAAAACTAGTGTCCAAATGTGAGTTTTGCCATGAAAATGAATGTAAATGGCACAAAAACTCACAAAATATCACTCAAAAGTGGTTCATCGATATTCGGCCTAATCTTGAGTTAGGCACTTTAACAAAGGAATTGTGAAGCCTCTTCTATATAGGTCTCCCCCCTTCTTTTCACCTGCAACCTAGTTGACAAACTTAAGACTACGAACATAGCATTTGCTCGCCGATTTTGAGCTTCCACCACTTGTGAATCCTCCTGCTATCATGTTGATCACACCTTGAATCTGAGTTTCAGGTGGGGAAGTCTCATCATGATTGCGATTATATTGTTTCTCGAGTCCAACTACGCTATCGACTTTTATCACACTCCCTTTCTTGCTTCCATGAAGGTTCTTTATCCTTAACGAATCTCTGCAACTGCCCCTTCTAGATCAATTTTCCATCTTGGCCTTGAGAGTAGTGCACTCTTCAGTGTTGTGATCTACAACTTGGTGATAACGATAATATTTGGACTTGTTTACTCCTGGTGGAGGTCAATTCTTAGCCGGCAATTGGATCAGCTCTGCATTGCATGCTTCCTTTAGTACTCGACTTCACCTCTCTGTTAGTAGAGTGTAGTGGCTAAACTTGGATTGAGGTGGTTTGTCTTTTCTAGACTTTCCCCGATTATGTCTGCCTTCAATCTTAGCCTCTCACTCCATTAGTTTCTTTGATGATTCCCCATAGACTTTTTCTTTGAATCTGACCATCTTCTCCATCTGGATGAAGCTGACAACCCTTGCTCTCAACTCTTCCAATGTTGCCAGCGGTTTCTTGCATAAGTTGTCCGAGAAGGGCTGGACTTAGATGCCATGAACATTGAGGTAAGTATTACTTCTGGACTCAGGTCTTGGATTTAAACTGAAATTGATGAGAACTTCTCCATAAATCTCTTAAAGATTCATCCTCCTCTTGTCGAATGTTAGTGAGTGCCACTGCTGTCAGGTGATGTGATCTAATTGTTGTGTACTGCACTCTAAAATGCATACTAAGAGTCACAAATGAGTCAATGGAGTTTCTCGAAAGGTGAGTATATTAATGATGTGTTGTCCCTTTCAACATTATTGGGAATTCTCAACACATGATTGTGCCACTATTTGTAAACAAACTCATTTGTGTAACGAATGCATCCACATGTTCATCCGGGTCCCGGAGTCTATCATAACAATCAATAGTCAACGTCCTCCATTTAGGTGTGCCTCTGTGATCCCATCAACAAAGGGATGTAGCTGAGTGTTAGTGTTTGCTACTCTCTGAATTGGTTGTGTGACGAATGGAGTTTTTTTCTCTCCATATCATCTCAACCCCATCAATCTTGTCCAAATGGGTTTGGTAGGTTGCATCTACTACAATTGAGTTTGCATTCTACTCTTCTTGAAGCTTTAGGTACTGCTCTCTAAGAATGGTGTTCTCCTTTCAAAGATTATTCATCTCTTGGGTGTTTCTTTGCTTCAAGGTATTCATATCTTTGTAGGGTGATGATAAATGAGTGATCATCAAGCTCCCGACATGAGAGACTCACAAAATTTGTTGGGTTCCCTTTTTCAGAGGCACCCATGGCAAGCATCCCTAGCATGGTGAATTCCTGCTTGCGTGGTCGCTTTCCTTGGTTAACGGTGTTGGTGTCACCGTCGTTCATTGCCACGATTATGTAGTGGTTGAAGGGAAAGTTTTTCTTTGACCCCAAGGTGGATGCCAAATGTTCTAACCGAATTTGGCAGAACTTCCTCACGATGATGCTCCTCCACAAGCTCTTTCACGAAGGTGGTGAGGTATACCTGTAAAGACACTTAAGTTAGCAAATCAGAGGCATGCAAGTATCAGAAAGTGGGTTGGATTAAGAGTTCATTTATGTGAACCTTGGTCATCCCCTTTTATTGAGGTGGAATTGGATGATAAGATCTCAACTTCCCTCTTAAGATAATGTAAATAGGAAAATATATGATTATATCTTATCTTTCATTTGATAATAGATAACTTCCAATTTTAGGGGGTATCTTTATCTTTCTAGTAAAAGATAGACTTTTCTTCTTTCCTCTAATAATGCTTTAGATTTCTAGTAGGCTACTTGGTCGGCCATCAACAATAGACACTTGTCAAGTCCAAGTAGTACAATTGTTAATTTGTTAGATTTTATTATTGGGAATGATTCAAACCCGTGACCTTTTCCTACTCTTCTTCTTTCTTAACCATCAATTCAACCTTATATCTCCTAGTGTGTGTTCTTCAATGAAAATATGTAGGTATGAAAGATTGTATCATTTAATGAAAATGTATGTTCTTTCATAAAAGAATGTGTCTTTCTTCACTAAAATACATGAGATATGTATTTTCTCCAAAAGTTGTGAGATTTGATTCTTCATCAAAAGTCATAAGATGTAATTCTTCACCAAAAGTAATGAGATGTATCACTTTAAATTATTGCATCTCTTCACCAAAAGACACAACATGGTTTATAAATAGAAAAAATCTATATGCAAAAAAGGAGACAACATTGTGAAACATAGTGAGAAACCGATTATTGTATCTAGTTTTTGTAGAAATTAGTGGAGATGAATTGAATCTAAATGTTATTATTTTGTACATGTCTTGAATTTTTTTTAGGACCGTTGCCATAAAAAGTTTCCTCTTTAATATTTTTTCTTTATTGTGAAGTCATCTCTATTAATTTTGCACAAGTAAAATTACGCATAAATGCAATCAAATATATATAATTTGTAATGATTAGAAAAATATGCATCTCTATTTCAACGTAAAATTAGGGTTGTCAATACAGATTGGCCTGACCCGCTTTTGGCCCACCATAAACGGGCCAGCCCAGCCCTCCCCGCTAAGCAAAACGGGCTACCTTTCCTAGCCCGACCTGTTTCAAGCTGGCCCGCGAGCCACCTGCCAGCCCGCAATTTATTTTTTTCTCCAAATTTTATATTGTCCTTTATCGTTGTTGGTAACATCAATTATGAATCTAACTCTTGTCTCTTTATAATTTTTTATAACTAAAAATAATAATAATATACTAGTAGTAAGCAATAAAAGAATAAAGCTTATCACAAACTTCAATATCTAGAATCTAGATGACTTTGTCACCTTGTGTGCCTCTAATCCCTCCATTTCAAAACTTCCTATATTTAAGGTTTTTACACAGATTAAAAAACTATTTATATATACAAACTTAAACTAAATTATTCTAATTTATAAATCATAAAGATAAACTAAAAGTCCACAATACAAAATAATTATCCAATAATTGTCCAATAACTCAAACTCAATAATAATAATCATAAACATAAACTCAAGACTACTCAATGTCCAATAATTATCCATAAACTCACATTAGCATCAAAGCCAATGTCCACACTAATTGTCCACAAACTCATATTCAAGCATCAAACTCAATGTCCACACTAATTGTCCACAAAGTGAATTTTAAGATTATAAATATATATGGTAATTTTACAAATGGTAACGCATAATTCCAAAAACCCCATATTCAAAGCGAATTTCCCGCGGGCTGGCCCGCCCCGACCCGCCTCTGACCCGTCGGACTTACGGGCTAAACTGGGCAGGCCTAAACGGTTTACGAGTCTCAAATTCCAACCTAACCCAACTTTTTTGGAGAACGGGTCAGGCCTGACTTGATTTGACACCCCTTCGTAAAATACTCCCTTTGGTCCTTATTATAAGGCATAAATTAGAATGAATTGATGGTCTTTTTTATAAGACAATTTAGAATTCCTATAAAGCATTTATTTTTTTTCCCATTAGTTCCCCTTATTAAATATTATAAGTGTTTTTGCTTTTTATTGATATTGGTGCATATAAAACTCTTGGACTTTAATATTCTCACATCATCCATAACAAGTTAATGATTATTAATAATGACATAACCGATACATTAGTAAGATATTTTATAAAAAAAAAAATCAATAAAATCAACTTAATGAATTACTTTTATTAATTTGGTGCTATGTAATCTAGTTATTAGCTTTACATGCTTGACACATACAATGAAATATAAAATAACTAAAATGTTAAGTGTATTAACTAGTGGAGCTGGAAACTAGAAATCATAAATATATAGAACAAATATTAATGTTTCTTTTGAAACATGTTTATTGTTTTAGTCCTTTAATTTGGGGGTTCTATTTTTTTAGTCTCCCAAATTTAAATTTGTTCTTTTTAGTTCTTAAATTTTGAAAATGGCTCATTTTAGCATGTTCCATGAGTGTGCCAAAGGTGGAATAATATATTGACAATTTTTTACAGTTGTAAAATACAAATTCTTACAACTAAAAATTAAAAACCAAATTCTAGCAGCTAAACATTGCAACCTCTGTTTGGGGTACACTCCCGGGAGGGCACTAAAAAGAGAAATTTTCTAAATTCAGGGACCAAAAAAATAGGACTACCAAATTGAGGGACGATAAACATTAATTAAGACAAATATAATTACGCCTAACAAAATGTCCATAGTAGGATTGAAACCGTGAAATAGATAGGAAAATCCAAATTGTTGAAATAGTTGGGAATCTAGAAAAAGGGGTTGAATAAATTCTTTTCAAAAGTTTTACCTAATCATTGTAAGATTCAATTAAAAATACCCCTTTATGTAATCAAGATTTTCTCAAAAACTTTGTTAGGAAAGACTATCAAACAATGAATACAAAAACATATGAAAAATAGAGTTTATGATCCTTTCACATCAATTCTATTACACACCAAATTTAGACTGGTTCAGTCCTCAAGAGGACCTACATCTAGTTGTTCTAAGATCCCTTAAAACTTCTACTATTAGAGAACCAAGTATAAACACTATGCACATGCAATTTCATAAAATTCTACCTCTCCCTTGAACCCTACAAGAGAAAGGACAACAATTGAAACCCTATCACCTTAGAAAACCCTTGTTAACCCTGACCAAGATTAAAAAAGTAGAAAGAAATTTAAATTGGATTGAATACTCCTCGATGTGTGGACCACAACATCTTCAAGCTCTTCCATAGATGATCAATTCATGATGAAGAATGAGTGAATCTTGATCAACTTTAATCTCTTGAAGAAATGCAGAGTAATTCTCTTAGATGACTCTGAGAAAATGTTTTCTAAAAGATAAGATTATATCAAGAGTCACTAATAAGAAAGAACAAGTGGGGGTATTTAAATTTTAATAGCCAAAACATATTTAATTGATTATCAAATATGGTAATTGATTAATTCATTAAAATCCCTCTTTGTTTTGCATTTCCAAGAACGTGGTAATCGATTACAGAATGTGGTAATTGATTATCTCATTTCATAGAGAGCTTCTCAAGGTTACAAGGTTCTAGAATAATTGATTACCAAATGTCGTAATCAATTATTTTGTCACATCGACAGCTTCTAAAGTTTCTAGACATAGTCTAATCGATTACTAAATGTGGTAATCGATTATCTCAAGCCACCGAGCCTTTCTTTTTTTAAAATTGGCTTTATAATAAATTACTAGAATTGGTAATCGATTAAATCTATAACTTTAGACAAATTTCAAATAGAAGTAAGTTTTGTTACTTGTTTTAACACTTTGTAATTGATTACATAGCCTTGTAGTCGATTAAACTGTGTTGAACTCATTATTTCTAAGAAACTTTGAGATCAATCCATTCATCTATCATGTTTGATTCACACTAAGCATGGATAAATAAAAATTAAGACTTAGTCCACCACTCATGCCTAGACTAAAAACATTCAAGACAAATATCACATCTTTTAAAATGTGTTTGACATTGTAAAATCATAAAACCAAAATCCTAAGACTAATCTTCAAGTCTTTAATCTTTGATTCAACACAAATAAGGTACCAATAGTTATATTATGACGGTTGTTATATGAATCAATGTAAAATGACTAATTTTACATCAATTCAAATGAAAACTAATGTAATATAGTTTGTTTAAATTGTAAAATGCCATCACATATTCTTGCTACATCAGTTGTAAAACAAATGATGTTGAAACCCAACATAACATCCCATTTATGCACTAGTGTATGTGAAGTTTTAATAATCATTTGGCTTGTTATAGAACTCATTTAATGGATAGAAAATAAAATAAAATATTTTATCTTGTTGTAATTAGTTGTTTAGATATTGATAAATATACTTATCATACTATTATCATATCTTATTCTTAATTTTATGTCAAAATAATTTTTTTTATTACATAGGTGAAGTTTTTTTTAGGCAAATTACATAGGTGAAGTTAAATTAAGAAACAAACACATCAAATAGATTTGGCACACTCAACATATCTATTTTTAAAATTTTTGTTAAATTAAATGATAAGTTATTATTCAATCCCTAAAATAAACTAACAAATAAATGAAATAGTGATTTTCTTGTCATAATATTTTAGAGTAGGTTACTAATACACTCCAATTAAAAAAATATACGTTAACAAACCTCTTTGTCTCTATAAATAGAGCCTCAACATGAAATTTTATAAACTTAATTTTTATTAAAAAAATTAATTCAATGGTTAGATTAGTCAATTTCATATTATACACAAAAATTATTACGTTTTATAAATACAAAAGATTAAACTTATCCTACAAATACACAGTGAATAAGATTTATATTCAACATATCTTGCATATACTTATTAAAATAATTGACATATAAAATTGAATAGAAACTTTAAAATTAAAATTAAAATATATTATATATTCATATATTTTTTTATTTAGAATTTGTAAGAATAACATTAGAGATAATAAAGTTTATAAATATTATGTTATAATAAAAAACATATAATAAGATTAAAGATAATAAGATTTGTAAATATTGAGTTACAATAAAAAAATTAAATCAGTTATTTAAGACATGCTATGATATTTTTTAAAAACATTCACCACATATACATGAATTGATAGCATATAAAAAAATTTAAATAACTTTAAATTACATTATTATAAATTTAATTTTTATTACTTTATATGTGTTCTTAAATAATCGTTAAAAAATAAAATAAAATAAATATATATTTAAATTCAAAATATTTCGCAATAATTTATTTAAAAAAATATTTAAGCTCAATAATTAAGAGACAAATATTACATTATTTCTCAAATTTATCTATTTTATAATATATTTCATAAATAAAAATGTTCTAATTAATAAAACATAATGAATAACTTAGTATATATCGTAAATTTGTAATACCTTTTTTGGTCATAGATTCCTTTAATAAAATTTATTAACATAAAAAGTTATACATTTAATAATATTTATTATTTAATTAATATAACATTTATTAATAATCTCTTCTTTGAGTTTAATTCATTGACAAACAAGGCAAGTGGCTCACAATTTATCTAAGGCGTCTAGATTTTGTGTTTGTCCTCAAGTTTTTGAGCATCTTTCTAATTTTATTCATGCCATTTTTATTAATAAAATGATATAAATATCTTGCAGTAACAAAAATATTTATTAATAGGAATGTTCATCAACCTATTCAATCTAATACAAGTTGCAAGCATTTAATAATAGAATGCTCATCAACTTATTCAATCTTTTTATTTTATTTATATCAACCTATTTAATCCAATATAAGATATAATAACCGGATCGAAAAATCAATAATTGAACAAAATTGAAAAAAAAATTGAAAACAGAAAAAAATGACGATTATAAAAATTATTTTATTTAAATTTGATTGGATCAAATTCGAATGTTATGTTAAAATTAATTCAATTCAAATTGAATCAAACTTTCTTTAAGTTGCAATATTATTTAATGATTGGTTACATGTTCATGTATTCAAGAACATGTATGAAGTAGAAATTTGTTATTTTTAATTTATATATTTTTAATTTTTTTAAAAATATTTTTAAATTATAATTTGAATGTATGCTTCGAACTACGTTATAACTTTTTTTAGATGTGATGCTGGATGTTGGATTAACTTTTATGTTTCATAGTTACAAAAAAAAACTTGTATGTTTCATTATTTATTTCAATATGATCTTATTGTGCATTAAAATTTTACTCTATCAATTAATTAAATATTATCATTGATATGATTTTTAATATAATAATTAAAAATCAATTAGTTTATCATACATAATAGTTTATGAATAAATAATAATATAATTTTTTTATACTTTTAGTACATAAATTATTTACTCTTTTAATATTTATAGATTCTTTTTTAAAATCATAAAATCAACCTAACTAAAAATTATATAAATTGGATTGGATAATATTTGTCTTAAATTTAAATTTAAAATCAACCTAATTAAATGATTCATCAACAAAATTGAAATGATTAAATTGAATGATTTTTCTTTAAAATTAATTCAACAGACACTTTTATTTAATAATAATGTTTAAGGTAATTATATCTTATATTTAATATTTTTGTCGTCTCATTTTTTTTTACGTTTAAGGTTTCAGTACGTGAAACAAGAAATATAACTAATATTTTAGATTTCATAAAATATATTTTGCAATTTTCTAATATATTATTAGACATAATAAATGATACAATGAAAGACATAGACACATGGAATATTCTTATATATTATAAAATACTGTAAGAATTATCATATAAATAACATAATTCGGATTTTTTTTTTGGTAATGATATAATTCTAATATTTAATACCACTAATATTATGTTGTCAATTTTACTCAAGCATAAAGATAGATTTAAAAAGGACCTCAAATATTTGCATAAATTCAAGATTTTTTCTATGTATGTATATAATCACTGCTGACATCAAAATTAGTCATTCTCAATAATTATCCGTTAGAATTGAATTATTACTAAACACAAGATGAAAAAATATCATTATTGAAACAAAACTTTCCTTTTCAAGATAAAAGTTAGTACTACATGTTAAAAAAAAGTGAACACAACACGTGTGTATATAAACGTTACTCTTAATAATTCTCAAACAATTCCCATTTACTTGCACACGGATTAGAAAAACCATCTCTGATCACCGAGAAAAAGAAAGACTGAAAGAATTTACCTAAAAAGAATGCTTGCCATTTTAGTTTTAACTGCCCATTTCACTTAATTCAAAAGCCAGCCAGAGGGGCTCCAACTCATACAAATTAAATACCCTCCAAACTAAGCATAATAATTAATAATATCTCATCATTATGAATTATTAATAATATAAATATAATATTAATAGCTCATTTCAGGTTGCTCTTAAAGTCTTGTGAACCATACACCCAAAAATAAATAAAAAGAAATCAATGAACGGTCACTATAATGGATTAATGGTGATTACTGATTAGCCTTGCGGCTAAAATTGCATGACACCCCCAACTGAACGAGTCACATGGTAAGATTTTTTTCCAAAAATAAAAATAAAAATGAGTATGAAAATGATAAGATGTGATGATAATTTTTTTGACAGAAAAAATGTGGTGATGATCATGATCCACATATCTTCCGTTCCCGTCAACACTCAACACCAACACTGCGACCTCTTCTCCTCGATCACACGGCCACAAACTCCCAATCAACCACGATCGTCCGATCTCAATCAAACGCTCCTCATCGAATCCCACTCCCACTCGCCATCTTCCATCGTTCCGTATATATTGTTTCACTCAACACCAAAAACAAAAAAGAAAAGCTTCATCGTAACCTGCGAACTCCACTCTCCGCTTCCACTGCTACCTTTCTCTTCTTTTTCCTTTTTGTTCTCTCAACCTTCACTTAAACGAATAACCTAGAAGACAAGTTAAAAAAAAAAAACTAAAACCTTCGATCTTTGTTGTTGTTGTTGTTGTTTTTGAATTTCGACCACCGCGTGCGCCACCGTGCGCGGCCTGCGATGTTGCCGGCGCCACCGGGAGCTACAACAACAACCGTCGTGGTGAGAATCTCGCGCTACAGATCGCGCGGCGAGCATTGATAAAGAAGAAAAAAACCACGTGGGTCCCACACCGATGGAAGCTCAGAAGAAAACCCAAACCCAAACCAAACTCACCCGAACCCAATCCTCTCTGCTTCGGTGTTCCTCTCCCACCACCACCACGCGTTCTTCCGTTCATAGCCTCTCTTCGGTCAACGAAGACTTTTTTCCAGAAGAAGAAAAGTCCTCCTCCGATACGAGCAGCAAGAGAAAGAAGAAGAATAATAAACCAATTAGACTTAGACCCGGTTCGATCCGGTTCTCGTTGGCTGGACCGGTTCTTGGGTTCTTCACCGCGTGCACGTTCTTCTCCTACTTCCTCTACCTCGGTTCACGCGCCGCCGCGGCAACCTCCGAGAACGTGTTGGCGGTGCTGGTGTTCCTCGCGGCGACGCTCTATTTCCTGAACCGGAACAAGTCACTGATCCAGCGAACTTTCTCGGTCCTCAAGCACGCGTGGGATGGAAACCTGAAAAGACTCGGTTTCTCGACAAAGGGTAGCGAGAAACCGGTTCAGTGGTTCATCGGCGATGACGCTACCATGAGTAGTAGGGAGGAGGGTATGAACAAACATAAGAAGAATAAGAATAAAATTAACAACGATGTTGTTGTTGATGTTGATGTTGGTGAAGGTGATGTCATAGAAGGTGTAGAGTTTTATAGCAACGGGGATTTTTATGAGGGAGAGTTTCATGGAGGAAGGTGTAGTGGGAGTGGAGTGTACCACTATTTTGAGAGTGGGAGGTATGAGGGGGAATGGGTGGATGGGAAGTATGATGGGTATGGAATAGAGAGTTGGGCTAGGGGGAGTAAATATAAGGGGTGTTATAAGCAAGGTTTGAGGCATGGGTTTGGGGTGTATAAGTTTTACACTGGGGATTCCTATGCTGGTGAGTGGTGTAATGGGCAGAGTCATGGGGTGGGGGTGCAGGCTTGCTCTGATGGGAGTTGCTATGTTGGGGAGTTTAAGTTTGGGGTCAAGCATGGACTTGGATGTTACCATTTCAGGTTGGTTTGTTTGTTTCTCATGGTTCTTTCTTTCTATGTTCTTCTCAATTGGTGTGGTTAGTTTTTCAAGTTTTGAAAATATTGGGGTGTGTTTGATTAGTTTGAAAAAGTGTTTTTAGTTAAGGTTGCTCAGACAACTGATGGAGGAACAAGTTGTGTCTGTGTTTTTTTTTAAACAATTGTTTTTAGAAACTTCAAAAGTTGATAAGTTTTGGTCGACAGATTGATTGCTGAAACGGTGTGGAGTTGGTTTAGAAAACAGTTTTAAAATTAAAAAGTGAGAAGGAAATCAGACTCCTTAATTTTGGTGAAAAAAATTTAAACAACTTTGCTCTTTAAGTTTACTTTGTTAGTTTGGCTGTCTTGTTTTTTTTTTTTTTTTTTTTTTTTTTTCTTTTTGTGAATAAATAGTCTTTTGGGTGAACAGTTTTTGAACCGTGATGCTACAGTGAATTTCGTTGGTGATTTTTTGATTGGCTTTTGTGATTGAATCTTTTCTTTCTCTATAGATTTGTAGGCGAGGCTTTGTTGTACCAAGTTGCTGTTGTTTTTCATCTTCCTATGTGTTGTTTGTCAATGAATGTAATTGCGTATTGAAATCTTCAAATTTGGTTATTTAAGTTGCTGAATTTTCAAAGTTTGACAAGTTAAATGATTGATAAATTGGTTGTTTCTTTTTTCAAGTCCTTGATAATGTCTGTTGACAATTTGCAATATTAATGGTACATTGGTACTGCATACTTGTGTTGCGAAATTTCTCTTCTGGTAATAACTATTGTTACTATACGGAAAGATATGGTGTGGACAATATATTCATAACCTGTTATGGATTTTAGTTTCTTTTTTACCAAATAAACTCACTGTTGTGTTACATTTCTGCTGTAGAAACGGAGATAGGTATGCTGGAGAGTACTTTGGAGATAAAATACATGGCTTTGGTGTCTACCACTTTGCCAATGGCCACTATTACGAAGGTTCATGGCACGAAGGTCGTAGGCAAGGTTATGGCATGTATATGTTTCGAAATGGTGATGGAAGATGTGGTGAATGGGATGCTGGCAACCTCAAACTCTCTCTACCACCACAAAATGATGCTATCATTCGCACAGTTCAGGTATTTGTCACAGACATTCACTTGTTTTGGCCTTACCTAAGGAGTAAACCCCACTGTGCTCTAAAGTCTTTGACTTTGTAAAATGTCAAGTACTACAGTGAAAAAGTTTTGTGGAGTTTGGAATTAGTGATTGATGCTTACAATCTCAGGGCTAAAAAGGGGTGGTTTACTCCTTGATTCATTGCTGTATTCTTCAAACCTATTAGAAATGATGATGCTGTTCTCATAAATGTTTGTTACCCTTTATGGGGTTGAAATTGCAGGCTGCTAGGAAAACAGCTGAAAATGCTATAAATCTTCCCCGGAAGGATGACCACGTGAACAAGGCAGTAATTGCTGCAAACAGGGCTGCCACTGCTGCTAGAGTTGCTGCAGTGAAAGCTGTTCAGAACCAAATGGGTGGAAAATTTTGCGATATTGATGTCTGAGTTTAGGTGTTAGCTAGCTTTTGTTTGAAAATTGTAAATTTTTACTAGTAGTACCAGTTTTAAGTACTTGGAAGATGCTACCCCGGTGAGGAAAAGCTCATTGGAGGTTGAAGAGTATGTTCTGATGTTTGTTTCACAACACAACATGTACATAAACCCATGTATATCAATGAAAAGATGCATTTTCAAAAGTACCACTTTCTTGATTAAAGGTTTTTCAAAGGAACGTGGTTGGGGGATCAAAGGGGCTACACAGTGGGGGTGGCTGCATTGTTGTGGAAACCAAAGTGAAAAAACTTGCATGCTTGATCCCTCTAAATAAAGGCTATTATTAATGCTACCTTCACTTTTTGGCCTAGAGAATGCTACTATCCTGTATGAGATGTCATTCTAAATTTGATTAGCACGAGGATTGGCTCTTCTTTTTGGTGAAGGAATCCATGTTAGGATTGTAATAATAGTATTTTCTATTCCATCCTCTTAAGATTGTGATATATAGTCACACGGAGAGAGAAATTGAATTTTTTTTTCTTGGGTCAAATGTTACGAGGATCTCTTCATCTCACTAGATCACATTAATTTTTGATTGTAGTGTGTTGTTATTGTTAGTATAAAAGAATCTTACACATAAAATAAGTGAAAAATTGGAAAAGAATTATCTTGTTAAATAAATTATTTTTTCACATGTAGAAACAACGGAAGAATCTTTCGGCACCAACTTTACACCAAAGGGTTAAATTTGGAGGGAGAAATTTAAGATTCGTGCATCAGGAGGGACATTGATAATCTGAGATCATGTGAAAAATGACCTGGTGGTGTAACCGTGGCTTGACCCTTGTGAGCAAAGAAGAGAGTTGAGTAGCTTTGCCCATACTCCAATTACGCCCAAACTATTGACAGGAATAAACACAAAGTGGATGATGAGTCCAGGCACCATAAGACTCAAACTCTGGCCAACTACTCCCAATAAAGGGTCAATGCCACCACCCATCTACTAAAATTCCTGTCTGCTTATTTTCACATAAGTCGGTAGGATGTTTTTCAAGATTTTATTATGAGATAAACCGCCAATTCGTATATAGAATACAAATCTCAATAGATGGATAACTTGGATGTGTGGTGTTTTTGGTTGATGACCTGCCACTTCCGTATGGCACGTGCCAGTCGATTATCTTACAAATTTTTTTAGTCTCTTTATTCATAGGAAGGAAAGAATAACATTTTTTTTTATTATTGGCGTTCTTCGTCAATTAGTGAGTGCATCATTATGCATTTGACAACTTTAGGCTTGATAATTGTGCATAATAAATAAAGTGAAATGACAAAAATAATAATATAAATGAGTAGAAAATACTATAACAGAGAAAACTTAAATGATTTCCTAAAGAGGACTTCAAGTAAGAAGACAAATCACTGAATACATGAATCATTGAAGTAATTTTAGTTAAATTAGTGGTTTTCAATTTAAATTTAAATATGTAGTTTTGTTAAATATTCAGACCAAGAGAATTGTGTTGCTCATACTAATTTTACTTGACTCAAGTATGATTATCTTCGATAACTAGTGTTTCCAACAAAAATAAAAATAAAAGAATAAAATAATTTAATGTTGGTCTCTAATAACTATTTTCCAAATACAGCGAGTGTTAAGGATACTTTACATGGTCAATAGGATCTATTATTTATAAACTACGCTATAGGCATGGCAACAAGTCTAGGGTGGATTTGACTATTTTCATATCTGCTTCCATCAAGGATGAAATGAGTTTAGAGTTGAGATTAAAAAAAGACGAGAATGGGACGGCTAGGATTGGCTTTGTCGTAGAGAGTTTGAATAATATGCATGATGTCTTAGGTTTCATCTTTATTACTATCATTGTACACAAAAAAAGACAAGAATAAAAAACTTAAAAGAGTTTTGAAAAGAAAAATATAAAAAGACTAAAGAAATCTATGGTTAGAAAAACTATAAACTAGAATATTCAACTTGAAGAGTGAAACTCTCACTTTCTAAATTAGACATTCTCAACATTCCATCTTTTATCTTCTTACAAGGTGCATTTTACTCTTGAAATTTATTCTATTATTTCTCCTTTAATGTTAATTTTTATCGTGGGACATATTAAGATAAAAATTTAATTTTAATTTTTTAATTAAAAGAACAATAGCAAAACTTATAAAATCGTGCACTAAAATTTTATTCAAATAAAATTCATTTTTATAACAAAAAAAAATTCACGTAATCACCTCAGTTACTTGATTTAAATTTCCTTATACTTCGATGACAACAAAAATATTCCTTAGACGCAACTTTTATAACTATTCATCAAGGAATTTTAGTGTTTCACAATTTCAATGTTGCTAGTTTGTTACTATGCACCATACATAACATCCTTCTTTTCTTCTTTAATAAAAAAAGTTATAATATCATTCTAAACAAAAACTCCGTCTGACCTGTTGGTCTCGAACAAGAAAGAATCAGTGATAGAAATGAGAGTCTATTTGATGAATAAAGATGTTAACCTTTATACAAAATACAATATTGAAACAAAACTAGAGGTTATTAATACGGGTAACCTGATAACCGTGCCACTAACCACACCACCTATTGTTAACATGATTAGCCTATTATTTAACTAAAACTAACCACAGTTACAACTCTAATTACAATCTGAATTATACACAACACTCTCTCTTAATTTAGATCATCTAGAGTTTGCATTCCCAGCAACTTCCTAAATTCCTTGAACCTTTCATGTCTCAGTGGCTTGGTCATTACATCGGCCACTTGATCTTGTCCCAATTCCAGCCTCTCCATTCATCAAAGACCACATCTGCACTTATTACAATCTTTTATGTATTTGGATCCAACAACCTGTAAGCCCCAGTTTGATGGTAACCTAATAGGATCATAGGTTCTCCTTTGCCATCTAACTTTTGTCTTCTTTGATCTGGTACATGCTTGTAACACAAGCATCCAAATATTCTCAGATGAGATACATTTGGCTTCTTTCCTGTTCAGGCTTCCTCCGGGGTAATGCCATCAAGTTTCTTTGATGGGCTTCTGTTGAGCAGGTAAGTAGTTGTTGCTACTGCTTCTCCCCATAGCTTCTTTGGAACCTCATAGCATTTCAACATGTTTCTGGTGATGTTCAGTATGGACCTGTTAAGTCTCTCAGCAGTTCCATTTTGTTGAGGGGTATAAGGTGGGGTGACCTCATGAACAATGCCTTCCTGCTCACAAAGCATCTCAAAATCTTGAGAGGTGAATTCTCCTCCTCCATCTGTCCTTAGAGTTTGTATGCTCAGTTTAGATTGCTTCTCAACCATGGTTTTGTACTTCCTAAAAACTTCAAACACTTGACTCTTCCTTTTAAGAAGATAAATCCATACCTTCCTTGTGAAATCATCTATAAAGGTGACAAAAATTTTGTTACCACTAAGTGTTTCAACCTCCATTGGTCCACACCCATCTAAGTATACAACTTCCAAGGCTGACTTTGTCCTACTCGTGATCAGGTTCCTGTAAGACTTCCTTGGTTGCTTAGAAATACAACACCCAACACATTCTCTTCCTGGTGCAACCAGCTTTGGTAATCCTGACACCATGCTTTGATCATGTAATCTGTTGAGGCTCTTGAAATTTAGATGGTCGTATCTCTTGTGCCATAACCAGCTCTCTCCTTCTTCAGTGATTGATAAGCAGTTTACCTCCTGGTTGGCTTGTATTTCAACCTTGAAGGTCTTATTCTTCAGCATAGGGGCTTTCAGGATGAATCTATTCTTCTTGTCAAATATCTTTAGAGCATTATCCTCTAATAACATCCTATACCCATTTTGCAGTAATTGACCAAGGCTGAGAAGGTTGTTGTTCATGATTGGCACATAGAGAACTTCATAAATGCAAGAAATTCCTCCATCTTTCTTTTGGATTTGCATTGTTCCCATCCCTTCAGTTCTTATGGTATTGTCATCTGCAAACCTTACTTTCCCTTTTTTGCTAAGATCCAGATCAACCAGCCAATCCTTCCTTCCTGTCATATGGTTGCTGCATCTAGTGTCAAGATACCATGCATTTTCTTCTCTGTTACCTCCTTCTAATGCAGTGGTGACCATCAATATCACATGATCATATTCTGAATTCTCTTCTTGAACCAATTTGGCCTCATCATTTTGAACTCTAGGCCTCTTAGGATTTTTACACTCCTTTGCAAAGTGTCCCCAACCCTGACAGTTGTAGCACTACACATTCTTCTTATTCCAAGGCTTCTTTCCATTCTTTTCTTGAGGTCCTTTCCTGTTTCCAGAATCACTATGATTCTGGTCACAATTTTCAGAATCAGAACCTCCCTTCCCTTTCCTTTTATCCTTATTTTTCAAATTTCCTTTATTCTTCTTCATATTGCCATTACCTCTACCTAATTTTCCACCATGAATCCACAAGGCTTGAACAGTATCCTTTTCAGCATTTCTTTCATTGATTCTAGCCTCATGAGCCTCTAGAGAATATTGTAGTTCTTCCAACGAAAATATTTCCAGATCTTTTGATTCTTCTATGGCTACTACTATGTGATTAAATCTAGAATGGAGAGATCGGAGCACCTTTTCAATGATAATCTATTCTTTGAGGGATTCTCCACACACACTCATCTGATTGGTCATAATCTGCACATGTCCAAGATACTCGCCCACTGTCTCCTTATCATTCATCTGCAACATTTCGTATTGTCTTCGAAGATTTTGGAGCCTGATCTTCTTCAACTTGTCAGAACCTGCATACGCCTTTGCAAGAATTTCCCATGCTTGCTTGGTCGTGGCAGCGGAAGCTATCTTCTCGAAATTAACTGCATCCACACCTTGATGTATAAGGAAAAGGGCTTTACAATCACGTTTCTTGAGCTCCTTGAACGTCTTTTCAGGAGCATCAGATGCTGATTTCTCCAAATCTTGGATCCCAGATTGAACAACATCAAGCGCATCTTGCATCTCGAATATCGTCTTCATCTGAATGCACCATTTGTTGTAGTTCTTCCCGTCCAGAATCGGCATATGCGCCAGAAAAACTCCATTTCCGTTTGTCGAAGCCATCGTTCTTGCGTCGAGATCGCCTTGGATCGCACCAACCTAGTGCTCTTGATACCACTGTTGGTATTGAACAAGAAAGAATCAGTGACAGAGATGAGAGTCTATTTGATGAATAAAGGTGTTAACCTTTTATACAAAATGCAATATTAAAACGAAACTAGAGGTTATTAATACGAGTAACCTGATAACTATCTCACTAATCACACCACCTATTGTTAGCATGATTAATCTATTATTTAACTAAAACTAATCACAGTTACAACTCTAATTACAATATAAATTATACACAACATAATCAACTAACGTGTATCATTAATATTACTCACTATAGCATTAGTATTGTCAATATATAAGATAACATCATAACTATTTTTTTTATAATAACTATTTTTTTTTGTTGATTTCACAATTTCCCTTTTTTATATTGTCCGTTGTCAACATCATGCATCAACAATACTATGGACTCTGTTTTTGGCACATCTAATTAGCAACCTCAATACCTCCATGTTTTCATATGTTGATATTTTCAATGTGTTAATTAATAAAATTTATTTTTACTACCAACATACAGACATTATAATCGCATTATATATATGTAATAAGTTTGATTCTCTCTCCACATTTCATGCAGGACAATAATACGAATTCTCCTTATACTTTTATTTTTTAATTTTTTGTTTAAAGACGAAGGCACGTGATACAGTGTTGTGCGAGGCCTTTATCGTTTAAGTTTCATCCATTTTGTAAATCATATGGATTTCTTCATTTTTCTCCTTAACTAAAGTTAATTTCCATTAAAATGTTTTTTTATAGGCAAAAGAAATATATTAATAAAGATTAAATGATACAAGAAGTGACAAAGATTGACCAATCAAATACAAAAGAATTGTCAAAACTTCCCTGACCAGTACCACTTGAAAAGCTTGCTTCTTGATGGAAGGACCCTCTTGTGATACCTTGGTTTGATGCTTCACCCCTAATCTCAGTCTCACCAGCTCCACCATTATTTTCTGAATGGTCTTCTTTAGTATTCTTCCCCCCAATTATTTTCCTCCGATTCTTCGCTGGGTGTTCCATTAAGATATGTATTCTTTTATGACGTAATTTTATGAAAATGCTATATAGCGTGAAAGTTTTATGCACGAACACTATAAAAACCAAAGCTGAAAAATGCGATTGGTTGAGTTTAGATGAGCAATTTTATAATGAAAGCTTTGGACACAAATCAACGTTGGTGAGCTGGTAAAACATCTTGTACAAGTACGAATTCGTACTGATAAGCATTTTTTTCTTTTTCGAATTTGATTCTTTTAAATTAATAGGTATACTGCAACATTTTAAAAGAAACAAAAATCTAAAATTATAAATTATAATTGTTGATTAAAAATCAATGGTTGCGATATTAATAAACTAGATATATATACTTATATAATAAATTATAAACATATCGGTATTTACATTGCTGGTTTTCAATCATTACAATTTTATATTTGTTTCTTCTATTCTATTGTGTACTTATTCGTTATAAAGGACTCAGGTTCTAATACCATTTTGTATTTCATGCTGTCCGTGATTCAAAAAAATTCTTAGTTTAGACTTTATTGTGCAACCACTCCACATGCATCTAAGAAAAAGTCCAACAAGTAAAAAAGGACTATTCCGAAAGGACTATTCCGTAGGTTATTATTAGGATGGGGTAACCAATACTCTAATAAAAAAGAACTCTAGTTATCTTTTGACTTGCTTTAGGATGGCTCCAATAATCACAAGATAGAAACACTATAATACTCTGAAGCCACGGAGACTCTTCCGGCCAATTTAGCATATGGGGGTAATTATTTTTTGAATTTGTTTGAGATTACTTTTGAATTATTATTCAGTTTGAGTAATTCGTAGTAAGTGTAACCACTATCAAATTAGAATTTGTAATATCTATGATTTTTTTTTAACTTATGACTTTTAAGTGATAAATTTTTTTGACTTTAAAATTGTAAAATGTTTTTTTTTATATTTTGTTTTTATAACTTTAAAGTTATAAATGTTTTTTTTATTTTAAGATTTTAAATTCGTTAGTGTTTTATTTTTTTTTATTTAGAAGTTATATATTTATATACGACTTCCATTTTCTTTTTGTTTTAAGTTAATTTTTTAACAAAATTGTAAATAATTTTTTTAATTTAATTATTTAATAAATAATTTTTTACTAGTTTTATTTAATATTATATATATATTTAATATTTTTTTATTTAATATAAAAAATATTTAATAAAATAATAATTAAAAAATATAAAATAAAATCATATAAAAAATAATTAAATAAAACTAAAACAAGCAAAAAAATTATTTATTAAATACTTAATCTAAAAAAATTATTTACAATTTTTTAACGTATTAAAATTTGAAAGTCGTAAATAAATATAACCACTTTAAATTCGTAAAATAAAAGTAAAAAAAATATTTACAACTTCAAAATTATAAAAGCAAAAAAAAATTCAAAAACAACTACTAATTGATAAATTTGAAAAAAAATTACACCCATATGATAAATTGTCAGACTCCTTCCCTTGCCAAACAATATATGCGTGCTTCCCACAAGGAAGATGACAGAGGCTAAAAATAAAACTCTGCGGATTTGTTACTTCGCAGTTAACATAACAAACCATATCTCCTGACATGACATTATAACGGTGTAAAGCATCAAGTTGGTAATTTAAATTAGTATTTTTTAAATTGATTTACACTTGACAAAAACCTTTTTTTCTTTTCTTTTACCACACTTGAGTAAAAGGTAACCAGAAACTTTTTTAAACACGCTGTTATTAACTACAATTTATTTAAAATCATATAATTTAACGAGTCTCATTCTATTATGAACTTTATTTATAAATTTATAATATTAATAGCGCATTAGAAGAGTCTTTAAAAAGAAACGTGCTAAAAAATTGTGTTAAAGGATTTATTGTCAGCATTTCATTTTCTAATACATTCTTTGTTATTAATTAATATTTATTAAAAATTATAAAATTACTTGGTCATTACTTTCTTCATCCATAATTATAAGATAATTTTAACTAATTTATATCTCTTAAGAAAAGTAATTAATTTTATTAAAATTATTAATTATTGGTATTATTATTCATAATTATTATTTTTTTATTTCTCTATTCACTTAATTATTTCTCATTAATATTTGAAGAAAGAATAATTAAATAATAATATTTAAGAAAAAATAATTAATATACCTAAAAATTAAAAAAAAAATTATAAAAAGAGATAAATAATTTTTTTTTTAAATCTTATAATTAAGGATGAAAGAAATATTTATTCAATAAGCTACCTTATAATTTTATACTAGTAATTTTAATAAATTTTAACTAATACTCCATCCCGTCTTATATATTGATCACATTTTAGAAAGAATACTTGATCCTATTTATAAGTCATTAATTAACCTATTAATAATGATTTTCTAATTCTATTCTTTATACTATTTTTAACATTGAGATTGAAGATTGCTATTAGTCATATTCATTGATGAAGATAATAGAGTAATAAATGAATATTAATAAGAACGTGAAAGAGAGAGAATATGAGATGATAATATAGACTAAACATTTAATTAATTATTAGTGAAATGAGTCGGATGTGTAATTATGTTAGGATATAATTGAAAATTTGTTTTATTTTTAGATATATTTAATGACTTAACTTCGTTTTCTTGATATTGATGATTCAATTGAAAATGATCAATATAGAACCCGATGAAATATATAAGAGAATATATTAAAAAAATATCTCATTGTTACTTCCATAATTTATTACTAGCTATGGAAAAATAAATTTTGGTTTTAATTAACTTCAACAATGCCAAGTTATATGATCTTTTCTATTACTAGTATCACAAATTAATTTAGTTGCTTATTTAATGATTAAGGATCAAATTTCAAGAGTAATATTGTACCCAAAATTTCAAGAGTACGTAATAAATTTTGAAGTAAGATCAGAAATTAAATTAACTGATGATATCAATTTCAAAATTAAATTAATGTTTTGCTCTATTACAGCTTAAACTGATAATTGTTCTGGATTGGTCGCCACGGTAGGGCTCAATTTCTGAACAGAATGACTGGTGTACCAATTAACTATGATGTTCTGTCCTTGCTTTGTTTCTTGTTCATCTGAACTTTTTATTCTGGTCAAAGTTTCTTGAAGAAATCCCATAAAAATATTTCTGCTGAAAACAAAGCGGTGCAGCCATTGTGGCAGAAAACGAACACCAAACGAGGCTAAAATTATGAATGGAAGACTATTTAATTTACATGCATGGTTTTACCTACTAAGTTTGACGAACCGTTGAGAAGTTCCTCCAGTAATAACTAGATTCTTTTGATAAAAAAATACTCTAAATTTTAAATTGCAGACTTGCAGTGAATAATTTTAAATTTTCCGTATCTTTTTATAAAATCTTTTTTACTATATTAAATAAAAATAAATATACTTATATCTTTTAAATATTAAATATGTTTTACTTTTTCATTTATTGTTTATTTTAAAGAACTAATAGAAAAATACTACTATTATAATAAGATAAAAAATTACTCGTATTCCACTACCAAGGCAATTGTATTTCTCTCTTGGTAAAATAAGTACAGCGTATGAGAGTCGATTTTTACATAGGCGTATTTAAGTTTTATAATTTATAAAATAAATTAATAACACTTAATTACGCATTAGGTACACATTATATCATTTTTATATCAAATTTGCATATCAGAAGAGCAGTCGACGATCATGGAGAATTGTTCTATTCTGGACAATGTTACGATTGCAATTGAAATTCTTCATTACATGAAGTGTAGGAGAAGAGGTAAGGTTGGTGAAGTAGTTCTCAAAATCGATATCAGTAAAGCGTATGATTGGGTCAATTGGGGCTATGTGTGACATTTGAATCGTACTCAATTATCATGAATGAAGGCTTGGTAGGCCCTATCATTCCAGGAAGGGGATTGCATCAAGGCGAGCCCCCCTTGTCTCCTTACCTGTTCATTATTTGTGCAGAAGGGTTAACTTGGTAAATCAAGAAAGCTGAGAGCATGGGAGATCTGCATGGTGTTAATTGTATCTCACCTTCTTTTTGCAGACAATTGCTTCTTATTTTTCAAAGTCACTACATCTGAATGTCGTAATTAAGATGCAAGAGATTATCCAGATCTATGAGTAGGCGTCTGGCCAGGCAGTTAATCTGCAGAACTCAGATGCTACTTTCAGTGGTAATGTGCATAATCACGTAAAGGCAGCTAGTTTGTTGTGCTAAGAGTGAGGGAAAGTATTGGTGGTGGTTAGTATCTTGGTATGCTTGTTGTGCTGGGAAGAAGCAAAAAAACCACATTACATTTTGTTAACGAGGGTATCTAGAAGAGGTTGAACTCTTGGCGTGGGAGATATCTTTCTATCGCAAACAAAAAGGTATTGATTAAATTCGTTGCTCAAGTTATCCCCACTTATCCTATGAGTTATTTATTTATTAATTTCTCCACTCCCTTTTTGATGAGATCCAAGTGATGCTTAATTCATTTTTGTGGTGTTCTATTAAATGGTTAGCTTGGGAGAAGTTGACAGTGAATAAAGAGGGTGGTGTTTTTGGATTTAGGGACCTTTATGCTTTCAATTTGGTGATGCTGGGGAAGCAAGCTGGAAGTTTATTTCTAGCCCAGACTAAGCTTTAGTTTCTAAGATTTTCAAAGTTAAATACTTTCCAAATGAGGACTTTTTGGAGGCTGCAGTTGGTCCCAACCCCTCCTATGTTTGGAGAAGCATCTGCGCGTCTTAGGTATTGTTAAAGGAAGGCTATAAATATGGTCCGTAGGGTCTAGTAGTACTATTAAGGTTTGGAATGAACCTTGGCTGAAAAATAATGGTAGATTATGTCTCAGTCCTAATGACCCCTCTGTAAGTCCTAATGACCCCTCTGTATTTCATGATCTGCATGTGCATAACTTATTGATGCATAATTATAAAGCGTGGAATGTCCAACTTGTCAAGGATTTATTCACTGATAAAGGCCTTGCAAGTTTCTATTTCAATGATTAACGAGGATTAATATTTTAAGAAAATTATATTGACTATTTATTATTAATGAATTTATATATTTAATATGATCAAAGTGAGCCCATTAAATAATTAAATAAGATGATATGAATTTAAATGAATAAATATCAGTGTTGTCGTCTCATTAAAGGATAATGATAATCCTATTAGCTTAATACACTATAAGAGTATGATCTCTAATATATCGAGTTGTCACACATAATTTTTTTTCACTGAAGAGTCACGAAGGAAGTTCCAATGAGAAATAAAGATGTTCTAATTGAGGAAGAATTATAATGTCATTGTTCGTGTTCGTGTAAATAGTCGTAAAGATCTTACAACAATTATCAAAGAATACTTAGATTAGGAATCAACTATAGATCCAAATATTTTATTCAATCTTTAATAATCAAATACCTTGCAGATTTTAGAACTTTTGGTGAATTATTCTAGGTTATAGACTTATGAAATTTTTAACTTTCATATAAAGAATAAAAATTAAAGGTAAAAGATATTTTAACAAGTGGTATTAAAACATATCGTTGTTATTTGATCATTAGGAATTAATAATTAACTTTTTTTTTAGTTATTTGATATCCGGAAAGAGTTTCTTGAATGAATCCTGTTATGGAGGTTTCGGTTTCAAAAGTTTTTATTTACAATTTGAACCAGATACAGGAATATAAGGAACAAATGTTTTACGTTTATTGTAAGACTTATATATGCCTTATATAGCCTCCAGCCAGTGGGTATTATATGTGTTTTACACATGCATAATTTGGAGTTTTCAATTTTGTTTCCTAATAAGGTTTTATGTTCTACGTTTTCGATTTCACTGATTTTGATAGAAGAGTCTTGTATAAGGCATACAGGAGTTTATTGGAAAATTTAAAGTTTTTTTGATACTGATTTCGTTTTAGTATATATATATATATATTCTTTTGCATCAAATTTGGTATTAAATATTTATTTATGTTGATTAAGAATGGGTTAAGTACATATTGTTGTATATATATTTACGAATATATGGATTTGATTTTTGTGAATGATAAAGAAATATCCAATATATGATTTGTGAATTAAAGAAAGCTTCTTTTGGTATGTAAGAATCAGTGGATAAAGATTGATGTTTTACACTCCTCTACCATTCAAGAAATCAGCGTAGAAATATATCTTGAATCTTATTATATCATAAGATATTTATTTCGGCATATATTTTAAATATGGAGTGAAAATAATGGGTTAATTATAATAAGTTTGGATTTAAGTATTGCTTTGATGTAATTTATTACAGTCAAATAATTTGGATTTTATAAACTATATATATGATTTATGTTATTCATATTATATGATTTATCAGTACATTGTTGATATGATTGAAATTTTTAATCACTATATAAAGTTTTGACGGTGAAATTAAAATTAATTTGAGAGATATTTCTCATGCTCAAGGATTGCTATGTGATCGCTAGAAAGTTATTGTACATATAGTTTTGTGTTTTTTTGTACTTATGTGTGAAACTTGTGTAAATTTAAGATATTATATTTTAATTAAATTGTATGGTATTTTTTGTTGGATTAAATGAAATAATATATAGTCAAAGTAATTTTTGTTGGGTAGGTTAATTTGCTTTAATTTATACAAATGTTACATTGAATTATTTATTTGAATTGTGTTCGGCCTAAAGAAAGACATAATTTGACTGGATAATCACATGCTTGTGATGGTAAATGTGTGGTAATTATAAGGATTTGTTTTTCATGTGAAGAATGAAGTGTCCAAAGATAATTATTACTTGACAGAATATATCACCAAATTAATTTTCCATGTGAACAATGAAATGTCCAAAGACAACCACGGTTTGACAGGACTTATCACTCATATTTGATCATTGCATTGAGAGTATCATTTGTAGTTAGTCATTTCAATCTAAAGACTGTGGATTAATGGTGTGTTACGTATCTTGCTTGAGTTTCAAAAATTACCATAAAGATAAACTGTGAATTGCATATTTATTGTTCTCTCATTAGTAGTTGTTGCTACCACTCCTTTTTTTTTTTCATTACTCATATTTTTTGGAATCCCAAACCTGTCATTTTAAAAGGAGTCAATTGAGATACGTAACACACCATTAATCGTGATGAAAAAAATTGCATATTGTTTATCATGATAAATAAAGTATCATTAGAGTTTTTCGTAGTTAAAAAAATTGTCCAATTCATGTACGTAAGTTGTTATTTATCATGATGCTAGAGCATAATGAAAAAAATTGCATATTGTTTATCATGATAAATAAAGTATCATTAGAGTTTTTCGTAGTTAAAAAAATTGTCCAATTCATGTACGTAAGTTGTTATTTATCATGATGCTAGAGCATACTAAGTTGTTGTTTATCGTGATCTTAGATCAAATCAAGTCATTATCAAGAAAAGGAAAAATACTCAAGGATACTACATAAAGTTTTTCTCAATTAGAATAGAAACAAGAGAACTAGATATGAAATTTACTTGTTACATTTGTAAGAAGATGAGACATATGAAGTAAAAGAAACCCAAGTACATTGTTTCGTACCCAAGGACATTTGGTAGGTAGATTTTGGTGTTATTACTCACATAAGTATGTTTTTGCAACATTGCTTGTAGAGTCATTTGTCAAGTGATGCTAAAAGAATCATCTATATGGGTAATGACAATAAAGTTGCAGTTGAAGTTATAAGAACTTTTAGGTTGCTTTTAAAAACTTTTATTTGGATTTGGTTGAGAATTATGTTGCACTGTCTATTAGATGAAATTCAATTTCTTTTTCGATTTTGGACAAATCCAATTATTCTTATTCATTTGGAAATAATAAAGTTAATCTCTCGTGATTCAAGTGATGTTGGTTATGGGCCTTTAATTGATATTGAGTGTTCCTATAAAGAAATGTTGCAAAGGATTCGCACGGTATGAAACATAAATTAAATGAGAATTTCGCCTCTTTATGGCATGGGCGCTTAGGTCACATCTCAATATAGAGAATTCAGAAGTTTGTGCCAGAGGAAATTCTTGGACCCTTAGATTTGTCAGACTTTTAAGTCTGTATTGAGTGTATTAAGGGAGAACAAACAAATAAAAGGAATTTAGGTGTCAAAAGAGTTAAGGATGTCTTAGAACTAATACATATAATAATTCGTGATCCCTTCCCTATGGATTCATAGAATAAACAAATATATTTTATTATGTTCATAGACGATTACTCTTTCTTTAATTGATGAAAAGTATTGGTCTCTAGATATTTTCAAGTCTTTCAAAGTTGAACTTGAACTTCAGTTAGGAAAGAAAATTAAGATTGTCAAATCTGACTGTAATGATGAATACTACAGTAGATATGACAAAAAGGTGAACAATATCTAAAACCCTTCACTTTTTTTTCTTTTCTTCAATTAGTGTTAACTTGTTCTCTAATATACAATGTTGGACAAACCTAGCATGAACAGAGTTGCAGAATGACAAAACTAAACTCTTAAAGACATGGTAAAAAGTATGATTCTTCTATATCAGAGTCACTTTGGGGAAAGACATTAAAGATTACAATTTATATCCTCAACAAGGTGCCAAGTAAAGTAGTCACTAAAACCCCTCATGAGCTATGGACTAAGAATGAGCCCCCATTAGTTTAAACTCAACAACCTCAAGAAGTGTCATTTAGAAGATCCACTAGAAAAAAAGGAGAAATGCAACTTTAGGTTATTATGATGCATTCCTTTAAGAACATGAATATGAAATTAGGTTGACTTAGGAAGATCTAATCAACTTTAGTTAAGTCATACGATGTTTTAACCCTTAAAAAGTGGATTAATGCTATTAATTATGTGATAAAATGAATAATTGACAATGACTTTTGGAATATTGTCAAATTACCTAAAGGTGTGAACCCCATAAGTTGTAAAAGGATATTTATAATTTAAAGGGATTCAAAGGGTAATGTTGAGATATGTAAAACTCGTCTTGTTTCCAAAGACTTTACTTAAAAGGAAGACATTAATTATAAATAGAATTTTCTCCGGTTTTATAGAAAGACTCTTTTAAGACTATAATGACATTGATAACTCATTTTGATTTAAAGTTGCATTAGATGAATGTAAAAGCTATGTTTCTAAATGGAAACATTGATGGAACAATATGGTGCTACTAGATAGCTTAAGGTGATTCTAAGTTTATGGTGTGCAAATTAAAAGAATTCATCTATGACCTTAAATAAGCTTTCCGTCAATGGTATTATAAATTTCATCAAGTTATTATCTCTTATGATTTTGAGGTAATTTTGTTTGATGATTGCATATATCAAAAGTTCAGTGGGAGTAAAATGACCCTTTATATGTTGACGACATCTTTCTAGTCATAATATAGTTTTGGATATATTCAACATGAAAGACAATAAACCAGAAGATACACATGTTGCTAAAAGAGACAAATTAGTCTCAAATAGCGTCTCGTTAGTAATCTTGAAAAAAATAGATACAAATGATTCCTTATGCTTTAGCTGTGGGGAGTCTTATGTATGTTTAAGTTTGTTTCCGTCTTAACATAACTTTTTTTTAGTGGGAGTCCTAGGGAGATATATGAGTAACAATGGTATGCAATACTAGAAAGTAGTGAAGCATGTACTGTGCTATTTGAAGAGAACAAGAAACTACATGTTCACATATCCAAAGTTTGGAAGTTTAGAGATCATAATGTATTTCTGACTCCAATTTTGTGGGATGTATAAATAGAAGATACTCCACATTAGGATACTTATTTAACCATGATGGTGGAGTTAATACCTTGTTTTGATGCATTGAACCATATGATATGATTGCTAAATTATGTCATTGGCTTGCTTGTTGTTACAAACATTAAGAGACATTAAGTATTTATTGTAAAAATAACTTAGTAATGTTATAATCCAAAAGCAACAGGAGTTCAACCATGTCAAAGGTTATTGACATAAAGTATATGATTGTTAAAAAAAGAATTAAGAAAAAATGATATTTGTAGAACATATTGGAAAAAATAATATGCTAGTTGACCCACTAATTAATGGTTGACACTTAAAGCATGAGCATATATATTGATTGTATTGTGTTGTTTTAGTTGTTGCCTTGATTTAGTAGGAGTCTTTATGTTCTATGTTTGGATTTAGATTTCATGTATTTGATTTTTTGCATAAATAAAGATTGCAAATTCATATGTTCATTATGAAACTTGTTTATTTAAGTGCAATATTTAAATTTTACTTAAGGACTTAAGATTGATCTCACTAAAGATTTAAGTTGGACCAATTGGAAATAGGCATGATTGAGATCACATTGAGTGTATTGATGTGATGGTCATTGGGGTCCAGTCACATTTGTTGTAGTGATGAAAACCAAAATAATTTCATTATTGATACATGAGATGAACCAGGTTGTTAGGGTGAAAGTTTATGGATAAATAATATACATATGCATGCCTAAGGAATTGTGATATAATTGTTACAATATGTAGCTTAAATGAGAGATTGCTGGAATTTTCTATTTCAATAATTAATATGGACTAATATTATAAGACAATTATGTTAGCTATTTATCATTAGTGGGTTTATTTTATGTAGTCAAATTAAGTGAACCCATTACACAACTAAATAAGATGATATGAACTTAAATGAACAGATGTCAGTGTTGACCCATTTAGGGATAATGAGAACCCTATTAGGTTAACACGCTATAAGAAGGCTATGGTCCCTAATATACCAAGCCGCCACACATAATTTCTCTTTTTCCCATCTGAAGAGTTACGAAGGTCCCATTGAGGAATAAAGAGGTTCTGGTTGATAAAGAACCATAATGTCATTGTTTGTGTTCGTGATTGATAGTCACAAATATCTTACAACAATTGTTGAAGAATGATTAGATTAGGAACCAGCTACGGATCTAGACATTTTATTCAATCCTTAATAATCAAACATGTTGTAGATCCTAGAACTTTTGGTGAATTATCCTAGGCTATGGACCTATGAATCTTTTTAGCTTTCGCATAAATAATAAAGATTAAAAGATAAAAGATATTCCAATAGAAAGTTGATGATTTGATCCTTCATGTTCCATTATTTAGTTATGTCCACCATAATAAGCGCATATAGGCTCCTAAGCAAAGTGGTGTTTACACTGTAAGTTCTGCTTATAAATTGTTTACGAAAAAAGTGGTAAATATTGCCTAGTTCCAAGTTGATGGTAATTGGGATGCCTTGTGGAAGTTGGAGATTCTTGCCAATGCAAAGTTCAATTTCTCTTATAGCGGGCTTGTCGGGATTGTATTCCTTCTCATGTGAGATTGCAAGATAAGGGTGTGGAGTGCCCTTTGGATTGCGTGCTTTGTGAAGCTGGAATGGAGAATTGCTGGCATGTCTTCCTTAGCTTTGAGGTTAGTCAAAAATGTTAGTAGAAAGTTCATTTATAGGCTATCTTGGAACCTTTGTTATTTCAATTTGAAAACTTCAAAGATCTTTGTTATGTTTCTTACATCAGTTGGATGAAGTGAACAAGGAAAACACAAGCATGATGCTATGAAACATATGGGTAGGCAGACGAATAAGTCTTTTACTGATGAAGCATGTGCTAGAAGAGCACCTAAAGTCCTTAGTGATTGAAGGAGCTCTAAAGAAATCCAACAACAAAGGTATATGTTGGCCCCTAACCATTATCCTCTTAGATGGAAGAGCAGCTAATGCCCCTAAACGTAATATTTATGTAGCTATTATGCAAAATCCCACCAAGATCTGTTGGGGAATGTCCCTCTGTGATCAATATGGGCACTTTGTCATTGCTAAAACTAAATGGTGAAAATATGGTGAGGTTTTGGGGTTATATTAGGCTTTAAGTTGGGTGGCTTCCATGGGCTATCAACCGGTTATCTTTGAATTGGACTGTAAAATTATCGTTGACAAGTTTTATTCTAGCAACACTACTAAAAAAAGCACTTTTTACGACTGCTGATCTACATCGGTTATTGTAGACATGATGTAAAAGTTGGGGCGGTGGCATTTTTGTAATTATTGGAAAAAAATTTTCATTTTACGATGTACTTTCTAAGGCGGTTATTAAAAACCGCCTTAGAATGTTATATGCAAAAATTTTACAATGGGTTTAAGTTGAAGCCCGTCGTAATTGGGGGAAAAAAATAATTAGGCACGTGTTCGAAGTACTCAGCTCCCACGGGTTTAAGTTCGAAGTACTCAGCTCCTGGAGGTCGTACACGTTGAACCCTAGCCCCTCTTTTGTTGCAAATCGAACCCTGTGCTTGCTTCTCTTTTATTTTTCTTTCGTTTCATTTTATCTGCCGTTTCCGTAGCTCGGCTTCAGCAGCACCAAAACCAGGTTTCGTGCGTTTTTCCATGTCACTGTCATTTATACATACATCTTTATCTCCTGTTTACTTTTCAGCTTCTCTTTTTTCGAGTATTTATTTTTTAATAAATCATAGCAAACTTACAGCTGTTCAATATACATGTATCATGTGTGGTTACTGGTTAATGAATTGGAGAACATAACATGGTTCATTTGAGAATTTCTTTTAGTTAAGTGTGTTAATTATGATTAATTTTATACAGGAACACAATTTAAACGGCTTCAATAGTGGTTTACTTAAGTATACATATGTAATTTCTTTGCTTTACTTAATTATGCATTCTTTGGTCTTGTATCGATATGCAGGAAATTTGTTGGAAGGATTTTCTCAGACCCAGATTAGCACATTAGCCGTCAATGATAATCTTCTTGTTGCTGGTGGCTTCCAAGGAGAGCTTACTTGTAAGGTGAGTGTACGTGATACTTCATTGAATGATAAGTAACTTCTTTAGGTTATAGATACATCTCTCTCTTGGGGGCAGGGGATTGCTATTGTAGTTACTTCACTTGCCAATATGATTATTTAAAATGAGGAAATAATGTCTGGTATGCCACTTTTTATTCATTCTGTCCTTCCTTCATCCTGGTAACATAGTCCTTGAGGCTGGTCATCTCATCAGCACTCTTACTCGAGTCATACCTGAGCAATTCAGCTAGCTTTGTCTTGTTCTGAGAATCCTCATGAATACCAAGTTTCAGGTTCTTAGAGAAGCCTTCATAAAACTTGTTATAGTCTTCCTCAAAATGTATGTTGATATCCTTAATAAAATGACATGAATTTGTTTCCTTAAAAAAAATTCTATAGCGCCATGTAACTAATATGAAAGTCACAAGAGGTAAAGAATAGTAAAGAGAAGGTTAAAAAGTGGTTGTTGAAATTGAGGTTTTTCATTTACTTCTGTAATGGCCAAAGTTGGGATGTAAAAGTTTCGATTTTTCGCTTTCGATCCAACCTCCTGTTTGCAGCATAATTGTTGAACATAATGATAAGAACGCCAAATCAAAAGAATCAGTGCGTGTGTGTTGTCCATTTGATCTTCTCTTTCATGCACTCTCACTGATGGGTATGAACATTTCTATATCGGTCAAATAATAAGGGATAATATTATCTAATGCATAGCGACGAGATCAAGGCTTTCCTCCATATCAGTACCCATATATACCTTTATAAGATTGCCACTAGTTCTGCCTCTGGTTTTAGATTCATTTTATGATGGTTTGAAACTTTTCTGATCTTGAGGCCTTGCCACTAACACATTTTTAAAACATTGCATTTGCCCTTGGCACTTTATACATCAATTTTTTTCCTGATGCTTTTCCTCTTCATGCTACATATATGTCTTAAGTTGAGAGCCAAGACACAAAGTAGAACAAAAATATAACTTTGAATGGAAGGGAGCAGAGGTGGTCAACTGATGCAATGCTCTATGATCGTTTGCTGATTGACAAGCATATGTTATATGATTCCCCTTTAATTAACCTTCTTACTGTATTTTTGACATCTAATTTTATTGATATTTGATGGGGACTAAACAAGAGGTTTGGTGAAATAGTGAGAATGGACACTTGAATGAATATCATCAATTTAAGGGATGGTTGATTTTGCTATAAGATAATAATGAAAACACAACAAAATTTACTTGTAAATTAAATTTTTTTGATGCTGTCAGACATTCAATTTCTTCAAATGCTTGTGTACTTTAACATAAAGAGAAAGCTAGGTTTGCCTAACTAATTGACTTCCCTAACTACTAAAAGTTGACCAATCAAGTATCTGAACTTTATCAGAATCCTGATGGGTATGTGGCCACACATCATATGTACAACTCAAAGAATAAGAGAGGAGTGATCCATATAAAACATTGAAATGATAAAAGATACAATGAAAGTAGGTGAGTGCTCTTTATAAAGAGCTTATCTCTTAAGAACTGGTTAGATACAAGTCAAAAGTGTTTTTGATAGTTTTTCTACTTGAAATATAAAGCTTTTTCAGCAGAAAAATTCTCAAAAAGACTTCTAATTAACCTTGTATCCAAGCAGCTATTCTCTAACCATCTAATATTACTCTTAACACTCTTCTTCTACACCTCCATTTAGGAGGTGAGTCATCATACCTTCGGTGGAACCTCTCTCTCATGACCTGAATACAATAGTGTTTGTTGATTTCCTCTCATCCTTTGATTCCAAGGGTGAAGGATTGGGAAGAATCTCTTTTGATTGAGGATGGGTTGTAACTTTATTGCTCTAATGTTATGGGTCTAGTTTGAATGAATATATTTTATGTATGGATTATTTTGGTCATTGTTGCAACATTGGAACCACGGATTCTTGGTGATTTTGATGGGCAAAGGCTTAGGAGTGGTTGAGGTTGAGAATTGCATGCCACTAGTAATAAAATTGTTTAACTTCTTGGCAAGTGGAAACACTTCCAATACTAGATATATATGTGCACGTTATCTCTTTTGCTCCTGCGAGTCCATCATTTGTAGATCATGTATATGTTGTACTTGAGGACCATAGGAATGTTATTCTTGAAGTTGATTTAAAAGGTATAGGATTCCAAATTATTATGTATCAGCTAGTAATGATATTGGCCATAAAACAGACCAATTTGTACGCCAGACTTGGACCATTTTCTGCAAATAATTATTAAATATTATATTGATAAAGTTAAAAAGTTATTTATGACAAAATTCATATAGAAAATGGTTTCTCACATTTTCTTCTCAATGTTCATTAACGCGTCGTCTTTTTTCTTTAGTTCACCCTTTAGCTGGAAAACTTGCTTTCTCACATTTTCTTTCTCAGCCTCATCCCCAAGAAGATAACTTTTCAAGTCATTATATTGAGTTCTAAGTGCTTCTAACTCTGACTGCAACACTCTACCCGCCAACTCTTTTTCATACTTGAGATTCTTCATCCTATTTAGCTCATCAAGTGACCTTTTTGCTTCCTTCTTCAATAAAGCAATTTGACTCACCAGCTCATTGCTTTCCACTGTTCTACTCTGTAACTGAGCCTCAGATTCCTCAAGTGATTTATTCATAAGCTCCAACTCATTTCTTAACTTTTCTTTTTGTTCTACTTGGTCATAGAGGCATGATATCTCCACTTTAAGCTTTATTAGTTTGTAGACCAAGTCATGATATCCAAGCCATTGTCTCCTGCTCGGTCACACCTAGATTAATTAATTATACTTTATTTATTGATGCTTTTTAAATAACTATATAGTTAATTTTTAGTTACAATATTGATTTCTTAATTATTTTAGGTGTATTGATTTCTGAACGTTATGTGTTTGGTAGAAGTTGTAAAAAAGTTTTTAAAAAATTGGGGCGGGGGATAATTAAATTGATAAAAAAATTACTTATATTTTGTTTGTTGTGTTTGTATTTCCATAATAAACAGTGTAATGTTATTTAAAATAATTTTATAAAAAAATATTAATAATCGTGTTTTAAAATTGATTTAAAAATAACATTTGAAACAATGATATTTAAAAAAAACAATATTCCTTTTAAATATGCTCATTTAGCTTATACCAAACAAAAGGAAATCTTCCAAAGGATGGGACGCAAATTCAATGCACTTCATTTATTTTAATTGTTATAAGAGTGAATAGGCAATTTAGTCCTTGAGATTGTAACCACTTTGCATATTAGTCCCTGACTTAAATTTTAATTCATAATAGTCCCTAACTTTACCTCCGTTATGCAAATAAGTCCCTACTATTAAAATCTAATTTCCTCCGTTAGTCAAATGTCTATTTGGCAAATGTAAGCATCCAATGTGGCAGGTTTGAGTCCAAGTCAGCAATATTATGTGGCAAGGCAAGGACTGAATTGAAAAATTAGGTTTAAAAGAAATCAAAAATGAAGTAAACCCATTTTCCCTTTCACTGTTGCTCTTCCCTCCCCTGCATTCTCGTGATTGAGGGTTCGCGCTTTTTGTCAGGTTGGTGGTTTCATTCAATTCGTTTGCATTGTTTTGGTGGTTTGATTTGGGGTTTTACATGTTCGAGGGGTTTCATCTGCGGCATTGTCTTCGCGCTTCGTAGGGAGGTTTATGATCGTTTATTATTTTCGTTTATGATGCTCTGTTTTTGTAGATGACAATGTTTTTGGTTTTTGATTGTGTCTTCGCGGTTTTTGACAATGTCAATGTCTTCGCGCTTTTTGAGGTAGGTTTTTTTATTTCCTAATATCTGACCATGTTTGCGGTTTCTGATTGTGTAGAATGAATGACAATATAACTTTAGTATTGCACCATGGAGGAAGATTCACTCCACGTGCCAGTGATGGAAAGGTTGAATATATAGGCGGAGAATTTGACGTTTGGGAGGATATATCTGCAGATTGCCTGAATGCATTTATCTTATATGATTTGGTGAAAGCTTGTAAGAAGTATAGTAATATAGGAGAATGTTTTTGGTTGATTGATAAGGACTTAGATTTTAATCATGGGTTAAGGAGTTGTACAACTGATGGAGATATATTACACTTAGTTAGGGATGCTTTTGAAAATGAGAATGAGATAAATGTTTATTTTCATCATGAAGTAGATCCAATTTTAGAAGAAGTCCCACAAATGTTGTACTTGGAATGTGATCCAATTCGAAAAGCTGTTGAGAATGAGGATGATTTAGATGATGTACCTGTTGCTGGCCATGAGGAAGGTAAGTTTTAATTCATCTGTACTTGGTCCGACATGGTTACCATAATTAATTAATATGATTAATTTTTACTTTATGACCATTGATGCAGATGCTGGTGCTGGAGAGCAGACAGATGCTGGTGCTGGAGAGCAGACAGATGCTGGTGAGCAGATGGATGCTGGTAAGCAGAGGGATGGTGGTGAGCAGAGGGATACTGATGCTGGTGAGCAAAGACATGGTAGTGAGCAGAGGGATACTGATGGTGAAGAGAGAGATGTTGCTGATAGTGAGGAGGAAAAGGAAGTTGACAGTGATGAGACAGATGCTGAGTGGTTTATAAATTTCTCTTGTATGTTGAATGAAGTTGAAGCTGAAGTTGAGACAGATGGTTATCATTCAGAGGAGCTTAATATCCCCATTAGTAGTGATGATGAAGATGAGGATGTTGAAGTTTATCCTCAATATAGTCAAAGTAGTGGAGTTGGTGAACAGAAGTTGGAATTAGGGATGGAGTTTGGTACTCTAGATGAATTTAAATCTGCCTTGAGGGAGTATAGCATATTGATGGGCAGGGAGTTCAAGTGGAAGAAGAATGATAAACAGAGGGCTAGAGCAAAATGCAAGAAGGCATTTTGTGATTGGGAAATCTACTGTGCAAAGAATGAAGTTAGAAACTCTTTTCAGATAAAGACATTTAAGCATAACCATAATTGCTGCAGAGAAGTGAACAACAAACAAGCAAATAGACAGTGGGTGGTCAGTAAACTTGAGGGCAAACTCAGAATGCAGCCAACCCTTAAATGTGTTGAAGCTTTGGAATATTTCAAGCAAGAGTTTGGAGTGCACATTGAAGTTACAAAGATGTGGAGAGCCATGAAAGAAGCAAAGCAATTAGTGGAAGGGAATGAGAGGAAACAATATGCCAAAGTATTTGATTATGCACATGAATTGTTGAGGAGCAATCCTGGATCAACAGTTAAGATCAACACAGTGCCAAGTCCAGAAGGTCCACCACAATTTCAGAGGCTATATATTTGTCTTGCTGGCTGTAAGAAGGGGTTTGTTGCTGGATGTAGACCATTCATAGGTCTAGATGGATGTTTCCTAAAGAGTGCATTTGGAGGAAACTTGCTCTCTGCTTTTGGGCTTGATGGCAATAACCACATCTATGTTATTGCTTATGCTGTTGTGGACATTGAGAACAAAGACAATTGGAAATGGTTTTTAACTTTGTTTCATGAAGATCTTGGGGATTACATACAGAATGGGTGGAATTTCATGTCAGACATGCAAAAGGTATGACATGGTGTGATTTGCAATTGTTATCATAAGTTAGGTATTTAATTGAAGTTAATGACATAAGTTAGGGACTAGTCCAGAAGTATTTACTACTTTGCTGTAATTTTTCAAGGACTTATTCCAGCTTTACAGGAAGTCATGCCTGGTGCACCTCATAGATTTTGTGTCTTGCATCTTTGGAAAAATTTTACAAAGCAATGGAAAAGCAAGGAACTTAAAGGAATTGTGTGGCAATGTGCAAAATCCACTACTGTTGCTGAGTTTGAAGGCCATATGGCCCATTTGAAGACAATCAACTGCCAGGCTTGGGAGTATTTGAATAAATGGCCCAAACAAGCATGGACAAAAGCCCACTTCAGTACAATACCCAAGGTGGACAATATATGCAACAACACTTGTGAGGTATTCAATTCCAGAATTCTGCAGTATAGATGCAAGCCTATTATCACAATGCTTGAAGAAATTAGAAGTTATATCATGAGAACCATGGCTGCCCGCAAGGTTAAACTTTCTGGAAAACCTGGACCATTATGTCCAGTGCAGTATAAAAGACTAGAAAAAGAATTCCATTTTGCTAATCAATGGACTCCCATTTGGTGTGGTGATAACATGGGCCTGAGATATGAGGTCCACATGTGGGGGAATAAGGTTGAGGTCAATTTAGGTGAATGGACATGCACTTGTGGAGTATGGCAACTAACAGGTTGTGTTTTTTATAGTTTTTTTTTTCATTCCTAACCTACATGTGTGCTGATTTTACAACTTTGATGTAGGGATGCCATGCCGACATGCCATTGCAACAATAACTCACAAAGGAGGGAAGCCTGAGGACATGTGTCATGAGTGGCTGTCAATAGAAGCTTATAATAAGACATACAAGCATTTTATTGAACCAGTCCAAGGACCACAATATTGGGCCCAGACACAGTATACACACCCTGTTCCACCACATAAAAAGGTCCAAAGAGGAAGGCCAAAGAAAAATAGAAGGAGATCTGTAGATGAGGACAATGTCACAGGACATAAGCTAAAGAGGAAATTGGCTGAGTTTACATGTGGAAGGTGTGGCCAAACCAATCATAACATTAGAAGCTGTAAAAATATTGGAGTTCCTGTTAGGCCAAAGAAATATGTTGCACCATCAACTTCAAATGAGGATGACCACCTATTATCTCAAGATGAACAAGCTTTGAATGAGGCTGAAGAAGCTGCTGCTCATGTTCAACAAGATCCGGTGGAGATTAATTTATCTCAGCCTCATTTGTCACAAGATAGTGACATGGAGTTTATGGTAAATATTTGTCACAACAAAGTAGTTTTATCTCAACCTAATTTGTTGCAGCACTCCATTTTTATATATTACAATTATTCATGTTTGGCATTTACATGTAGGTCCCTGCAACTATTGTTCCACCAATAGCAAGGAATAAGCTAGCCATAACAAGAGCCAAAAAAAGGAAGGTTGCTGATAAAGATGATGCAGAAAACTGAAGAAGCATTTTTTGTTGCATTTTGAAGGTTGCTGAAGGTTGCTGAAGACCCATTTTTTGTTGCGCATTTTGAAGGTTGCTGAGTTTGAAGGTTGTTGATGAAGAAAACTGAAGAAGCATTTTTTGTTGCATTTTGATATTAGGATGTGTAGTTGTATATTTTGAAAGCTTCACTGGCATGTGAAATGATGTAAACATTATGGCCTACTGAACAATTGCTTCTAACTACCATGCTTTGGGATGTCAAATATTATGTGAAATTGATCTAAAGTCATGTTTCTTCTCTTTCTTTTATAAATTATACACTGTGTTGGATTTGGAGTTGGAGTAGTACAATCCATCCCAACATACATTATGAGTTGCTTCTTATTATCTAATTCTCTTTCTTTTATTAAATTATATTTAATAAACTGCAAATTTCAGCAACAAATTTCACCAACAAATTATATTTAATTGAAATGGATAATTGACAGTACCAACAAAAGCTGCTATTACACTACAAAAGCTACTTCCTATTACAAATTCTTCAGCAAAACAACAATTGACAGTAGCAACAAAAGCTGCTATTACACTACAAAAGCTACTTCCTACTACAAATTCTTCAGCAAAACAACAATTACAATATCAAAAGCTGCTATTACACATTTTACCTAAAGTACATTCCCCCTAAAACTAACATTACAATTAAAAATGAAAAACCTAACAACACAATGTTTGTTAAATTTCTCATTTTCTTCTGCAAAGCTTCAATTTGTAGCCTCAAATCAGCCACTACCATTGTTTCTCTTGAGACAGAAGACGAATTAGAAAGTTGGTTTTCTTCTTCAACCCATTGAAAAAATTGACAGTTATCTGGGTCTGTTTGGGGTAATGCACAAGTATAGAATAACCTTCCTGGGTTTCTCCTTGTTCTTGCAGTTCGAATAGCTGCACGTCTTCCATGGTGGCATTGCCGAATGAAACTACCAGAAAATGCACAACAACTGCCACTTGCAGACATGGACAAATCAAGTGAACAAGCAGCAGGGACTGAGCCTCAGAGTAGAAGAAGAAGAAGCAACTCAGCGTGGGAAGAAGAAGAAGAAGAAGAAGCAACCAGCAGTTCGTAAACCCTAATTTTTTTGGGGAAGAAGAAGCAACCTTGCATGTGAGAGAGATTTTATAGATGCAGACCTCAGTGCCACGTTGGACAATCTACGTGGCACTGAATTGCCACCTATACACCTCACTAACGCCGTCACCTGAGAAATTAACGACAGGGACTATTTTGCAAAACTTATGTAAAGTTAGGGACTATTATGAATTAAAATTTAAGTCAGGGACTAATATGCAAAGTGGTTACAATCTCAGGGACTAAATTGCCTATTCACTCATTGTTATAAATAAATTCTTTTAAATTTCAAAGAACCAGACCTATAAGTAATCAATCAACATAAAAACAAATACTGTACATGCTTGTATATGGGGTCCTGGGGACTTTTATTTTTATTTTTTTTCTGATCTGTGGGAGACTTATATATATATACTTGATGGGGTACAACTCATCATGTTGATAAAATTAAAAATATCATGATTTTTTGTGTTTTGCCTCCCTTATTTTTATAAGAAAAAATATATTCTAGGTTCCTATGATTTTACGTTGATAAAAATATATTCTAGGTTCTTATTAATGAAAAACTATGATCAAGTGTTGAAAATGTGAGAAATTGAATGTGATTTGTATGGAGTAAACTCTATTTTTTTTTCGTTAAAATTGTAAGCGTTTTTTAACTTTAAAAAATAGTATTTTATTCCCTACTTTGCAAAATATGATTTAGTTTAGTCTATTTTAGTGTAAAATGACAATAAAAATATACTTTAGTCCCTACCATCTTTGACACTACAGGCCTAACTAGCCTCTTCTCCTTCCAATCAACCCCACAACGTGGAGCAACTTCCCGGCTCGAACTTCCAAGTTCGTGAACAAATTAGTTTGCATCAAGGAGTGGCAGATTGTCAACAAGGACATTGGAGTCAAGAAACCAGGTTAGTTAAAAAATTACTTTCTTTTACTCAAATTAAGGTTGCCTTAGTGTTCAACAGACGTTGTGCGTTCGACATAACTTAACCTTGTTTTGTTGTTGTTGTTTGGTAATGGTGGTTGCAGGGAACATATTCGAACAACAGTTGATACATACTTCACTGGACTGCAAACGGGTCAGTGTGTATTTGTTGATTTTATCTGCTTGATGGATGCTCATATATAGTTGTTACTTAGGGTGATGTTGTTTAAGTAAATTCAGTTGAATGGATTGAAGATTATTTATGTTCATGTTAACAATTTTATATTTTGTGTGTTTAAGGAAATTTGTGTTTGCCTGCATTTATATGTTTACAATGTATATGTAATTTTATTTTTAGGTGTACTAGATATAATACTATAGGTTTTGGATTATATATCAATGAATGGAAGGTATCTGGGTTGGGTTATGGTTACTCCACAAAGAGAACAGTAACCATCAGATGCAGAATTTGTTAACACTCCAATACTAGAAACTTTAATTAGCAGACATGGACAGTAACTTCATTTTGTCTCCTGCAAATGACAACCAACTTGGACAACTGGCTTAGCATAATTTTATTATAAGAAGGAATTAGTTCTCTTGAACATTCTGAAACTGAAACTTCCACTAAAACACAAGTTCCAGACCATAAATAATAAACTTGTATTGTTGAATGATGGAGATATATCTATTCGTCAACATGCTGACCAGTACAACTATGGTCTTTCTCAGTCCTAGATGGCCCAGGTGACAAAGGCCCAACCTCATCTGTGGTACCCACCCTATCCTATAACAACGTTTGGGAACAACAAAGAATCTAAGTAAAAGACTTAAGTTAGGGATTATTAGACAAACATAGGTAGTATAAATACAAGCATTGTACAAAAATCCACAAACCTGATCCCACAAATTTGTAATTACTAGAATGATGAGTTTCCCAGTTAAATAACAACAACAAAACCAAAAATATAAATTAAAAAACTACGGAAGAAAATTTGGACCAAATATTGAGAGTTCTAACTTCCAAATCTCCAATCGGACACCAAATACCTAACTTATCTCACATTATTATATGAGTTTAATGTTTATCTATTAATTTTATATTATCATTCTAATTATATATTATTATTTAAAATATTTTTAAATATTTATTTTAAAAATTAATAAGTTATTATATATAATAAATCGCTACCAACGTATCATTCATTATATATGGGGATGTGGCACTTTCATATATTCAATTTTTACAAACAAAAAGAAACATATAATTAAAATTGTTACAAAATTTATTTTGTAAATACTATTTTTTATGCACTTCCACACTCATGTGCATTATCTATTTTTTGCATAAAAAAACTTTATATTATATATTATAAATAAGAATCAGTACTAGGTGTACTGAAGTGTACAACTGAAGTGTACAACAAAAAACATAGGCAATGAAAAGCCAAACCCAACTAAAAGACAAGTACAATACAATACAATACAGCTGACAAGATATGTGAAACCCCTCTAAGAGAGTTCCTCCTTCAAGTCATTGACCAAAGGTTAAAATGAGTTTGGAATCCATTCTCCATACACCTTAAGGACCAAGTATGGAATAAGGCTTCATCCATGACTTTTTCAGGGTTGAAGAGCTGGTTATTGAAGACCAAGTTGTATCTGTGATTCCAAATAGTCAAGGACAATGCTATCCATAAGACCTCCCATTGTTTTTGCTTTTGACAAGTGGATAGTGATTACACATTTTTCTATATTTGTAAAAAATAAAAAAGAATGCATGTGTCAATGACATAATGACAGACAACAGAGAAAGTTACGGTACTTTTATTAGTCACCAGCACACAAGAAAGAGCAAACATGTCATCGGAAACAGGACATTTCAAAATTTTAACTCTTGATATGTAAGGAATGCTTGCTTTGTGATTGTGTGATACCATAACACATTCTAGTCTAAATCCCTGGACATAATCTTCTAATAATAGTAATGATAGTAATATAATTATAATACATGAGTGACCTAAATAGCTAGCTTAAGGTAGATGGGACTCGGGAAAGGCAAAAATGTATAATAGCAGAAACAAGGGACCAAAATTACCAGTGTCAAAATTCACAATAATAGTATCTTCACCATATCTGACCTTCCTAAACAAAATCAGAGGGAATTACCCCATCATTCCCTTCCAGGTCCATGAATTCCCACGAATGAGTAGTGTGTAGTTTTCTTCCTTTTTGTTCTTAGATTTAGAATTCATATGCTTGGTTCGATCTGTGCAGGTTCTACATTACTGTGACTGTGACCTCCAAACATTCTTTTGTTTTTTTTTTTTGTTTTGAAAAGCATTCCTGTGGTTAATGGCTTTTATTCCGAATATAATATGATTGACAATTACAGTTAATATAGCATTGTGTATTATCTTCTTACTTCTTTAGTTATTTTTGAAATCTTCTGTTTACCATAATCCATATGCTTTTGTGGGTCGCATTTTTAATTGATTATATAATAGTTGAAATTGTAATTATATTCTTGTTTTCTACAGCATTTTCCCTCAACTCATGAGACTTTTTCACAATTAACCATTATGCTGGAGATGTAAGCTTGAGAATGTGTAGTTTTCTTCCTTTTTGTTCTTAGATTTAGAATTCGTATGCTTGGTTCGATCTGTGCAGGTTCTACATTACTGTGACTGTGACCTCCAAACATTCTTTTGTTTTTTTTTTTGTTTTGAAAAGCATTCCTGTGGTTAATGGCTTTTATTCCGAATATAATATGATTGACAATTACAGTTAATATAGCATTGTGTATTATCTTCTTACTTCTTTAGTTATTTTTGAAATCTTCTGTTTACCATAATCCATATGCTTTTGTGGGTCGCATTTTTAATTGATTATATAATAGTTGAAATTGTAATTATATTCTTGTTTTCTACAGCATTTTCCCTCAACTCATGAGACTTTTTCACAATTAACCATTATGCTGGAGATGTAAGCTTGAGAATTTGTATTGTATTACATAGCTTCAAAATATTTTGTTGAATTTCATTATTTGTACTGTATTACATATAAGCAACGTAGCTTTTTGTACTAATTTAACCTGAGTTTATAAATTTCCAAAAAGTAAAAAAAAAATATCCATATTCTACATCGATTCAATTATAAACGATGTAGAAAATATCCTCATTCTACATCGGTTAGGCGATAAACAATGTAAAAACTCTTCAAATTCTACATCGGTTGATTGAAGACCGATGTAAAAACCTTTCCATTCGTGTCCATTCTACATTGGTTTCGTGATAAACGGTGTAGAAAATCTCCTCATACTACATCGGTTGGACGATAAACGATGTAAAAACCTTTCATTTTCTGCATCGGTTGATTGATAACCGATGTAGCCACGCTACCATATCTAGTCATTTTACATCGGTTGAACTATAACCAATGTAATAACCTTTCATTTTCTACATCGGTTGACTGATAACCGATGTAAAAACCTACCCATTCAACATCGGTTTCAGCCTTAGAATCGCGGTAGAAACCTACCCATTCTACATCGGTTGTAGCTAGACAACCGATGTAGAAAAGCCGTCCTTGAAAGACGGTCATAAAATTGATGTTGTGATTCAACGACCCCGGGTTATCACCACACGTCATAACCGATGTAGAAAAGCCGTTAGAATCGATGTAGAAAGTCTTTTTTTTAGAAGTGCAAAGTGGACATATCTGAGTTATGCACGATCATCCATCGATGCGGAGACATGATTTCTAACAATCAAAACCTCAGTTTGAAGTTTATTCGGAGACAAACTAATATGGTGGCTCATACTCTTGCAGCCATATCTTTTACTTGTTCCATTGCCTGTATATCAAGTTGTATTTACTATTTGATTATTGATGATAAAGTTAAGCTAGTTTTCATTAAAAAAAAATTCAAAATCTAATTAATACATTTTTTTTTCAAATATAAGATTATTTAATACCCATAACTAGTGGTGGAAGTATTGCTCCCTCCTAGATTTATTTACACAAACCAAAAAATCTCGTTTAATAGATGAAAGAAAATAACAAATTAACCTTAATCCTATTTTCTACTGATAAATACTCCCTCTTAGATTCTACTGCCAATCATCATTAATGATTCGTAATGCTTTAATTACGTGAAATATAAATGGAGTAGTGGAGTGTGGGGATTTGGAACGCTGGAATAAGCATTCAACATTAGTGGAGCGGTGTGAAAGGGAATTAACTTCATTTGTGTATTTTCAAGGCACTTAACTTGTTTTACTGAATACGATGCAAAACAGCAGTCATATTCAAAAAATATATATTAAAGGTATAACTGTAAAAAATAACGAATATTCAATTGAAAAATTAAAATGACTATCATTTTGAAATAAAAAAGATTCTCTTATACGATAATTATATTGAGAAGAAAAGAGTATCAAAGATCAATATACTAGTATTAAACAAGATAATTTTAGTCCAAGTATAACAATTTTTAATTCTAGTAAATATTTTTTAATTTATGTACAACAATTTTAAACATTAAAAGATATGAAAAGAGGTAATATTACTGTTAATTTCTGGACTAAAATATAAGAAAAAAATAACAATTTTCTTACTTTAAGATAATTAGCTAACATTGTTGAATGTTAATTGTCTCTATACACAAGTTAAGTTATTTCTTAATGTATCCTTTGCATTTAATTGCATAGGACAAAAAAAGAAAAAAAAATAAAATTAAAAATCTAATTAAATGAAGAAAATTTTAAAGATAACATCGTTAAATAAGAAAGTTAATTAAAATATTTTTATATTTTAATTATTGCATATTTATTTTCTTATATTTCAGTCCAAAAATACTAGTAGGAACCATAATAATTTTAGACCACTTTATAATTTCTCATTAAAATAAACATTAAGAAAGTTTATCTTAATCATTTCACGACTCGTTGCATGAGCAAATCCAAAAATTTTATGTTACACATAAGACATGAATATATATATATATATATATATATATATATATAAGTATTTTAGTATGTGTACGATACATGATAAATATTTATTTTATATAACTAAAATTTAAATAATTCAATAAAATTTAATAGATAAATTATATTTTAATTAAAATTAATAATAAATAAATATATTGAAGTATAAATTCTTTTATGCATATAAAATATTGTAAAGATAAAAATAATACAATAAAGGATATTCCCACATTTAGGAATGATAGTTCAAATTTATTATGTAAATAATTAATAAAGGAAAAAATTACTTTAAATTCAAAGGTTCGGTCCAAACAAAAAAAATAAAAATCGAAGGCCATTTTGTAAGTGTAACTTCAAATTCGAAGGTTCATTAAATGGAGAGATAGAAAAATTTAAAATATAAAATTTTTAATTGCTCGATTAAAAAGAAGAATTTCAATTTTGGCTTATATATAGTTATCTAAATTTAAAAGTGATCATTTTCATTCACTTAGTTTAGAAATAACTCACTTTTTTCAGGTAGGAAGAAATAGCTCATTCTTAAATTCGTATGAGAATATTAAAAAAAAAAAGAGTAATCTTAAGAATGGTGGACTATTTTCAATCTAGGAAGATGAAGATAATTATTTTTAAATTTGAGAAACCAAAAGAAAATCAAGCCTAAATTTAAAATAAAAATAATATTTTTAAGCCATTAATTTTTTCTCTCCTTCCTCATTTTCTTAGTATACAAAACAAGATTAAAAATAAAACAAAACCTAATAAATAATGTTGCACTCTTCTTTAATTGGTAACCACTACTTTAAGGTAATGGTTTAAAAATTTTAAAAAAAAATTATTGAAAAGTACAACAGTAATGTCCTCCATCGTAATATACTATATCGAACATGATTTGTAATAAAAGTTAGAAAAAAAATTTATTCTTTTAATTGCACAGACCCATTTTAAAATTAGTATATTTTCTCGAGTGGAGAACCAGAGGAGCATGTGGCTCTTGCATTATTCCTTATGCATTAATATCACTTGAACAGTTCCCAGCTGGGTAAATACCCCTTCATCAATGCTTCCATTTTATCCCGTACTCCCTCTCCCGGTAATAATTGTCATGTAAGATTTTTTTTTATCCTCAAATAATTATTGGAGTATTATTTTAATTTTTAATGTAATATTAATTTTTTTCATTTATAACTTTTACAATATTAACAATATGAGTTATAAAAAATAAATTAATAATGATAAGATTAATTTAATAAGATTATTATTTTGTTTTATCTATTTAATTATTATTATTTTTGTTTGTATAAAATAACTTAAAACGATAATTATAATAAAATAAATATAGTATTTTTTAAATTTAAATAACAAAATTGTTACAAATATTTTTTGATTGATTAAATTAATATTAATGTCTCAAGATAAGTATCCTATTTGAAAAATAATTTATCTCAAAATAAGTTTTATATTAATTTTTAATGTAATATTAATTTTTCTACTAATATTCTTAATAGGTGTTATGTTAGCTTTCCGATTTAAAGCATTATTAAGATTAATTTTATGAAATTATTATTATTTTTCATCAATTAATTGACTTTTCTTGATATATGTGAAATAATATAGGATGAAACTTATTTTGGGGTGAGTATCAGGTAACCCTTCCACTTCAAAATAAATTTTATGTTAGTTTTTTAATGTAATATTAATGATTTTTTTTTCACTATTAAAAATTCACGGATCACCCACTAAAAGTAGCTGCCAAAAATTTTTCAATGTAATATTGATACTAAAATTAGTTTTATAAAATTATTCTTCTCTTATAGATTTACTTATTAGCTTTTTTGTTATTATAAAATAACCTAAAATGATAATTATTTTAAATGTAGAGAGTATATGATTAACTTTTTTTAACATTTTCACATAATTAAATTAAATGAAACATTATGCTTTTAAAACTCTTAATTTAATGATTCAAGAAAATATATTAACAAATTTCATATTTAATGCATAAAATATAATAAATATTTGCATATGTCTGGATATCATATTGTAATAGGAGGATCTCCTGGAGTTTATAATGAGCTGTAGGATGTAAAATTCTAAATGTCACACTTAAAATTTATTAAATTAAATTTCAAAAATAAAAATATCATTATTATTTTTTTGACAAAAAATATCATTTATTAAGAACTAGATTGATGGAGTTCTATACAAAACTTAAACTAGACAACTTAATCCTATCACATCTATCCACCAAGTTTTTGAATGGATAAGTCAATCAATAACATATCTACACTATATTATAAAATATTACTCGTGGCTTCTAGTGCCATGGTCCCCATGCCTGTATTATTCGCGAAGGAAAAACACCAACATCCAAGTGGCATGCTATGATTGCAGCAGGATTTTTCGCCATAAATTATGGAAGAGGACTTTGTAAAATTACATTATACAAAAGTTTTATATAATGACCCGAGAAATAAAAAGGGAAGTAACATATAAGGCAGATGATGTGAGAGAAAAGGATTGAGAATAAAGAATGTAGCAAAAAATGTTATAAAAATATATTATTAATTAATATACTGTTTTTGGTAAATTTATCTGATAAATATAACTCAATACATAATTATTGAACCATTACTACAGCAAATACATTTTACATTGGTTATGTTGACCATTCTACATCGATTATGGACTGACGTTGTAGAAGACGTCGTAAAAAGGGAGTAGATGTTCTACGACGGTCACAGAGAGCGTCATAGAATAACGTTAATTCTACTACGGTCCCTTGGCCACGACCGTTGTAAAATGGTGTTAATTCTACGACGGTCGCTTGTTGAACCGATGTAAATTGGTTTTTATTCTACTACGGTCCCTTGACATGGACCGATGTAGAATGCACCTGATTCTACGACAGTATTCCAAGAACCGATCTAGAATGCGTTTTTTTTTTGTTATTTTATTTATTTTTGTTCTTTGATAAAAAAATTTTGGTATTCATCATCACAAAGTTGAAACATCGAAAATTCAAGGAATAAACACACATTACAATACAAAATTAAATAAACTTTATGCAATCAATATCAATTATTCAAATCTTTTGTAGTTTGAAGCACTTTCAAAAGTAAAATGAATTCCTATAAAACATTTGCTTATAAAAAAAACAAAAACAAAATATATACAAGCCAGAAGAACACTTGAGTTTTTCAGAAATTCAACTCACCTCATCAGGAACCATATAGGCCCGTGTAGATCGTTTGGCAAGTTTTTGGACATATTTATTAAGCCCAAATTTCTTAGGACCCTTGGTTTCTTTGAGGAGATAATACATCCACATATTGTTTGTCTAAAGTTTCCACAATGGCCTTTTCAATATCAGCAAACGCTTGTTGCCAATTTTTTTCAAAAAAAAAAAAAATCAAACTCATCCTTCAATCTTTTGTCCATCTCATACAATAAGACACTTAGAATCAAGGAATAAAAACTCCAGTGCTAAAATATGCCTTTTTATTATGAGCAATAATTAAAAAAAACTTATCATAGGTATTTGCTTATAGGAGAGATCAAAAGATGAAAATGGAAATGAATAGCATTTGGAATTCACGGGGGAAAAAGGGGGAAAGAAATAATAGGAACTGGCATACATTCTCTAAGACCAAGGTATATTCTGGCCAACAACAAATGATGACCTCGTAGTCTGTCAATGTCTCCTTCAGCCGCTCATACATATCATCAACAAAGGGAGTAGTAGAATGTTGTGTTCTAACTCTTGACCATTTCACCTGCAACAACATTTAGATTTAAGGCAACCCCGCTGTCACAAAACAATTTACTATTGAAGTTATGTTTCTCCATTCTAAATCCGATGTTAGCTTACCAAATCTACCAAGGCCAACATCATTATCATTGATCATCAAACAACTCATTTTTCCCTGTATCAGGAAAGCAATACTATAGAATGTCAGCAGATTGAACAATTGGAATAACATTGGTCAATTCAAAACATCGGTATTGAAGCTAAAGGTAATACTGATATGAACAATCTTAAACTATTTCAACCAAATTAGAAGGTGAATGTTGGACAGGTCAGCCTTCAGAATGTCATCATCACCACTTGGTAAATATGAATTAGGATTTTGGCCTGTTTGTTTAACCATTAGAAAATCAATTCTAGCACTTTCCACTGAAAAACACAAGTTCCAATGCAATTTCTCCCTTGGCTTTTTCTAATCTAACTTTACTCCAATTCTAGCACTAAAGCTTCCTGTAAATATATATATATATATATATATATATATATATATATATATATATATATATATATATATATATATATGTGTGTGTGTGTGTGTGTGTGTGTGTGTGTGTGTGCATGCGTGTGTGGAGGGGGGGGGGAGATGTCTATATATACATGGCATTGTCTCACATTTTGGATATGCGTTCAAAACTGCATCCTCAATATATGCTCCTGGAAGGCCTTGTATCAAGTAATTCACTAGTTAGGAGAGACAATGATGCTATGTGAATATTTTTTTTTTAAAAGAAACTATCATGCATCATACCTAGTAAGCAACACGCAACTTTGCCCACCATCACTTGAAGAAAATTCATTAGCCATTAATGGCTCTACAATTAAAGAAGTTGTATAGTCGTGCCAAAAGAAATTAAGGAGGATATATAACGCACTTTCATATGTAACCTCCACATGGTTCCATTCCAATTCAAAGGCACTTGAAACAATTTATCAATAAAACTTATCTTTTGTAGACCAAAGAGATATGAATTATCCAATTATGACAACCTCACTTCTTTCTGGTCAACACGATCAAAGCAAGATTCTTGAACTTCACCATTGATGAACACCTTGGGTCTCTTGAAATATAGCACAGGTTCAATAAGAATACAAAGAACTCTGGCGGGAAATTTATCATGAAACCAAAAAGAAGTTGAAGGTCCCCTACTTTGTTGATCGAACCACTCTTGAATACTTGCTCCTATAAAGCAAAATTTGGTATTTCCAGCCTTGTGCAGTTTCTGTTAGTCATAATTCATAAAAAATTCATAAGTTTATCAGCATTAAGTGCACCATGGGCTTGTTTATATACATTAAAAACAAGACAAAACCTAATTTAACATGCTTGAGCTCAAGGAAGACAAGGATTTACACCCTGAAAAATTACAAACACCAATAACACTTTAGAAAAAAAACTAAACAAGAATATAGGAGGAAATGTAAGAAGCCACCCAGTCTTAAGTTACTATAGTGTAGATTCTTTGGGAGATAAAGAAAACAAAACTAGTCTTGTTGTTATGAGGCAAGAGGCTAAAAATTAATAGGAAGTATGGTATTCACCAGGAGCAGTAGGGTCTACATATTAAACCTGTCCATACTTAAGAAAAGTTACAAAAAGCATTGTATTTGTTGAAAGGGGAGGTGAATGCAAAGAACTGAGCTAGCTAGCTTAACACATTAAGACCAAAATGGAAAGGCAAGAATAAAACAATCATTAGACAGAAATACGTACAGAAAAGGTTTCAGAAACCAAACAGGGTTGTTGTGTAGGTGAATCCTTGGATTCATCATTAAGAAATTCGTCGTCTTGATCTTTAGCATTGGAGTCAGTGAATCTGAGAACATGAGTTGCACATCTTCCTTGACCTTTTAGGAATAAAAATCTGCATAGTTATTGGCAACATAACCTTTTGAAAGGAATTACATAATTAATTAGGATAAACATATGTTATCCATGAAATCAAAATCCAACTAAATACTTGCTGGAAGTACATGATATATATACTAACCCAGAATTTGTAGTGCTGGTTCGTCAATTCCACTTTGACGCCAATTCCACTTGGACACCACCCATCTCGAAATTAGGGTCCAATTCCACTTGGACGCCACTGTACTCTGCCGCAATCAGAGTCTTGAAAGAATTCTTGTTTGCTTTGGTTGCGTGCAAGATCTACACCCATTTCCATTCAGATTCATAAACCAAAATTGTTGTTTGCGCAAGAAAGAAAGAAAAAAGAATAGAAAGGAAACTCACCAGAGCCATGACTTGGAGCAAACTAGTATGTGGTTTGGTTTTGCTGTGACACGACCACAACTATGATGAAGAAGAAAATGACACAGGAGAATGTGGGCCCTCCAAAGATGGTAACTCCATCGTGGTCGAAGGATTCTGTTTTTGAGAGCGAGCAATCGAAGAAGAGATCTTCTTCTTCTCCGAGGCCCTCCAAAGATGGTAACTCCATCAAGTCTAAGTCCAAGTCTCCCACTTGGTCTAAGGGTTCGGAGAGCAAGTAGTCCAAGAGTGTTGACATGAAGAAGGCTAAAGAGGAGTTGTTGCAGTAGGTGAAGATGGTAACTTGCACCTTCACAGGTCGCTGCTGTCAATGGGGGAGGATGAGCAAATGGCTGAGCTTGCAAGCTAGGGTTAGTAATTAGTAAAAACGAATACGAAGGAGGTTTTTCTTCAAACCCGTCGTTGTCTTAGCTTTTGATAATTACGGAAATGTCATTGTGTCTCATTCTAAGACGGTTATTTATAACCGCCTTAGAATGTATGACTTAAAAACAATTTTTTATTCTCCTAATTACAAAAATGCCATCGCGCCATATTCTAAAACGGTCCTCCAAAATCATCTTAGATGGCACGTCGTAAATACCATGTTTTCTAGTAGTGAACTAATAAATGAATTATTAAAAATTAGGCTTATATCTCATAAGAACATAAGCTCAAATCATATTTTTTGCTATGAGAGTTTTATTCCTAAACAATCTATAGATACTTTTAAGCCTTTGGTCTACTATTCGAAATAATTATCCACACTTAGTATAGTTGTTCAATCTTTTGTTTGCTTTCCTTTCTAGGGCAAATTGTGGAGGCTTTCTTGTTGAAGTGGCGGTGCCAAAATATGTTGTTGCATGAAAAGTTGCCGAACGACACGGTCCAGTTGATGCTTCTCAACAATATGGAAGCAAATTAATGGCACCAAATCTCTCCAAATTTCACTTCCATGCAAACAAACATACGAAAGCAACTACAAGTATTGTATGTATGGGTCCCATATAATCTTCAGCGTAACAAAACAAAAGCATTAGAAAATCCATAAACGCAAATCTCTATTTTTAAATAAACTAATTACGTCATGGCTTTGCATCATGTTGATCTTTTCTCAGTAAAATCTTATGTCCCACCTACGATAGGTGAAATTAAGGTTTTGAACACCCCTGTAACCATAACTTAAAATGCTATCACTGTTAGTATATGCAAAAGCTACGTTTGAAGGAAGTTTTATAGGTAGACACTAATTGTGCACCTAAGGGAAAGCCTAAAACTGGCAGTCGATGATGAGATGGTGCCATGAAAGGAAATCTTTCCCATGCTCATAGTTTTACCAACAAACTTGTTCCCCCAATTTCAATTGCTTTATAATTAGTTGGCTTACAAAATTCACAATACAAATAACTAAGCACAACTAATCCCCAACTATACATCTCACATTGTTGAATGTTTGCAAGAAATGAAAGATACCTAAGTGGTGCATATTGAAATATCAGAGATCACATTAGAATGGGGGTTGAATGGTGTGTTAATCAAAGATATAAGTTTTTTTTTAACAAATAGAAGTTTTCATAGGATAACGAGTGGTATGGAATATATGAATTATGTCATCCAATGGTTGAAAAACAATTTCTGTTAAAATAATAAATTGTCGTCCAGTGAGTGATAAAACAAAGTTTTCTTTAGAGCTTTTTGGAATAACACTTGTATAATAAAGTGTGTCAAAATGGACTTAAATAAATATAAGTTAAAGTTTAAGAGAGAAGTAGAAATACTTGATTTACATTGGTTCACTCAAACTGAGTTACGTCTATTTTTCCTTCACAAAATGTAAAAGGTTCCACTAATCAAACTAATTAAAAACAAGTATTCTAACTCGCCAACTTGACACTCCTAGCTATACAAATATTCTCAATGTCACTTTTGGCACACTTCTTAGACTTCCCCTGAATGTAAGAACACCCAAGTATTGTTTTGTCACTAAGTTACTCCTGGCTTTCACAAACAGATTGTTTGATGGAATACAAAGATTCACACACTCAAAGAGTGGATATACAATAATATCAAATACATAAGATAACTTTGCTAAGCAAAGAATTGAACTATTTTTAGTGCTAAGAGTATCATCCAATGACTACTAAGGAACGTCGCTTTCACTTCGTTATTTCTTTCTCATATTTCAGTTCTCTACATCACTTCATGATTTGAGTCGCTATTTATAGACTTCACTGGAGTATCTGTTGTGGGATCTGTGCCTTCTTTCTTGACATGACTATTGTCTCATATCTTGTTGCAAAGCCATGTTGAGCACTTTGGTTGGAGAAATAAAAATCAAAGTACAAATAATTGTTGGCAAAGTACAAACAATTGTTGTTGTCTTGTCCCATGTTGAAAGCGACCTTTGTGAAATATACCTTTGTTCATTCTTTTGTTTTTGTCCTTACCTTAAATTCAAATTTCAAACATAAGAATAGAAAAAATGAAACATACAAATGGTTAGGTTTGAGCACTTCCCTTTTATTGCTAACACTAAACTTGTCACTTTTTTGTGGATGTCACTTATCTGTTATATGTATAAAATCAAAATGTAAGTGATTAATGTCCATTGGACGCGAGCAAAAACAACTCAGTGTATTGACATTGGTTTTCAAAAAGAGTGTACAAAAATGATGCAATCCTAACCCCCAAGGACATTGGATAGAAGACTCCAAGAAGATTGGGCCAGAGATGCAAGAGAAAGCCCTAGGATTCTCATGAGCCTTATGGTAGATTTTGGATCCATGGGCTAAGTATGAGCCCACTTATCTTTGTACATATTAGATTAGGGTTTCATTATTTTTGGGCCTTGTATTTAGGGCTCCATAGTGTAGGCAGGGTACCCTAGCAATGTAGGATTTTTCAGCCCTTGTATTTTAGGGCACCTAGACTAATTTTTGTATTAGGAGTAGTTTTATAATTTCACATGCATTAAGTACACTATTTGATGTGTATGTTGGGAGAAAAATTTAATTGGATTGAGAGCCTAAGGGGGATGTGAGCATTTGTTTGCTACACCCCATTGTCACATCATATAGTCACACTTTGTGCATGTCCTTCATGCTTTACATGCCTCATGATACTTGTCGCAACCTAACACAACAAGACAGTGAAAGAAAATAGAAGAGATTTATTTTCTAAGAAAATGAGAGGGAGTCACCACCAACGTTTATTTTTTTTTTTAAAAAAAGACGTTAGAGAAAACCAAAAAAGAAGGTCTACGAATTTTGAAAAGAAGGGGTTCGGGAGTTGTTTACGCATAGGGAAGGTGCTAGCACCCCACGCGTCCGTCACAGAGAACGACAATCTTTAATCGAGTGTACAATAATAATAACGTGACTTTAAAATTATTTATTTTCCCAAGCATACCAATTGTCATTGTAGGTTTCACATTTATAAAAGAGTTCGTCTCCACAGGGACTCGAGTTTACTTAATTTATTCGGATAAAGGTTATCAATTCAATAGTTATGTACAAATTTAATCGAATGTCATCAGTTTTGGTTTGATTAACTAAAGACAACTTAAAGTAAAAGAATAGTAAAAATAACGGAATCATGGGAACAACAAAAATACAAAAATAACGGAAAATACGAAAATAACAGAATTTAGTGTGTCGGAAATACGTAAATTATGGAAATGACTTAAATTAATTCAAGAAAACATAGGATTGGATTTCATTGTTCATACCTTGAGTATTCTAATAAGATTAACATATATAAATTATTTTCTAACATTAATGATGCACACATGGTTATCCCAAGTCGATTCCTCGCACTTGGAACCTAAGAATATTTACTAAATATTAATCCCTCGCATATGCAGTAAATATCCTAGCATTACAATTATATTCTCGTGCTTTTTGCAATCAAAACGTTATGCTCTATTCCTAGCAACGTAACATAAAGAGTAAAATCATTCGGTTCAAATTCTAAGATTACTTTCCAGTCTCACTTAAAATCCAATTTCATGATACTAGTGATCAAATATAATCATGCATTACGAGTAGAATGAAATTACCAAGAATGAAATTACCAATAATGAGTAGAAAAGATTAATACATATATAATATCAAAAGGGACACATAAAGGTACCAAGATTACATCCAATCCTTAAGAAAAACTAACCAATCATTTGTGTAGAATGCAAGACTAACGAGAAATGACGAAGGAAGTGATTCATGGTCACAACTCTACTGCGCCTCGGATCCACTTTTCCTCTTCTCCTTCTTTTTCTGCGTTTTCTCTTTGTTTTTTAGGCTGCTCAACCCTTTTTTTCTCTTTAACCATGCATGACTATTTATAGAAAACATCCATTGAGTGTAGGGAAATTCGCCCAAGCGAGCTGCAGCTCGCCCAAGCGAATTGTAGCTTAATGGTGAAGGCATCTACTTGCCCAGGCGAGTTGCTTGCTTAGGGCTGAAGTTACATCTTAGCCCAGGTGAGCTGGATGCTAGCCTGGGCGAATTTAGGATAAAAAATCTTCATGAAAAGACCATTTTGCCCTTCCTTGTGGCTTTTCTTCTAGATCTAACAAACAATCATCAAAACCTAAGTGACCCCTTGGCCTCGCACTGTAACCATTGCCAAACACCGGAATTCGACTGGTTTCCCTTTTCCTTCTCCGTAACTTACTTCGTTCTTAATTTACTGCGTTTCATTTTTTTTCTATCTCTATCTCTATGTTTTTTTTGCTGCTGGCAATGATAAAAGCATTAAACCCGGATGAAATTAGGGTCCGACAATTGCCCCTCTTTACTTATTTCTTATTGAAAATAAAAGATAATGACACTAATTTCATTTGAGTGATCTTGGAATTCAATGTCGCATGATAGAGAAAAAAAATAGTGAAATCAATAAAACAAAAGGACATTTAAGTCTTATAACATAAAATAGAATACCTTGAAGTCCTATAGAAACGTAAAATGGAGGACATTGAAGTCCTATAGTGCATAAAAACAGAGGACATTGACATTGAAGTCTTGTAAAGTATACAAACAAAAGACATAGAAGTCTCGTAAAGCATAAAAAAATAAAAGACATGAAGTCTTGTAAAGCATAAAAGTAGAAGACATTGAAGTCTCATAAAGCATAAAAAAATAGAAGACATGAAGTCTTGTAAAGCATAAAAATAGACGATATTGAAGTCTTGTAAAGCATAAAAATAGAAGACATGAAGTCTTGTAAAGCATAAAAACAAAAGACATGAAGTCTTATAAATCATAAAAGTAGAGGACATTGAAGTCCTATAAAGTAATAAAATAGAGAGGACATTGAAGTCCTATAAAGCATAAAAGAGAGGACATTAAAGTCCTATAAATCAATAAAACATAGAGGATTAGGGTGGCCTGACAGAGGTTGGGCTTGATGCAAGGAGCCAGACGAAAGCTGGGTTTGATGCCAAATAATTGGCGAGTATGATGAAAATGAATGTATAATTGATGTATGCTTGGCATGCGTAGATTTGCGTTGTGATGTGGAATGCATTGAATTTTGGAACCTCAACATGAAGTGCATGAGTTTTGGAATATACTATGATGAATGACATGGGCGCATGAGCTATGCCCTGCGATGAAAAAAAAACCACGACCTTGGATCAAGAAATGCAATGCAACAGACTTTGAGCCATGATGATATGAGCCTTAAACTATGCACTGCTCATGAGTCAGGCTCTGCTGGTCCTCATCCTCATCCTCTTTTTTTTTTTTATTTTGAAAAAAACATGGATTGACTATTTCTTTCTAAAAGAAAAATGATTAATGCAACCTCATATCATCTTTTGTATGTCTCTTCAGATACTCTCTCAGAGTGTATGTTTATTATGATTCAATTACTTGGCAATTTCAGAAGATGGCATTAAAGTCATTTGATGTTTAATTAGTCGACTGAAACATTAATTTAAGGGTTCGCCCCTTTCTTTTAGTTTAAAACTTTGATTACTCTACACATCAAAGAAAATATTATGCCTTGGGATTGACCACGTGGACCATTGAAGGATGGCAATAGATAGTTACACTTATGTATATGATCGAGTGAAACTTTCCTGATCCAAGATCACATAGAAATGCCATAGGTTTATCGATCTTGTTGGGGTTCGATGATATCGGCCGATCTCGAAAGGAATTATGTAACAATGGTGGCCTATAAATTCAAAAGGAATCTCATGGGCTTGGAGTGAGCAACTAATGTTGTGCATACTTTAGTATCATAATTGCCTTTGGTCATCTTCCACGAGCTCCTTATTGAATGAGCTTCCTTCTCAAGTTGTTTGAGTGCTAACCTTGGGGAATCAGTTATCTATTCTCATATTCCTCTTCCTTTCTATCTTAACAAATCAAAAACGTGTGTGTTCCATTTTAGAACCCAAACTCAAAAGTGAAGTTAGTCCTTTTTTTATCCGCATGGGCTTTATTGGGCTCGTAACGTAGTCGTGGGTTAAGAGGACTATGAAAGGAAGGTTGTAGAGGCTCAAAAAGTGTTTAAGGGTTATATAGAGTAAGAACCTTGAGCACTTTCTTGTGCTTTCAGCCTTTGGTCGAGTCTTATCTTGCTTAATACATTAACTGATGTGATCCTTATTAGGAGCGGATCGCTTGGTACAGGTCACTGAATTTCGAGGACGCCACTTCCAGAGATGGAAGATAAGTCAGGGTAGACGCCATAAGAGTTACCTTGATAAGTCCGAGATTGGTTCAACAAGAAACCCAGAGAGAAGCTCTCACACATATTTTCTCAAAATGCCTAAAGTCATTTATATTGAAAACGAGTTCAATACATATAGTATAGCTGAGGTGCAGTTGAAAGGGCACCAAATAGATTTAATTAAAATTACAATGAAAAATAGAAAAAAAATATTTGACATGGGCCTAACCTAGAATTTGGTGAATTTGAAACGAGTTCAATATTTTGTCTCCTTTTCTTAGCTAGCCTTTGGTGAATTTGATTTTTTATGATCATTTGGGCCCAACCTAGAATTTAGTAGACTTTATGCATGTATTGCTTGCACTACTCCTTCTGTCAATTTAGCAGTGGTTCTTACTCTGGGTTCTTTTAAGAAAATAATTGCATTTGGCTCGGAACGAGTAGCAAGGGATAAATTAGTGTTTAGGATAAAGAAACATGGTCATGTGTCATTTCAAATCTTGACTAGACTTTTACAGTTTGGATTTTGGGACAAAACCTTTGATGAACACGCCCCTGATTGTTTTCATTTCTCACCTTTCCCTTTTCCTTCTTCTTCCCCTTTATTTTATTATCATTTTTTAACCCTAACTTTTTCCTAGGCCGCCCTTTCAGGTTTTCAACCTACTGGGTAGGCATTTCCTATTTGCCCATAGGTTTGCTCGAGGCTCGCGCATGGCGTCTATCATTTCCCCAGAATAGGGTTTAGAAGTATCTGTTATTGTCGCCTATCACACTTTGTAGCAAGAAGAAACAAAAGAATAGAATGAAAAGGAAAACTGTGCAGATTCTCGAAAGAAAATTTCCAAGGACGAGAAAAATTTAAAAGAATTTCAATCGACTGATTAAAACCCAAACGACTCTCAATTTTTGCAAAACTTTTGAAGATGATAAGATGAGGTCGCATGCATGTTTGTATTTGACATTCATTTAGCAAAACAGTCAATCAAGTGTTTGTTCAATTTTACTTAACGCTTATGGCGCCTCCACCAAACATGTTGAATATGCGATTTCTAATTAGACAGACTTGGAAGTTGGCTCTGGAGTGCAGGTCATGTGAGCGAGCAAAGCAAAAGCATACATTCACATTTCAGAAGAAAAAAATTAAATTAAAAGTGTAAAAGATACGCATGAGAGGACTAGATACAATGCATCAATTAATCCATATTATTAACGTTGAGATCATTGTTTACAATGATAGGATAAACATGAAAACCCTAATGAGTCCTTGGGGATGCCCCAACAATAATCCTTCAAATTGCCCCAAGCATCATGCATAATATCGTTTGACAACATCAGAATTCACAGGCGAAGGAAGTTCTTCACCATCCATGTTTGTGAGTATTAGTGCTCCACCCAAGAAAGCTTTCTTCACCATAAAAGGTCCTTCATAGTTCAGGGCCCATTTCCCTCGAAGATCTTTCTAAACATGCGACACCTTCTTCCAAACAAGATCCCCCTCACTGAATTCATGTAGGCGCACCTTTTTGTCAAATGCATTTTTCATTCTTCTCTGGTATACCCGCCCATGACTCATGGCAGCCAATCTCTTTCCCTCGATAAGATTCAATTGGTCGAAACGTGCTGGGCTTCTTCTAACCTTGATTCTGCTAGAATTCTCAAAGAAGGAATCTCTACCTCAAAAAGGAGCACAACTTCCATCCCGTACACCAAAGAGAATGGGGTTGCCTCAATAGAAGTGCACACAAAAGTTCGATAACCATGCAAGGCAAATGGTAGCATCTCGTGCCAATCTTTGTATGACACTGTCATCTTCTGAATGATCTTCTTGATATTTTTATTGGCAGCCTCAACAGCACCATTCATCTTGGGCCGATAAGGTGTCGAATTATGGTGTTGGATCTTGAAATCCTCACACATCTTCTTCATCATTTTGTTGTTCAAGTTAGTGGCATTATCGGTGATTATTTTTCTGGGCAGCCCATATCTACAAATTATCTCCTTCTTAATGAATCTAACCACCACATTCCTAGTCACATTAGTATACAAGGAAGCTTCCACCCATTTGGTGAAGTAATCAATGGCGACTAGGATGAAATGATGCCCATTTGAAGCCTTGGGCTCAATAGCCCCAATCACATCTATGCCCCACATTGAGAATGACCATGGCGCCGACAACATATTCAACGGTACAGGTGGAGCATTAACATTATCAGGAAAAGCTTGGCACTTGTGACATTTCCTCACGTGAACACAACAACCATTCTCCATTGTGATCCAATAATACCCAGCTCTCAGAATCTTTCGAGCCATGGCATGCCCATTGGCATGGGTGCCAAAGGATCCTTCATGCACCTCCGTTAGTATATGCTCAGCCTCGTCTACATTCACACACCAGAGCAATACCATATCATGGTTTCTTTTATATAGGACTTCCCAATTCAGAAGGAAACTAGTTGCCAACCTCCGTAATGTCCTTTTGTCATTGTCAGAGGCCCCAGGCGGATACTCCTTGTCCTTGATGTATCGTTTGATATTGAAATACCAAGGCTTACCATCCTCTTCTTTTTCTATCAAACAACAGTGTGCAGGCTTAATGTGGCATTTGATTTCTATGCACGACAAGTCTCCGTGAGGGCTTATTTTGAACATGGACGATAAAGTGGCAAGAGCATCAACCATTTGGTTTTCTTCTCTAGGAATGTGATGAAATAATATATCACCGAAGAGCTTCATCAATTCCTTGATGTAATCCTATAAGGTATCAACTTATAGTCTCTAGTTTCCTATTCACCTTTCAACTGATGAATTACCAACACTAAATCCCCATACACTTTGAGCAACTTAACCCTAAATTCGATTGCTGCTCGGATTCCCAGGGCGCATGCTTCGTACTCCGCCATATTATTTGAGCAACTTAACCCTAAAGTCGATTGCTGCTCAGAAACCAACACTACCTTAATTCTATGACCTAATACATTAGACGCACCATCAAACCATACAATCCACTTCTCTTTGTCTTCATCCTCACCCTCTTCCTTAAACAGGGTCATGATATCCTCGTCAGGGAATTCTGGATGCATAGGCTGATAATCATTTATGGGTTGTTGAGCCAGATAATCTGCCAAAGCGCTCCCTTTTACTGCCTTCTGAGTGACATAAACAATATCGAACTTCAACAACAAAACCTACCATCGAGCTATTCTCCCAGTAAGAGTGGGCTTTTCGAAGATGTACTTGATTGGATCCATTTTGGACACCAACCAAGTAGTGTAATTCAACATATACTGCCTTAAACGGTGTGTTGCTCATGCCAAGACACAGCATGTCCTTTCTAGTAATGAGTAGTTCATCTCGCACACTCTGAATTTCTTGCTCAAGTAATAAATGGCTCGTTCTTTTCTCCCCAATTCATTGTGTTGCCCTAGTACACACCCCATCGACTCATCTAACACTGTCATGTACAAAATAAGAGGTCTTCCAGGAACTGGTGGTACGAGCACATGAGGATTCATCAAACATTTTTTAACTCTCTTGAATGCTACCTGACAATCATCGTCCCACTTAACAGACTGATTCTTACGCAACAACTTGAAAAGAGGCTCAAAAGTGGCAGTTAATTGTGATATGAATCTAGCGATGGAATTCATCCTTCCCAAGAACCCACGAATTTGTGTCTCTGTACGTGGATCGGGTATCTTGAGGATTGCTTTCACCTTATCTGGATCCACTTCTATTCCTTTTTGGCTAACAACAAAACCGAGCAGCTTCGCAGATTTTACCCCAAACGTGCACTTCGTGGGATTCAATCTCAACTTGTATTTACGTAGTTGCTCGAACAACTTCTGCAAATTGACTAAGTGTTCCTCCTCCATTTTTGATTTTGTAATCATGTAATCTACGTAGACCTTGATCTCCTTATGCATCATGTCATGGAACAATGCCACCATGGCCCGCTGATATGTTGCCCCAACATTTTTCAGCCCAAACGACATCACCTTATAACAAAAGGTTGCCCACAAAATATTGAAAGTCGTCTTCTCCATGTCCTCTGGTGCCATCTTTATTTGATTATACCTTGAAAACCCATCCATGAAAGAGAATAAGGCAAGACGGGTTGTATTATCCACCAAAACGTCAATGTGCGGTAAAGGAAAATTATCCTTTTGATTGGCTTGATTTAGATCTCGATAGTCCACACACATTCACACTTTTCCATGCTTTTCGGGGCTGACACGATGTTGGCAACCCACTCTGGATACCGGGCAACGGCTAAAAAACCCACATCAAATTGTTTCTTCACCTCTTCTTTTATCTTTAGGGACATCTCAGGCTCCATTCTCCTCAATTTTTGTTTCACCGGGGATTCAACGGTAACCTATGTTGCACAATTTCTAAGTTCAAACCAAGCATATCCTGATAAGACCAAGCGAAAATGTCTTGGTAGTCTCGCAACAGGGACACCAACTCTTCTTGTGCGTTAGCTGACACACAAGTGCCAACCTTGACCTCTTTTTTCTCTTCACTAGTGCCCAAGTTAACAACCTTTGTTTCCTCTTGATGCAGTTTTATCTCCCCCTCTTCCCGCTCCACTATTATCAACAAATCAGGAGGCGATCCCTAATCCTCATCTTCTCTCTTTGGTTTGATTAACTGGCTGCTCAAAATTGACATCCAGGGCCTCAGTGTCACTGCCTTCACAGGACTCATTATCGGATATACAACAAATCATTTAATCGCAACGAAAATAAATATGCAGAGAGATGAAACAGACAAAGATGCAAAAAGGAATATATCTATAAAATGTAGTATATTAATGATCACTAGAATTTTAAAGAAAGGTACGCCCGACAATAAAAAGTAACTCCTAAAGCCTTAGGCATGACAATAGGATCTAAAACCATTCGATCACATCAATTCTGAAACAGAAATCCTCGATTGCTCAATGCTCTGCCAATTTCCCAAGTTAAAGTCCGAAGAACATGGCTGCACCCAATTTGGCAGATCATCATTGGCCTCCTCTTTCAGCATGGTAACTTGGCTCGCAGACATCCATCCTGCACTCCTGAAGCTCTTGCTAATGTGGGAGATAGGGACCCTCTCTACCCACGGTTCACGCCCTTGAAGACGAGCCAAGAACTTTTATTTTCTCTCCAGAGTAATTCTTCTCTTGTCAGTATTGGTAGGCTTGTAACCCAACCCGAACCTTCCATGATTTTCGGCAACTTCCAGCAAAGTCACCATGCCATCACTATTTCGGCCCAAACCCATCCTGGGCTCATATCCATCCCATAACATAATCTGAGCCACCATCATGGAGGCATTAGACACTCTCGGATGTATTGGGAAGAACTCCACATAGGTATTGTCCGCAACCTCCAAAGCTTAGAAGGTTGTTTCAAGAGATTCCCCTGCCGTCTTAACATAGGGAATAACAAATAGGCAACTAACCAATATATCCTCTTCTCTTGAGACTATGAAGAGATAGCCTCCTACCACAAACTTTAATTTTGGTGTAGTGTCAATGGGACCACCCCAGCAGAATGGATCCAGGGTTGACCCAATAAGCAACTATAGGTAGGATTTATATCCATAACTTAGAAAGTTATCTGAAATGTGTACGGGCTAATCAAAATTGGGAGATCGATCTCCCTTCTCACATCACGTCGGCTACCATCGAAAGCTCTTACCACCATGGAGCTTGGCCTCATATATGATGCATTAAATGGTAACTTATCTAACATCATTTTGGGCATGACATTAAGAGAAGAGCCATTTTTAATGAGCACCTTGGCTACTATATGGTCCATGCACTTGACTGACACGTGCAAAGCTTTGTTGTGTCCTCTACCCTCAACTGGCATCTCTTCATCAACAAAAGTCAAGTAATTGCTCACAGTGATGTTGTTGATTATTCCCCCAAACTTCTCCACCGAGATGCCATGTTCTATGTGTGCCTCATTTAGAATTTTCATCAACAACTTCCTATGAGGCTCAAAATGCATGAGCAGCCCCAATAAAGAGATCCTAGCTGACATTTTGTTCAATTGTTGGATCACTTTGAATTCACTCTACTGAATGATTTTTAGGAATTTTGTTGCTTCCTCAGTAGATATTTGCTTCTTGCCAAAATTCTTCTCTTTCTCTATAGGCTTTTCAATAGGACTCTCGTTGTTCATTATAGGGGTCCATTTTCTCCCTTTCAATCACATTCTCCTTCACTTTTCCTTTGTCTTTCAATCTTTCCAGTAGCTTGGGAGGAGTAAAAACACATCCACTATGAGTCATGCCACTCATGTCAGAAATATTTATGACTTTAGCAGTCGGCATGCTAGACCCAACACATATGACAGATACGTCTTGTCCTCCATCAAACACATGTACGTCGTACCTCCATGGCACTTCCTTGTTACTCTCATAAGCGAATGGTGATGGCGTCCTCACCACAACGGGCTGGAAACCTCGAGGCATGTGAATGGTAACATTTCTAGTAAAATGAATTACCAAAGGTCTAGGCTTATTTAGGTTGGTGTCACTTGATTGCATAAACACCTCACCTTCCTCCTTCCTCATGTGGCCAATTTCAATTTGACCTTCATTTATCAACCCCTGCAATAACTCCTTGGACACTGGGCATATTTCTACATCATGAAACTGCCCTGGATGTAGCAAGCACTGATCCTCCTCATTATCATCGTATTCAACCATACCAGCCTTGCGTAATGCCCCCAAAATAAATCTCTTTAGGGTCGACACATCCTCTACTTTCTTTAACTTCCGAACCTCCCCTTTTTCAATAGCATTCACGGATGATCTTCCATGATTCGCGAGGGGATTAGTTCTCACATTGGGACTAACACCTAGAAACATAAGCCACCCGCATCAATCAAGCATTGTGCTTTGTGCTTAAAGGCCACACACTGTTCAATGGAGTGCCCTAGGACACCACCATGATAGGCACATGTAACATTGCTATTATACCATTGGGGAAATGAAGGTTGATAGATCTTTCTTGGGCTTACTATTGCCATTTGGTTATCGAGCAAGTATGGTAGCAGGTTAGTGTATGACATTGGAATTGGGGTGAATTGGACTAGTTTCTTTTCTGGGAAATCTCTTCTTCTTGGGTTAGTGTTTAGGTTAGGATTGGGAGTAGTGTTTGGTCTAGGTTGCATGAGGGGTGGATTTTGTGGGTGATTTAGTGGTGGTCTCTATGGTTGATTGGGTGCTCTCGGTCGGAGGGGTATTGGGCAGGGGGGAAGGCTGCTATTGGTTGAGGAGTGGTATTGGTGTAGGGGATACTGATACATGAGGTTGTAAGGGGCTTGCGGGAAGTTTGGCCATGTGGGAAGCACAACCACGACATGGGCTTCTCCCTCTCTCTTCTTCACTCCATTCATCCCAGGCCTTCTACTACCAGAATTTGTTGGAGCAGCATAATCAAACTTCCCCTTCTTCAAACCAACTTCAATCCTTTCCCCCATAAACACCAAATCCACAAAGCTTGCAGGCATATATTCCACCATCTTTTCATAATAGAACACTGGCAACGTGTCCATTATCATCTCTCTTTCTGCCATAGGAGGCACTACCTGAGCTGCTAGGTCTCGCCACCTCTAAGCATACTCTTTGAATGAATCATTGTCTCTCTTGGATAGGTTTTGCAGTTGCATTTGGTCTGGCGCCATGTCAGAGTTGTATTGGTATTGCCTAATGAAAGCATCCATCAGATCCCTCCAACAGCGAATCCGAGAGGGTTCCAGGTTAGTATACCAGATAATAGCTGCCCTAGCCAGGCTTTCCTAAAAAGAATGCATCAGCAGCTTCTTGTCCTTCGCATAAGCCCTCATCCTTCTGCAATACATCCTTAGGTGGTTCTTAGGGCAAGCGATCCCTTTGTATTTATCAAAATCTGACACCTTGAACTTTAGGGGAATAGTCACATCAAGTACCAAACATAGCTCTGACATGTTGAAAAAACCATAAATTCCTCCTCCTTCGAAGGTGCGTAGCCTCTCCTCTATATGCTCAATCTTTTCCTTCTCAAATACTGTGGGAGGCCCTTCTCCCCTCACGAAATGCAAGGGTTGTGATAACGAGTGATATTGAGAGGCTCCAGGAGCGTTTAGCATAGGGATGCTAGAAAATGAATGCCCTTCAGCGGTATATCTTGGATGGGGCCTAAAACTAGTTACAATGTGTTCTATGGGAGCTTCTTGTGCCTCCTCCATGGCATTAGAGTTATAGGCTTGAGTCAGATCGGGTTGAGTTTGATGATTCTCAGTACAAACAGGGATAGGATTAGTAACATTCTCGGCTGGCACCTGTACAACCATGGGTGGTGTATAGTTAGGAGCCAGACCATATGGTGGAAAAGTATATCTATTATGGCTCTGGGTGTATTGAGGACCATATGCAGTTACTCTTGTTGCACCTCCTTGACCTTCCACATCTGACACTAGGTGACTTTCTTGATTAAAAACGGGTAGGTGAGTTGGGTCCCTCTTAGTAGCAGTATTAGCAGCAGCAACTTTAACCTCCATTATTTTCCTCATATCCATCATCGCCTCCATCATTATTGTCATTTGCTCCTTCATGGCCTCCATATCGGCCTTCATTTGTTCATGCACCTGCTCTATTTCATTCACTATCTTTGTCTTGGCATACGTCTAGTAAGGGTGTCGTAAAGCATTGTTTTTCTTGTTGATTACAATGGTTACTTTTTTATTTCAAGGAAAGAATGCAATGAGCAATGCATAAGGATGCAACAAATAATCAACATGAATATAAGTTGCCATAATATTGCAAATTTTACGCAAGCCGCTCAAAAGGACATAAGGTCAAACCAAACCCACATTTCATTAAAACATAACTGGGTTCATGTTCGTCTTTCGGCAAGTGCACCGAATCGCATAAGTAGTATAAAACGGTAAGAACCGAGTATCGAACACTCGGGGAACTTGTGTTATTTGGTAAGCTATTTCAACAAATAAGCGTCTAGTGTGTAAAAGTAAGTGTGAATATGAACAAGTGTATAAACTATCTGTACAAAAAGAAAGAAAATCACGCGAGATAAATGATGTGCAAAAACAAGTAGAGAACACATTGGTCTTCCTAATAGGTGCCTGATGCTAAAAAGATATTCTCTATCTAACAATGCTCATGTGTTCTTATGGTGTCTCCTGAGATACTAAACCTCGATTCCTCATGATAGTTTAGCCTAATCCTAATCAAGCGCCGTCCGCAGATTCCTCTTGTAAGACTAAACTCAACCAGGATTGCATTAAGACACACATACTCAACTAACTTATCGCACCCCGATTCCTCGTGAAAGCACGACAACTCAGCCCTGCACTATCAAGGACTTTAGAGTCAGACCAATTTCCACTATTGAATGACCCTAACAAAGCATGCATCTACGTGATCAAGGTAAATACATACTGGAATGAAAAGCAGATAGCACAGACAACACACAAAACATCATTAAATAGATAGAAATATATTTACATCAGGTACCTACAGGGAAGATCCAACAAAGGATTTAGCTTTCCATACCAGGAAGCCTTCTTAACAACTAAGAAAAGAACAAGATGAAAGATTGCAAAAATACAAGTGGTGAGGATGTCTCCTTCACCTCTAGGATCTCACAATCACTCACAAACTCATCTCAAGCTCTCAAACCGGCTCCTGCTTCAAGCTCTGGTCTCTGCAGATCTTCACACAGCAAAATCTCTCAAAACTCTCTGGAACTTGGACCTTTCTCTCTCTAGAAACCCTAGACATGCAAAGCTTTGAATCCCATTCCAAACTCCCTTCACAAAATCTTATTTCAAGTTTAAATAGGTGGCCTTGTTCGTGCTCGTGCGCTTAGCGCACGTATGGACCGCTTAGCGCACGTTAGTGATTTTTGGCTTAGCGTGCCTTTCTCGCTTAGCGGATGAACTGAAGCGGTGCGCTTAGAGAGATGAAGCCGTGCGCTTAGCAAACCTATACAGCTCATCTTCTTCTAGATTCTTCCTCGCGCTTAGCCCAGGAGTGTTGCGCTTAACGGATGCTCGCTAAGCCAGCAGATTGGCTTAGCGAGAAGGTGAAAACAGTCTTTTCCAAAGCTTGCCAAATTAACCTGAAATTGAGAGAAAATGATTATTAAACACACAAAATGAAAATACTAAGTATTTATTACCTATACTTAACAAAAAATACTTATAACATTACAAAATAACCATAAATTGGGAGAGTTTGATACAATTTATACAAGTTTTATACACAAAAGTTAATCGTTTTCACCGACTAACAGTTCATTACATCACGTCAGGATACAACTGAAAATAAATAACAAGTGCATCAGTGATTCTTAATTATGTGAGTCATCAGTTCGACCATATGCTGGCAATAATCGAAGAGACTATGAACTTCATCGGGAGTAGAGTACATATCATCCATCATCTTGGCTCTAGCTAGCAGTTTCAGGAGTTCTTGACTCTCATTTAGCGTGAGCACAAACCTATTCATCCACTTCATGCTTTCCTGATGCAGTAGCTCTATCACTTCCTCATTTGCTTCTCTTTCACCCTATAAGGCTAGCACTTCCACCTGCTCATTTCTCAAAGCCTTCCCATGTACAGTAGCCAAATCATGCCTCTTCCTCATCATCTTTACCTCATATTGATCGACAATTACTAGCATATTCTTTTCCATCATGCCTAGCTTCTCCTTCAAGCTTTCCTTTAACACCCAACAATCCTTCAACTCATTTCTCAGTGTCATATTTTCCTCTATTGCTTGGTCCCTCTCTGTCATTCTCAGCTTGAGTTCATTACTATTGCCTGACAAAGCTCCTTGGTACCTTTTTCTGTTCGTATCTCCCCCTTTAACCCTTCTCATTTATCGCTTCAATGCTTCAGCTGTTGACATGTTGGCATCCCTTAGTCAATTGCATTCTTTCCTTACCCTAATAACTACTCCCTTCAAATTTTCTTTTGTCCCCATGGATTTTTGCAATTCTACTTTCAATTTTCTGACCTCCCCCATCTCAATAGGTACATTTATCTCTACCCTTTCACCATTTGTCTTCTTAGGCGGCTTGACTTCTCGCACCCTATTCTCCAACCACTGTGGATAGCTACCTACAACACCCTCATCTCTCTTCCTTAACTCTTTGTCCCTCCTATTTCGTGAGTCCCACACCTTCCTAATTTGTTGGTGCAGATTGAGATGTTCTTCATTTAATCCTCGAGCAATGCACAGTTGGATAGCTTCATTTGAGGGCGGTCCACGGATCGGGTATCCTAACTACCTGATCCCTTGCATAGGGTTATAATTGACACAACCCTTTGTTCCCATCAGAGGGACGTTAGGGAAAGCTCCACATCGATATAACACATTAGGCATCTCCTCCCACCTTGGGAACCGGCAAATTGTTGAACTTGACATGCTAGCCAAAAGCTCCTCCCAATTAATCTTGCTCTTATCTGGCGCCACGCAGAAATCTTCTAATGGAAAAGTAGGCCTACCATTGTGCATCACAAAATGAGACACCATCCATACATAGAGTGTGGGCAAACAACAGATGACTCTAGTGTTTTTCTTCTCCCAGCTCAAGTCCAAAGTACAGTACACATCAGCAAGGATGGCAACCACAGTACTTTCCCGTCGATAATAATAGGCTAAGAATGTGTCAACTGCTACCAGATCAATCTAGTCAATTGTGATAGGGAAAATGACCACTCCATATATTAAGAGAGCTAAAATACTCATGGAATACCCCCATTCTCCTTTACTTGCACATTCTCGCGCTTTATCCTCCATGAATTTCTTCGGGAAGCTCTTAACTCCATTCCCATTCATCTCCTTCTCCCTGAGTTCAGTTACCGAAATTCCCAACACTTTGGATAATCTAGGCATGGACGTAGAGTGTCCCAAAGGGAAGAAAGACTTAGTTCCTCCCAGAGGGCATCCAACAATCTTTTCAAACTCCTCAAGCATGAGTACTAGCTGGAAATCTCTAAAAGTGAATCACGCATCTGCTGATCATAATACTGGACCAAAGCGGTAATGGTGGCTATAGGCCCTTCTATCATGGCTAAGTCCAGAATTTTCCTATAAGTACCGACAAAGTGATGCAATCCTACTCCGTAAGGGCATTGGGTAGAAGACTCCAAGTTGATTGGGCTAGAGATCCAAGGGAAGGCCCTAGGGTTCTCATGAGTCTTAGGGTAGATTTCGAGCCCATGAGCTAAGTATGAGCCTGCTTATTTTTGTAAATATTAGAATAGGTTTTTCCTTCGTCTGGGCCTTGTATTTTGGCCATTCTAGTAGTATAGGGTTTTAGCCTTGTATTTCGGGGCATTTTGAGTAGTCTTTGTATTAAGGAATTTTTTTTGTATTTTCATGTTTTTTGTCATGGGGGTAAGCTTAGCTATTATAGGGTGTGTATAGCTAAGCTCTAGCTTCTCATCTCAAGGAGGTGAGCTTAGCTATTAGAGAGGTATGTGTAGCTAAGCTCTAGCTTCTTTAGGAATCTTCTTAAGGAAGTTTCTCAAGGAGGTGAGCTTAGTTATGAGAGGGGTGTGTGTAGCTAAGCTCTAGCTTCTCAAGGAAGTTTTCTCAAAGAAGCTTCTCAAGGAAGTTTTCTCAAGAAAGCTTCTCAAGGAAGCTACCTAGTCTATAAATAGAAGCATGTGTAACACTTGTTGTAACTTTGATGAATGAGAGTCTTGTGAGACACAACACAAAGTTCAACTTCTCTCCCTTTTTCTTCCTTCAATTTTGTGCTCCCCCCTCTCTCTTTCTCTCCCTCTTTCTTTTCCTCCATTGAAGCATCCTCTCCAAGCTTCTTATCCAAGGCTCATCTTGGTGGTGAAGCTCCTTCTTCCAAGGCTTATTCCCTAGTGGATGGCGCCTCCTCTCTCCTCTTCTCCTTTGTCTTCCGCTGCATCTCCATGATGGAAAATCACCATTAAAGGACGTAATTGAAGCTCAAAGATCGAGCCTCCATAGAAGCCCCACAAGCAAGCTTCCATCACAAAGTCTCAGCGTTGCTACGGTGTCATCAACTATTTTAGTGCTTTCAAACCAAATAAGTCAAGCATCGGAACCTTATCATGTGCACACCTTTTGGTGAATGAAAAAGATTGATTTGACCCCATGTTTTAGAGCAGTGTTTCCAATTAGCAATCTTCAGTAACCTACTCAAACAAATCAGAATTCCATGAATGAGCCAGAGCTATGATTAATGAACATGAAGAGCGATGGGAACATAGATTCCTCGCTTAATTGTGCACATCACTTTTAATATCTATAAAAATCCTTTCCTTTTTTTATGAGGTGATGACCTAACATTCGCTAACCCGATGTGCACCATCATGCAAAAAGATGCCCATGTTTCCGTCGCATGGATGAATGTTGCATGATCATAAGAATGCATGGACATACAAGGCATGAGCAATATGTGTGAGGAAGATGCACAAAATGTGTTGAATCATACTAACATGATGCTATAAGATATGCAATGAATAATACGTGAATGAATAACTATTATATTCAAAATCTTAACTTATATGGCATGCATTGTATGCAAAGAAAGAAACCTAATGTGTATGAGCAAAAAAAAATTTAAGACAAAAGAAAACAAGAAAGCTTTGTGTCCCTAATTTGGCAACCTAACGACATAGATCTAAGGGTCCACTATCAATGACATTTTCCATGGGTAGCTCTAAACAAATCTCACCGGCCTCTAGAGTTAGCAACCCCTTTTGTAACAACATATGCGACAATAGACAATCTACCAACGGTAATGCATTACTCAAGAGGGAAACTCTAGATGAGGGTTCACGATAGTCAGGCGAGTCCAAGACCCAGTGTGACACTCGTTAGACCTCCACTCCCTATGGCTCACTCAGACCTGGGTATAGGGCCCATCATCTCAAAGTGTGTGATAAGCTATAGGTGAAGTGTGTGAGTGGAGCAACCTAGATGACTACCCAACCCTACCTACAAAAAAACCAGAAAATTCCCAGACAGGTATAACAGGTGTCATCCACCCTAGGATTCAATGACATTTTCCATGGGTAGCTCTAAACAAATCTCACTGGCCTCTAGAGTTAGCAACCCCTTTTGTAACAACATATGCCACAATAGACGGCCTACCAACAGTGATGTGTTACTTGAGAGGGAAACTCTAGATGAGGGTTCACGATAGTTAGGTGAGTCTAAGACCCAGCGTGACACTCGTTAGACCTCCACTCTCTATGGCTCACTGAGACCTGGGTTTAGGGCCCATCATCTCAAAGTGTGTGATAAAGTGTAGGTGAACTGTGTGAGTGGAGCAACCTAGATGACTACCTAACCCTACCTGCAAAACAACCAAAAAATTCCCAGATAGGTATAACATGTGTTGTCCACCCTAGGATTCAATAACAGTTATTTATACCCATAAAGCAATAAATAAACACAATCATACACACGGAGAAAACGACAAAGCAACATATATGCATGCAATAGCATAACAACAGATAAAAGAAGCGAGATCAAAATGAAATTGCGAAAAAGAACTAAACGCGAACAATAATGAACAAAAGCAAGGTGCATTAATAAATAAAAAAGGAAAATAAAATAGAAAAAATCACGATGAAATTGCACACTCGATTAAATGACTTGACTATCTAACGGTTCCCCAATGGAGTTACCATCTATTGTAACCTAACATCACGACGGGACGACGAAAGAAAATATAAGACATTTGTTTTCTAAGAAGAAAATGAGAGGGAGTCCCCACCAATGTTTATTTAAGGAAAATGTTAGAAAAAAAAACAAAAAAGAAGGTCGGCGAATTTTGAAAAGAAGGGGTTTAGGAGTTGTTTACGCATAGGGAAGGTACTAGCACCTCACGCACCCGTCACAAAGAACAACAATCTTTAATCGAGTGTGCAATAAAAATAATGTGACTTCAAAATTATTTATTTCTCAAGAGCGTTGGAATTTTTTGTTTTTTTTTTCGAATCGACAAGGGTGTTGCCCTTGCTCCTACGTATCCCCAGGTGCAATGAGGAAATCAGACCTACGTAGTTCTTCAGGTAAAAATGTTTGTGTGTTGAATTGATTTTTTTTATTTGATTTTGTTTATTGGTCTGATATCATTCGTATCCACCTATTATGAATATGATGAATATCTTCGAGCGCGCGAGGCGAGTCCAAGACCTATTGTCATGCTCTATGAAAACAAAGCGCTCTAGGAGAATTACTAGGCAAGTCCGAGACTTAGCATGGCAATCCTCGGCAATGGTGCTAAAAACTTGTTAGACTTTTGACAAGCATACCAATTGTCATTGTAGGTTTCACATTTATAAAAGAGTTCGTCTCCACAGGGAGTCAAGTTTACTTAATTTATTCGGATAAAGGTTATCAATTCAATAGTTATGTACAAATTTAATAGAATGTCATTGGTTTTGGTTTGATTAACTAAAGATTAATTAAATTAAAAGAATAGTAAAAATAGCGGAATCACGGGAACAACGAAAATATGGAAATAACGAAAAATAACGGAATTTAGTGCGTCGGAAATACTTAAATTATAGAAACGACTTAAATTAATTCAAGAAAACATAGGATTGGATTTCATCGTTCATACCCTTACTATCCTAATAAGATTAACATATATAAATCATTTTCTAACATCACCGATGCACACATAGTTATCCCAAGTTGATTCCTCGCACTTAGAACCTAAGAGTATTTACTAAATATAAATATCGATCCCTCACATATGCAGTAAATACCCCAGCATTACAATTATATTCTCATACTATTTGCAATCAAAACGTTATGCTCTATTTCTAGCAACGTAACATAAAGAGTAAAATCATTTGGTTCAAATTCTAAGATTACTTTCCAGTCTCACTTTAAATCCAATTTCATGACACTAGTGATCAAATAGAATCAAGCATTACGAGTAAAATGAAATTACCAATAATGAGTAGAAAAGATTAATACATATATAATATCAATAGGGACACATAAGGGTACCAAGATTACATCCAATCCTTCAGAAAAACTAACCAATCATTGCACAGAGCGCAAGACTAACAAAAGAAATGATAAAGGAAATGATTCACGGTCACAACTCTACTGCACCTCGGCTCCACTTTTCCTCTTCTCCTTCTTCTTCTGTGTTCTCTCTTTGTTTTTTAGGCTACTCAACCCTTTTTTTCTCTTCAACCATGCATGACTATTTATAGAAAACAACCATTGAGTGTAGGGAAATTCGCCCAAGCAAGCTACAGCTCGCCTAAGCAAATTGTAGCTTAATGGTGAAGGTATCTACTCACCCAGGCGAGTTGCTTGCTTAGGGCTGAAGTTACATCTTAGCCCATGCGAATTTAGGGTGAAAAATCTTCATGAAAACACCATTTTTCCCTTCCTTGTGGCTTTGCTTCTGGATCTAACAAACAACCATCAAAACCTGAGTGACCCCTTGGCCTCGCACTGTAACCGGTGCCAAACACCACAATTCGATTGGTTTCCCTTTTCCTTCTCGATAACTTACTCAGTTCTTAATTTGCTGTGTTCTGTTTTTTCTATCTCTATCTCTATGTTTTTTTTTTTTTGTTGGCAATGATAAAACCATTATACCCGGATGAAATTAAGGTCTGACAACACCTAAGCATACTTAGTGGAGAATCTTGGATTTGATCTTGGATTAGTGGGCTGAACTATAGCTGAAATTCACTAATCATAATTAGTGAAATTTTGGCTCTAATTGGCTTCACAAATTCAAATTCAAGTGAAATTTGAATAGAAATTCAAATTTCTCTCCAATTTTGTGTGACACTTAGGCTATAAATAGAGGCATTGTGTGTGCATTTTGCAACTTTGATCATTTGAGAAATTAAACTTCAAAGTTTAGACCTCATTCCCCATTGGTGGTGAGCTTGTTCTTGACTCATCTTCTCCTTGAAATGATGTCTCCATTCACCTTTCCTCATTCTCCATTCCGTTGCCATTGATATTCAAGAAGCAAAGGACTCCATTGATGAAAAAGATCCAAGGCCTACAAGCTCTACATGGAGCTACATTAAACAATTATATAAAAGTGCGTTGGATGTTGATTTTACTTATTGATAAAGCAGTTTTCCACTTAACGATTGGACACATATATAAAAGAGTTGTGGTATAAAAATAAATACCAAGTATACTCTTATATGGTAGGTCATGCCCACTTAGAAAGAGTTCATTAGTCTATCAATAATCTATAGCTTTGTGATAATCAAAATTATGGGTAAGGATTGATCGTCCAGTTCTAACACATATATCCCATAATGATTAGCAAACAACCACCCTCCAAACAAGCGTAAAATAAAAGCACATGTAATCGCTCCAAATGCAACTGACTATGTACATGGTTGTTGATGTTGTTAAAATGTTATGTCATTTCAATTTCACCCTACCCCCTTCATGTTGGCACCAATTGGAGTAACTCCCAACAACTCTTCACATAATGGAGCCCAAACATCACAACCAACGCATGTCACGGGTTCACCATCAATGGTAAACCCAACAAAATACTAACATCTTGGAGTGTGATTGTGTACTCTCCAGCTAACATGTGAAAGGTGTGGGTCTCTAACCTCTAATACTCAACAAATGCCTATATCAAGTTATTATCATAAAGGAAAAATGGGATTTGTGCAATGCTAAAAAAACCAACTTGTTCCAATAATTTCCTTATTTGAACCAAAACCACCATTGGTTCAAATTGTTGTTCATCCTGTTGCTGACATTGACCTAGACCTTGTTGATGTTGGGCTCGCATAGATTGTAAAACATGATCTAAGTTATCATTCTAAACAACTTTCGACACATGCGTGGACTACAGCCGTAATAATGAGTCATCACATGGACTAGGATGCATAAATGAAACTTTCACCATTATAAAAATTATATGAAACCCTAAAATTTCATCAACAGAAATTGATAATTAATATTTTATTATCTATTACATATATAATTAAATATATAGGAAAAAAATAAATTATAGACAACAATCAACATAAATGGTTACTATACAATTTAACAATAACGTAACTTAAAAAAATGCATAAAAAAAAGTTCCCACTTAAATGATTGAATATTGGTAAAAAAAATTCTATTAAATTTTATTCTACAACTATATTTTTTTCCTACAAAGTAAAAAAATGACGACAACACTTTGTATTAATTTTTTCCTACAAAATAACAAAATGACAACCAAATATTTTCTGTTACATTTTTAACTACAACTATATTTTTTCTCCAAAGTTAAAAATGGAAACAATAATTTTCAATTAAATTTTTTCTACAACTATTCTTTTTCTGCAAAGTAACATGACAATCAAATATTTTCAATTAAATTTTAAACTACAACATCAGAGTGTTTTTCTACAAAGTAAAAAATGACAACAATAATTTTTTATTAAATTTTTTCTATAAATATAATTTTTTCTATAAAGTAACAAAATGACAACCAAACATTTTCTATTTAATTTTTTTCTACAAAGTAAAAAATGGAAACAAATTTTTCCTACAACATTTTTTTCTACAAATTAAAGAATCACAACATATTTGCTACTAAATTATGCCACAAAAATGACATTATACAATATATTTCTACTAAAAATATATGATAAAAATTAAATGAAACACAACATAACACTAATATCTTTATTCTAATACGGGACTAATTTCATCACCTATAACAAAAATTAAAAAAAGTCAGTACATTTCAACAGTAATAAAATAAATTAAACAAACTATAAATATTTACCAAAAGTAATACAACTTAAATTGTTAGATGAAAGCATCAGCGTCACCACACCCCCAGCAACAACACAAAAAACACACCTCCTCAACAACACAAAAATCCCAGCTCAACAACACAACACCAAAAACAACAATGGCAACACCCTACTCGGTGCACTGCGTTTTATAGGCAAAGCATAACATTAGTTGGTGCCTCAAATACACTGATGACGAGGTCCAGCCTAGCGCGCGCCACCACTAGGTTCCAAATAGCCTGGCACCTCCTGCACCTCTTTCCCTTTGGAAGGTGCAATCAAACTGCACCCCCTTTTTCATCATGTTGACAATATCGTTGATCGCGTCGGAAACGATAACAAGGGATAAGTTGCATTGGTTGGCGCCTTCTGAAGGTGAAGGGCTGTAACAGTGAGGCGTTATTTTGATTGATGCCTCCTAAATCCTATATGACAAAAAAAAAAATTCATGAGAGGTAAACAATTTGTTGACCAATTTAGTTTGATTAATTGTTTGGGGAAACTAACCAAAATGGTAAAAAAAGTCCAAATATGTTAAACGCCGTACACTTTGAACAAAGAGAGTAATAATTACCCACAATCAAACCACTTGATTTTCTTTTCCCAATTTGCTTGTCATTTCATGAAAAACCATGACCAAGTATAATGGGTAGAGACTAGAGGGGACTAATATTTTACAAAGGGGTAGCTTAATGAAGGTGTGGCCCAATTGGATAGCTTGATTTCTCAATTGGGTAAGGACGGTATCTGAATTCCAAATCAATCGTATAGGCGCAGACCCAAAAATATAAAAAAGTCTATAATGTTTTTAATTTGTTTTTAATGCCTTTGGCATTGGAGAGAGTATATGACATATTCAACTACTTGTTTACAAGTGCAGTACTATTTCTGTTGAGTACCAGTGCTAAATTTTCTTTGCCATAAAGGAAGACCTGACGAGAGATTTTGCTAAATTTTCTTTGTCATAAAGGAAGAACAGATAACTTTTTTATTTAAGGGGGGCATTTGGGGTCCATTTTGGAGTCTATTTTGGGCACTTTTACATTGAAGCTGCATGTGAAGGATTCTCTTGTCCTTGACGTATATTGTTAATTTCTTGTGTTCTTTCTATTATTCCCGTTTAAAATGCGGGGAACTTGTAATTTTGTTTATTTTTTTCTGACTAGGAGAAAGTGTAGGGTAGCTTTTAAAGTCACCGAAAAGCATCTTAAGAAACTGATAAATTAAGGAAATATTGAATACATATCCTGTTTGATACCAAGGCTAGGCAACTCTGCAACTTCGCAACGTTTGCCTTTCTTCTACAACATATTTCATTGTTAATGCGAGTAAATAAAGGAACATGTGCCTGTTTCTGTAGTTCTAGAAATTATATTTGATACATGTTTGCACAAAATTATTGGCACATGATATGATTCTTTTTCTTTTTTAAGGAATGTGTTGTGATGCCTTTATATGCTGAGTTTGGATCTATTGCGCAACAATTATTGGGATGAACAAATTACACGCCCTATAATAATAATTAGTAATTTCACCAAATATAATAAGTATACCTAACAATCAAACAAGAAAAGAAAGACTAGAAGAGAATGAGAGGTTTAATTATAATCATCATATTTCATTTTGTTCTCATATTAGTGCCCAAAATTATGATATAATCCAATTCAAATTCCGGATTGTTGAAGGTGTTACCCAGTTTTCAATGCGATTGACGTTGGATAATTTAGCCCTAACATAATTAGTCATATTCGTGGACAAACTAATGACACAGCATAGATATGATTCCTATCACTTTGACTGCAAGTACTTATCAATATTTATAGGAAACTTTTTTCTCTTTTGAATAAATAGTTAAATTTATCCTAGTGTGATGTAATGATAAATTTAAATTTTTTATCCTTTTGAAATTAAATTTGAATTTTTTTATTTTTTAGAGATCAATTTATTCGGGTCTCTAACTTTTAGGGACAAATTCAACAATTCACTCCTTTTCTTTTTAAGAAAAAGCAAGCGCAAAGAGTGGTTGTAAACTGAGATTTTCCGTGGATTGCAATGCAGAAGTTTGAAATTTACTAAAAGTATGTTGGAGTCAGGGTTAATTAAATTACATTTGGGAGATATTTGTCCCATGCCTAAAGTGTTCGGAAGGTTGCCTCAATTGATAAATATTTATAGTCTAACTAAACTCAAACTTAAAATCAATTATTATTAAGCTAAATAAATCTCATAGCAGGTGATACAGACTTGGTGGTTAGTATATTCAAATTTTGTACATAAAACTTTTTAACTTTTCAAACAGAAAAAGAGTGCAAAGACTTGTCCTCAGTTGAAGCTTCGAGGTAGCTGCGCGGGATAAGAAGAATTATGACGTGAACTCGTGACCTTAAAGTCGTGATGCTATGCACAAACCTTTTGCTGTGGCATCCCTATTCAAATTATTAGGTGCAGTGATTCATCGCTCATCACAGTCATTAATTTATGTGGTGAAAGTATGAACAACTTGTGAGTTATGAATATTTGGGTAGGTCAACTCACCTAATACGATTGTCTTTATTGACTTTCATGTACACGGATAACTATCCCTATCAAATATCTCTATATGATGTCAATTACGTTTGGTTATAATGAGATTCACAAATTAAATTAAACTATCTATTACATTAAAAAAAAAAATTGCCCCGTTTGACCACAAAGAAAGGGCTTTCTTTCGTCATTAAATTAAATACACACGTTTGGATGCAATGCACTACCACACTTGCACATCACGAAACCAAATATTCATCGTCCATTTGTTTTATGTTTTTATTTTTATTTTTCTTCATCTTTTGACTGTACTCCTTTTCATCACCGTTGATAAGATCAGTACAACATCATAAACATTTCTCTTTTTTTTTTAATAATCCTTGACCTTTTTTTCTAATGGTACCGGTGTAGTTGGAAGGAGGGGTTTGAAAGGAAAAAACAGTTTTTCTATTTTACATTGACCAGTTGTATTATGTTTTTAAAAATGAATAATGAATGATCAAAAGTCAAAAGGTAATATTTCATTTCATTATTTTCATTTTGAAAAAAGTTTAAAAAATAAAATATTAATTTAAATGAAAAAAAACTTTTCTTTCTTTTCATATTTTTCACTTCAACTTTTAAATATACGGGGAAACTAGAAAAAGTTTCTGCCAATGGATGTGAACAACCACATCATATAATTCTAACCAAATATGCTATAAATTAAGAAAATAATTGCTTTAAAAATTAAGAAAATAATGAACACTTTTAATGTTTTCAAGATATTAAATTTCTATATTTTTTTAATAAATTACTAAGAAACTAATGGGAGAGAATATAATTATTCTTATCAACTTACAATAATTCAACCCCAAAATGAAATTTAAAGCATGACATTAATATTATAGGTACAACGAATTAATTGATGATTCAACTGAAATAACTTCAGCACATTTGTTATCTTTTAAATTACTATGTTAATAAATTTGGAATTTTTTTTTATTAAATACATCTAGATGTTAATTGATTATACTTTATAAACACTTTACTCGTCTGAGATTTGTTTTAATTATGCATAAGTAAGAGTCGAGCAGTTGTGAAATTATTTATTAAAAAATGGCTTTATATATAGATTGTCGGTAAATATATGTCTTATAAATTTGGAGTTTTTCTTGTTTCAGACTAAAGCATCGTCTATTTCTTTTAAAATTAATGCATATCATTGAAAAAAAAATACACTGATTACTAAATAAAATTGAATAGAGTTAGCAAAAAGAAAATTAATCAAAAGGACGGTTAGCAACATTAATTAATGTTGTCTGGTGATTAACTGATTATGGTGGGGACTAAATCAAATGTATGTCTTACATTTCAAGAATATGAACCGCCATAATGGATGACTTTTATATCTAAGTCATACACTCACTTTAATTTTAAGACGGTTGCCTTCAGGTCAAAGTATGAATACATCATTCATGGTCAATTGAAACATAGTACTTTTGACATGTTGGAAGGGGAAGATTTCTATGCATGGCACTACTTTTGCTGCATAGCGATGGAGTAATGCTGCAATTTTAGTGATTTATCAATTGCAGGAAACCAGGACTATTGACAAAATCTGAGGAAATCATCCCTAAGATTAACAAATGCATCATTTTTTTCCGTGCCATTAATCATGTTTCTTCAAAATAACAAAACAATATACAAGATATGTTAGTAACCAAGAAAAAAAAATGTCTTAATTTGATCCAATAACATGCTAAGGGTAAAAAAACAAAGCAGTCTCTCGTCATGTGTATGAAGTGAGATGATCGCATTATTTGTCCAACGTACTTGAAATGCGCACCATCCCTTTGGATCATGCTTGAGGAAGAGATAAGTCTTTGTTTTTTTGTTTTTGGGTCTTTGCGTGAATATGATATATCAATGCACCATCCCCAGATCCATCATCATTATGTTCATAATGGGCAATTGCTTCCTGTACCCTATTTTTTGCGCTACACCCCCAAATGCTTAAAAATTCATATATTAACCCTCTCTTTATCACAGAATGACCATTCTAGAAATGTATCCCTATTCCAGAATAACTAATTCAGAATATGAAAATTATATTCTAGAATATATATTCTGAAATAGGTTTCTAAATTACTTATTCTATAATAGTTATTCCAAAATATGATTTTCATATTTTTCATATTTTAGGATAGTTATTCCAAAATAGGGATAAGTAATTTGGAAAGCCATTTCAAAATAAGATGGCAAACCTTGTTCCTTTTTCACTTTTCTCTTTACCCTAATTTGTCAACCTTGTGTCACCCAAACATTCTCTAAGCTTGCATCTGCCCAAACCTCTTTTCCATTTGCACCATCATCGCCCTTAACACCAAAGCTATCATCCTAATCCATGTCGCCACCACATCGAACCATCCTTGTGTCTTCGCGTTTTAATTTTTTTGTTGTCATTAACTTCCCTATTTTATTTTATTTTTAGTGGAACTTGGGTGAGTTTAATATACTATAGTTTCTTTGATTAATAGTCCACCACATGTAAGTTTTTGAAAGCATTCGTAACTTATGATATTGGTACCAAATCTTAGACTGGAGCTGAAGTTAGAGCAAGTTTCGTGTTCTAAGTGTTTAGAGGCAATATGTGAGGGGTTGGAATTAGAGAAGAATTTGCAGACGAAGCATTTGAGTTTGATGGATTTAGGGAGGCTGGTGTGTAGCGCCCTTGATTGTTGACTTCTCAATGGCTCTTACACTACAACACTTCACATTGTAATACTCCACTCAACATCCTTATCGATTAGTACCCTCCATTGATCAAAACCCTCTAAAGGTATCCCTTTTCGAGATCTCGACACCCAACTTTCTTAAGTGGTAGACTACCAAAAAGTAGTTACATCTTGTTGGTATAGGTAGTACCAATGAATTCTTTTAAGTTATCCTCAATTGTATAGTCGCATACTTGTACAGCCTCTAGATCTCTCTCATTCTGATGTGATTCACACGGGGTATTATATGCCCATCAGCTTCTGCTTGGTTCATCCTCAAACCACACCATACTAGGAGAAAGACCTGCTTTTATTCCATTTGTAATACCCTTAATTGTTGACTTCTCGATGACTCTCACACTATGACACTTCACTCAACATTGTTGTTGGTCAGAACCCTTCATAGGTAGCCCTTTTCGAGACCTGGACAACCAACTCTGACATTGCTAAACTACTCTCAAGATCATTGATTGTTCCTACAAATCAACATGAGACTTTTCAGCGTGCTCAATTGCACTTTTCATTGATTATTCCTACAAATCATTGATTGGCAAACTTTTTAAAAGGTCACTCATCCCATAACTACTCCAAGTCAGACACACTTCACTATAGAGTTCTTGAGTGATAGACTACCAAAAAGTAGATGCATCTTGTTGGTATAGGTAGTGCCAATTAATTCCTTTAAGATATCCTCAACTATACAGTCTCATATCTACACAGCCTTTGGATTCCTCTCATTCTGGTGTAATCCATAGGGGTGTTATATGAAAATAGGAAAAGACAGCAAACCAGCAAGCAAAATTTGAACCCTACTATTCAAAGAAAGGCACAATTTCAATCAAAAGAAGATTTTGTCCAATTATATTTAAAGCAGTTGCACATTCTAATTCTTAGCAGATTGGTTTTGTGTACAGTACCCATCTTCATGAAAATCACAAAATTTTTAGAGTCAAATGTCACAACGGTAAAACACTTATATACATATATAGAACTTATACGTATTGGTCATATATAATTAAACATAATTAATCAGAATCCTTAATTAGCAAAAAATGGGAAAGCATTAACAACATCCAAACAACAAATTCATCACTTCAAAATAGAAATTAAGGTGCTTTGGGGTATTCATAATCCATCCAAGAATTTAAACACACAATAAATGTAAACCTAGGATCGTAAAACCTACATGTGACTTGTTGCCACTCATACAAGAAAAGAGGAGAGAAAAAAGAAGAAGAGAACTCATTGTTGATGGTTCAGGGTGAGGGATGAGAATGGGTTCGAGGTGGGCCCAATATCAAGTGCCTTTGCCCTTGATGGCTTTGGTGCAGAATGCAAGGAGGCCTTCAAAGCATTTGTGGATGATGCATATGCTGGCGACATCAAAAGGGAGGGGTCAATGGAAGTAGAGGTGGTAGAGGTCATTGTGATGATGGGGTTCTAGAGGTGGACAGTTAGAATAGGGTGGGAAATGGTGACAATGGTTTATAACCCTTTCCAGTTGTGGTTGTGGTGTAGGAGTGCTTGGTAAGGGGTATTTGCATCCATTGAGTCTTTTTTGGTAGTACGGGAAGAAAAAAAAAGGAGCACAATAAGTAATTCCCTTCATAATATTGGATGGGAAAGTTATCCCAACAATAATTGAACATTTTGGCCCATTAGCAGTATTGGGGACAATTCTTGGGCTAAGCTAAGGTCAAAGGAATTAAATTTCTAAAAGTTATATTGACAATAGCAAAATAATTCTCCAAAGTACCTCCTCAAAAGAGACAAAACCTAAACTAAATTCCTAATTTCCTAATTTTCTTATCAAGCTTTTTTTTCTAAATTGATGGAGTTTTTTTTTTATACAATAACGGTATAAAGACTTTTACATTGTGAACTAAATATAAATCAATTCAAATATAACCTTGTAGAAGCAATTATTACAAATATTAACTCTTTCCAATAATAAATAACTTTTATTAAATTTGTATCATAGACTTTTAAGCAATGTTCATTTTTTAAGCTATATTCATATATTATTGTTTAATATAGGAACGTCTTTTATGAATAAAAAAATAGATAACTAGCTTATTTAGTTCTTAAGTATGCATTTGCTGGTAATTTAGTTTTTACATTTTTAAAATGAACAATGTAGCTCACAAATATATAAATATTATGATAAATTAATCCAATTATTTGTTATAAGTTATGTATGTTATGAACTAATTTGTAATTGGACTAATTTATTATAATATTTGCATATTTGTGAACTAAATTAATCATTTAAAAAATGCAGAAACTAAATTGTCAACAAATGCATATAGTTTAAGGACTAAATTGGCTTTTTTTCCTAAAAATTTAGAAAGCTTTCTTTTTGGAGAAGAAAAGTTGTAGACCAGGAAGACACACCAATACTATCGGCATGGTATCAATGACATATTGGGACTATTAGCAAAGACCTACATAAAGAATTATTGCACAATTTTGAACCATAAATAGCTTCACCCAATTGCAGTTATCCAATCCTACTAGTCTTCATGTGTCAAGGGATCTTTATAGAAAGAGTTGCCTACCAAGGGAAGAAAGTGGCGTTAGGAACCTATAAAAAAAGATGAGAATTCATATCAAATCTTTATTTATATGTGTCAATCGACTTTAATAAGAGAACTTGATGAGAGAGACATAATAAACTTATTTAAATCTAATCTCTCTCTCTATATATAATTGAAAGATGTCACGTGATATTTTTAAATTTATTCTAGAATTAAATGCAAATAAACCAATTCTAATTAGTTAATTAAAGAAATTTAAATTAATAAATAATAAGTACGTATTTATATGACATAAATATAGGAGAATCATCATATCATATTGATTACGTAAAAATTGATGTATTGTGCAGATTATTAATATGAAAATCTTTTGAAATTTATTTATTGAAATTCGATATTTGATTATCTATAAATTGATACACCATTAACAAATTAATCATTATTTTATTAATAAATAAAATACAGATTGATACACCATTATCATATTTACTTTATTCATAGTAACATATTATTACATTTAATTATAGTAATAGTAATTATAATTAAACATATTTGAATTTTATTTCTGATTATTAAAATTCATATTAATCTTATATAATTTGATGGTAAATTTATGGAATGTTTTAAGATTTTTTATTCATTAAAAATACTTATATTAAAGCTATATTGATTTTGATTAGTTTTTTTATTCTGAATTACATTTTTTCTGAATGTATTCTAAATTATATTAATTAAAAAAATTATAACCAATATAAATTTCATTATTTAAATATTTAAATTTCTTATACAAGTAATTCTTATTGGATTAATTGGTAATACAAATATTCTGATTTAAATGTACAGTAGAATCAGATCAAATTTAAATTTAAATTAAAAAATAGTGCATATTTTGATTTTCATGGAAAAAATGAGCACTTCATCTATAAATACCTATATCACTGTTTTTTCATTTTATTTTTTTTGTTGAGTAATCAATTGCTAACATTTTTATTCTTTATATTTGCATCAATTCAGTTTGAAGATACGCGGGTAAGTTCATGTCTCTCTTTTCTTTCTATTATTATTTTTCATTTATTTTGTCCATTCTCTTATTGAATATTCACTACTAAAAAAGAGGACTTTTACGACAATATTTTTACGTCGGTTATACGAAAACCGATGTAGTGGATTTAACGGTGGCATTTTCGTAAATAGTTATAACTTTTTAAAGACGGGTACCTTAAAACCGGCTTCAAAAATACTTTACGAGAGCGGTTTTAAAAAACCGTCTTTGAAAGGATGGAGTTTTCCAATTTCTATGCTGACGTGGCACGTTATAACTGGTTAGCTTTGAAAACCTTATATCTTACTTTTTCTTCTATCCTGACTCTTCATTGCCGTCATAGTGAGCGCGGGAGAGAGAAGAAACACTCTTTGCCCTCTCATCTTCAAGCTCTGATGGCGAACTTGTGTCGTCTTCTATAAGATTGAAGAAAAAGTGTGCAGCTGTCCAATGTCGATGAACCACCACGACGCGTTCAGCACCACGACGGCGCTGACGAGACCCCACCAGAACTCCAGAATGAGCAACCAGCTGAACAAAGTGTGCAGCACCAGTGCCGCCGCCGCGATCCACGCCATCACCATGATCCTGCTCTGCGCCGGGTAGTTCACCGCGTACGCGAACAGCTGCGGGATCATCCACACCGCGAACTCCCCCCCCCCCCCCCCCGCTGCCGAAATCGCCTCTGTCTGCCTTATAGCTGTAAGCATAGGCCCCGCGAAGATGTAGAGGAGCGACAGCAGGATCGCGGTGGCGTTCACAATCACCCACGAGCGCTGCATGTACACTCCCAACATGTGCACTTGCCCCGCTCCGTAAGCTTGTCCACATAGCGTTTCCAACGCGCTTCCCATTCCAAACTGCGCGGTAAGTTCACAAGTGGGTAAGTAGTTTAATCACATGTTAGGCCTCTTTGAATATAAGGTGTTTTTGAGAATTTTTTTAACAGAAAATATAGAACTTTTTCTAATAGAAAAGCTCTCAAAAATATTTTTAATCTTGTATCCAAAAGCTTATTATCATGGTTAGGGCGGAGGAAGAGACGAGAGAGAAGGTTGGGGAGAAAGAGAGAGAGATTGAAGAGATGAGACAGAGAATTGAAGATGTAGAGAAAGTTAGAGTTGTGGAAATGAAAGAGAAAGGAGAGAGTGGATGGTGAATGGACGAAGTGGTTGGGGATTGTGTGGCCGGTGGTGATGACTGGGAGTGGAGCCGTTGCTGCAGTGTTCTATTTCTGTTTTCAGAAACATAGTAGGTGACGTTTCAAATTATTTTCTTAATTTTCCTACAAGGCTACAACTCTTTCAGACGATTTCCCTTTATTTTAAATTTTAGTAGAAATAATTTTAGGCTATTAATGTAATTAGATTGCAAGTGTAAATTAAGTTTCATAATAATTTTTATATGTTGTAAAAAATTTATATTGAAACATATAAAACTAAATGGTGAGTGAAACTAATTTTGATAAAAAAAAATTAAAATAAATCCTTGGTTAGGAATATTTGTGAGTGAGAACTTAGTTTTGTGAGTGAAACTAATTTATAATAGCCAATTCATATGATGATGATAAACTCCTCTGGAATTTCAGCAAGGACGAAATACACGGCCAAATTAAATTAGCCTACTATATAATATTATGGAACCAATGATTGATAATTCTCATTTTTGTGTTGGAGGATGCTACACATAATATAAAATTATTTTATTTGGAGAATGCTTTGTGTTCGTGATGTTCTTACTACCTTACCAGGTTCCATTTATCTTCAAAGGGACTTCAGTGTCCAATTGATGTTCTTCCTATGTAATGCAACCTAATTGAGGCTGGTGTCTTTTGCAGGAAGATGGCCACAGGGTTAGGCTAGCTACTCATAAAAACTTTGAAGATTTTGTCATGAATGCAGGCTTGGAGTTTTACCCTTTGGACGGAGATCCAACTTGTTTTAATGACATCACCTGGTAGTATCTTTTATTAGTAGCTTGACCCATCAGTCTAACTTGAATTGTAGATAGGACTCTATTTGAAAAAAAAATTATAAATAAAATCAAACAATTAATTAGATGAAATATACAGTTTGCTTTCCCATTACTGATATACCACTATAGTTGTATGCAATTGTTATTACAATAGGGTTAAGATTGATGTCTTGGATTTTGTTTCCTTGACCTTGCTTCAAATTATGTACCACCAAAATCACGCTGAACGGTGTTAAAATCAATATGTGGAATTATATCCTTAGAGACTAAGGATTATTGGTATATAAGGAATTGATTGAACCTGGACGGTGTTAAAATCAAGCTTAGGATTTTACTTTATATTCATCTTAGGTGGCTTCAAGTGATTAATTAATTAACAAATATTAATATTATAAAGTAGTTTTGTTTTGCCACGTTCTAATTTGGAGGCCTTTTATAATTATAATTCATCATTCATCCATACCAAAACTTGATTATATATCAATATAATTATATAATTATATAATTATAAATAGCTTCTGTTTCAAGAGCCTGCTTATTAGTATATATTATCCTGTGTTTAAACCAACACCAAAATCTATGTTATTCACGAAACCGCGATAACTAATATTAATATTTCCCTTAATTTTAATTTAATTTGCTGTATATTCTTTTCATATATTGAAATCATTGGAAGCGTTAGCTACTATCTATTCGGATTGAAATACCCTATGGCCTATAGATGGACTTCATGAAACAAGTATATATTTCTTGAACCCATTATTGTAGTTCTTGCATTTTTTTCCCTTTTGCTCTAGAATCTGGAAAGTCTTATTGTTTTATACCCTACTTTCTTCTTTCTCTATTTTTTCAATTGTGGTGAGCTTTGCATTATAATATAATAAGAAAAATGCATGTGACTTGTCTCTGACTCTTTAGTATTCTTATTTTGTTTAAAACAAATATAAGTATAACATTACACCTTTTGCTTCATTTTCACGGTCATAAGAAAGCTTCACCCTGCCCCATCAAGAGTTGTGGAATAGAATTGCATTGCTGAAAATGAGGAGTACTTGTGATGAATGGAAACCTTTCTTAGTAATGATAACAATTGATTTTTCTTTTGCGGCAGTGAATATCCTTCTCAAGAAAGTCCTGGAAAAGGGAATGAACCATTTGGTTTTTATCACATACCGGCTGTCAATTGCTACCATTTTCATAGCCCCAATCGGCTACTTTAGGGACAGGTTAGTACCCTCAACTTCTTAATTTAGTAGTTATCTTTTTTGGGGTGGTGGTGAAGTCTTTGATATTGTTAACATCCAGATAGATCAAATTGCTATAATGAATGGTTTTGAACTCACCCACCCAAGTCACAATTTGTTTGTATTGGCATCAAGAATGTTAAGCTAGTAATTTGTCCATGTATACTTGAAGGGATATTAGATGTCTTATTATAAGAACAATACAAAATGTTATCTATCATAAATTTACATTACAGTAAATATTTCTTATTAAAATCATCTAAATGGTGAAGTGGCACAGTTTCTGATGCTAGTGTTATCCTTTTTCTTTTCTTTTTTTTCTTTCTCTTGACCAATAAGTTAAGAATTTTCCAATATGTTTTTATTATTAACTATTTCAGGTCTGGAGATTCAACAGCTCGAATTTGGAAAATTGTTGATGGAGCTTGTGACTCTAGTGTGCAAAATGAACCAGTAAATGTTGTAAATGTTGTGGTGCTGCAGCACTTCAAAGAAAGCACCAATGAGAAAAGCAAGGAACCCATTTACTAGCAAAATGCACACACAGGTTAGAATCCACTTACTCATCTATTTTTCATATAAAGAGTGTTGGTGTTGTCGTTGACTGTGGAATTTGACTGCTTGTGAAGTTACTGTATGGTCCATTTACGTTTGCTTTGGAAGGGGTAATTTTGTGTATTGTGTAGGGTGGTTATTGTCTTTTCATTCCACAATTAAAGGACCAATAGTATTGATAATGATGATTATGACTGGGTGTTGTTTACCGTTAAGGCTATGGAGGTCCTACTTGATTGCCACTATTTGGGTTAAAGTGGGATTATATTTTGACAGATTTGCTACATAATGAAAGTAATTTTTTAGGGAGGCTTCATCCAATCTAGTTAGGCTAATGGATTTAATTAAGATTAGGTCTTGACTGTGATTTTTTTTGCTAAAATTAATAGTTTTAGCCAATATGTTATTTTTAGATTGGCGTGTCAATTCATTATTAAAGAACATCGTTAGGAAATAGTTAATTTGACTTTGTGTAGTTTGCAAGTACATGTAGCCATAGAGGATCCATCCTTAATTAGATGTTTAGGAATTGAACTTTCACGTTTTGATAATCACTCATTAATCAAATCAAAATAACATGCTACCTTGTGGGAAAATTAATTAATTAGTCACTTGGTTTAGGGAGTTTGTCCAGCTTAATAATTAGGATCATGCTCATATTTCTAAGGTAAACAATCACTACTAGAAAGAATGGTTTTAACATCGCTACGTTAACATCGGGTTTTGATAAAACCGATGTTAACAAAAATGCGATGACATATTTGTAAATAACATGAGTTTGTTAATATTGATTTTTGAAAAAACCGATGTTAACAAACTCATTTTCATATCGGTTTTTGAAAAAACCGATGTTAACCTTTTTCCTTTTATTGAATCTGCCTCCCCTTCTTCTTGGTCTCACTCTCACTCTCCACGGTAGCCCAACGGCTCCTCAGTCTCACTCTCCATGGCGGCACTTCAAGTCCTTAGTCTCACTCTTGCTCGTCGTCACGTCTCTTCGTCTGGGCTCTGTCTCTTCGTAAATTGGGATAACATACAAAGACGGTCCTATAAAACGTCTTCGTATGCAGTCTTGACATGTCATCTAAGACGGTCACAAAGACCATCGTAAATTGGGATAACATACAAAGACGGTCCTCAAAACCGTCTTAAAATGTAAATTTTGATTGTCACCTACTAAGACGGTTATTGTAACCGTCTTTATAATCCAAAATTATCTGTTCACTTTAAGACGGTTATAGAAGAAACGTTGTAATATTTGACGCATACTAAGACGGTTATAGATAACCGTCATAGTATTAAAACCTTACAACGACGGTTTCCATAACCGTCGTAAAATAGCTCATACATTTTATGACGTTGGCATTAACGACGGTTAAAAACCGTCGTGACATGGGCATAAGAACCGACTTAAAATCCAAATTTTCTAGTAGTGATTTTTTCTCCTTTTCATTTCTTTCTTCGACCATATATCATATGTTCCATTATATAACATTTTTTTTTGTCTCACTTTTCAGTGTTTGCCAAAAAGTTAAAATGTTGAAGGCAAACATGAGAGAAATTTATGGGTATTTAATAAATTTAAAATTCTATGAAATTTTGTGTCTTTTATATTTATATTGTCTTTTTCTTTGAGAAGAGTTTTGACACTTTTAACTTTGATATTTTTTTGTTGATTTATTATGCATTTTATTTTTTTATTTAATAGGTATTGACACCTATGAACAATTGGAAGAACTATGATCTAATTTAATATCTGATTATTTTGATATGCTTTCATATGCTTTTTTTATTTGTCTTTTTGAATTGAGTTGATTTGTATAATGAAAAAATATGTCTAACATGAATGACTATATGTGGTGTAGGATAAAGGTGAGCTTTCTATGGACGTGTGATAGTAAAAAAATGCACTATACAATGAGAGTACAATGTAAAAAATTGAAATTAAATATATTTTTTTTAACAAAAAAATTATTATTTTTAAATATTAACTATTTTTTATTTCCTACCTTATCATCCTTCCTATGCAATCCTCATTGAGACACGATTCCATGGCGAACACTAAATGTAAGCACCTTTATAAGCTTAAATCAAATCATCAAAATGATTCATATCCAAAATATCATAATTAAATTATTGTTTTTTCACATTACTAATTAAATTATAGAAATTATAAAAGGTAATAAATTAAAAATAACAAATATTTTGTATGTAAATCATCCAATTTTTTAAATTTACAAATTTTAATATAAATTTGTGCTCATATGAAATAAGGATCAATAAACTCATATATACTAATTTTAATAATTTTAATAAGTGTCTATATTGTTATTGGATAGATCGTTATTGATTGTACCCAAATCCCAATAACAATACATTGAGTATGTGTTAGTCAAGTTTCTTTTTTCATGCACATGATTAGAAATTAAATACTGATTGGCATGCTTAAAGAACTTAATTATTTCAATAAGATCAAAAGTATTATATTATCTTTAGATTTATAACTTTTTAGTATAATCTCTGAGTTTAATTACCCACAAATCTTCGGTAAAAAAAATTACCCTTAAATCTCTCTTTTTTAAATAATTAATATTAATAAATTCATTCTTTTTATATCTTAGTCAGTTCATTTCTTCATGGTAGAAATATATTTTTAAAAGAAAAAACTAATAATTAGAAAGTGTAATATTAAATATTTGTCATTAATATTTCTTATTAAAATTATGCATATATTAAATTTATATATAAATAATTATATATATAATTAAATCATATGATATATCTGAATATTATATTATTTAAATAGAATGATTTTAATATATTTTTAAAATATTTACAAACATACTCACTGATATTTCTTATATAAAATATAAAGAATTGAAAATTTTATTAAAAATAATAAAATAATATAAAAGTTATAGATTATAAAATTGACCCGTATTACGCTATTTTTGTTAAAAAAGAAAAGTTTCAATTAACTTTTAGACAACGATGCAAATGTCCCACATGACCCACCTATACGCGGATACTTTTTTTCTTACTCTTATATTGTATATAAAACTTAACCAAAGAAAATATATAGAAACCTATTATGATCTTAACAAAGTCCAATCGTCCAAAATTGCCTCTTAAACAAGGAAAGAACAAGGGTAATTCAAAGATTACAAATATAATAATCTACATAATCTCATCTTTCACTTTTCCAAGTGCTTAAAATTAATTAATTGCCCCCACTGTCGTTTTTTTTCTTAAAGTTGTTTCCTTTTGGTTCAGTCCCTTTTGTTTGTGCTCAGTGATGTGGTACGTGTAGTGCATGTGACAGCAACCACTTGCAAATTTAACTAGAGAGAGCGTTACTTAATGACCAAGGAGCAAATGGAAGATAAATTTTGAGATGGCCACAAGTTGAAGCTTCCTCCGAAAACAAGCACACACACTCAACTTGAAACTCATTCTTGTGGATATGGTAAATGGCTATAAATTTGCTATAGTACTTTACAGTTGAATATATTCCTTGCAAAGCCATGCCAGTGAACCGTGGCCAAGGCCAAACCACAAGGTGGTATCAGCTATGCTTTATTCCCACTAGTTCAGACAATTCAGATGATTCAGACATAGAATCTGTAGTCCTAACTCCTAGTAACCTAACTCAAACTAGTAGTACATGGCAAGAACTTTCTCCGCCGATACCACCAGAATCAGAACCTGAAATTGATTGGAGTTTACCACCACCACCACCACCACCACCACCACCGTCACCGCCACCGCCACTGCCAAATTTTCTACCACTTCAGAGAGTTGTACTAACTCTTGGTACTCCAACTAGTAGTACATGGCAAGAACTTTTTCCACCGTCATCACCATTGTCGTCACCACCACGTCCAACTCGAATTAGTAGTACATGGCAAGAACTTTCTCCGCCATCTTCACCATTGTCATCACGACCACCAACAAACCTAGAACCTGAAATTGATATGAGTTTGTCATTGTTATCACCACCACCACTGTTACCAGATTTTCTACAGTCTCGGCCTCTTCAGAGAGCTTCGGCTAGAACATTTAATATTGAAGTACAACAAGATAGACACCAACCTCCAAGTCCAAGTCATGTGTTTGAAGGTGATCAAAGTGACTGCTCAATGAATGTCAAGAATGGCATTACAAGGGTGAGAGTCTCAGAGATAGATAAACTCTTTCATTGCCCCATTTGCATGGATGAGTTTAAAGTGGGTGGTGACAAAGCATGCCAGCTACCCTGCACCCACACCTACTGTTCTGAATGCATTCTTCGTTGGCTTGACAACAATAAAACATGTCCAGTTTGCAGGCTTCAGTTGAATGGTTGTAGTTTTGATAGCATAAATTGCAATAATGGTTTGGACTCACAACCTCAAATTCCGTCCCTGCCATCACGGTCACCAATAGTTCATAATGATTCGCCCCAGCGTTGGGAGAACTTTTCCCAATCCCCTCCCTACCTTTTACAAGGTATAGAGAATAGCATCAATGATAATAATGGTTTGGACTCACAACCTGAAATTCTACTGCCGCCGCCGCCACCACCACCATCAGCTCATAATGACTTGCACCGGCCCTGGGAGTACTACTTTGAATCTCCCTACCTTATAGTACAAGATATAGAGAATAGTGAAGGTGGTAACTCAGATGAAGCTGATTATGATAGTGCATGTGATGAGCTTGGCGATCCTCATGAAGATGGAGCTTCTCAGAGTGTTCCTGCTCCACTAACTTAAACCATCAGTGCATTCAATTTATAATACTATAAACCACTTCTGAATGGTGATATTCATGACCTGTTGCAACTTGGATTTATTGTTAATTTGCTTGTGTAGCATGCTTGTCTGTCCCTTATTTTCGTGGTTTTGACCACCAGATAATTTGGATGCAGAAATTTTAATTTAGAATTTAGATGCCCTGTGTTAATTTGGTAATTTGACGGACTTCAACTAAGTAAACTATGCTGCATAAATAAGAAACGTAGTCAAGGTAGTAGCTATAGACCGAAAATAAATAAATTAACCTGCGTATTTGTATCGAATATATTTAATGAGCTCCAGTTTTAATCATATCGTTAGAGTTAATTATCAGACGAATTTCCTTTATGCTTACTGAATAACTAGCTTGGAATTTCAACTAAACTTTGATACCAAACGATTGTTTCGCGAGCCTAAAAAGCTATGCTATGGCTATGAGTACCAAAACTTAACAAAATACAAAGAAAGAAAAAGGCCTGCCACTAAATTATGTGAAATAATTATATAGGATAATGTTGAACATAAATTTCGCACGCAAGAAAGAGTAAAGATATTTCACCAATATAATTTGTAACAAAATATCTCAAGTACCATACATTTTCTTGTATGAATGTTCAATCAATATATGGCAGAATCATAAAAGAAACATTGAACAAGTAGAGCGTAGAGTTGATGTTTTGGACCCTTTTTTACTCTCGGGTCAGTGAATCTCGAGTCATTGTGATCTTCAGAAGCGTCTAGGTTGATGGCGAGAACCAGCATGAAATCCTTCTGTGTATGCTGTGTTCTTAAATATCATCTGCAGTAGGGATCATACAGTGATCAGAACCACGTTTCCCCATATGATAAAGACATATTACCAGTAGTATATTGATGATAATTACTGCAGGTGACCAATGCTCCAATTTCATTTCTTTGATTTTCTGAAAAGGAAAATAGTTGACAGGTGTCATCAGATACTTACAGTAAGGTTTTCCAAATCTGAGCTCAGGCCTTTCCGTAGATTGTCAGACACGACAGTTCCCAAATTCTCTCCATGTTGCGTTATAGTGTCTTCCTTGATCTGTAAGATCAAGATTTTTGAGGTTTGATGAAGAAAGCATATAAGTTTGAAATTGCAAGAAAGCATACTGTTCTCTTTACCTCTGAAAGCAATAATCTTGATGTTTTATGCAATATTTCTTCGACAAATAGCTCAACATCTGCAAAGTTGCCTGACGAATGAGCTTTGTTGACTGCTTTCTCCTTTGTATTTTTCCCACTAACGCATGACTTGACAACTTTTGCTACATCAGAAAGATTCAAACGTTAGCAAGACAGTCACTCTGGTTATTAATCACTAGGATCTTCAAGCCACAAACATAGGGACTTACATTGCAGGTTTGCTTTTGCTTAATTATTATAAAAATAAAAATAAAAAAAAGAAAACCAAGCATGTTTGGTTTCACCATTTCCAATATGAATCTACAAAAACAGTAAACAGTGATATTTTTGTAATCATTTGTGAAGGAAATGAAAATAGAAAATGCTTTTTTAAACAAAACTTCCCTAAACTTCTAAGGAAAATCACGAGTATCCCGAATTAGTATTACAAAATTGGTGTCCCGCCCATTCAGATAAAACCCATATTTATCCAATTCAACCCAAAGATTGCTCATATTTCAGATGGAAAGTAAATATGGACGAAGATTCAATTATAATATACTACACTATGTTTCAAAAAATCAAGATAAGGGGATGCTCCTCTATGCGAATACCATCCAAGTAGAAAAGCAGGCAGACAGTGAAGCAAAAAGCAGTGGCTGTAATGTAACTACCAAAAAAATGAAAAAGGTGTTGTTTCCATGCTTGTGAGGATACAGGGATGAATTTTTACCTGAAATAATCTTGGGCTCATCCACAGAAACATGGTTTCCTTCTGTAGGTTGTGATGAAGGTTGCTTTTCTGGTTGGTCAGGCAAATTAATTGTGCCAGATGGAACTAGAGCAGCTAGATCAGGTGGTTGATCTTTCCCCACTGGAGGATTGGCCTGCAAGGGGATAAAGAAGAAATATGATGACTAACAATGACTAATAGGTTAGCTAATAAAAACAGGACAGGAAGTGCCCTTAAATTTACTCACCTCAAAATCAACATATGAGGGATCCCTTCCTATTGACTTGAGAAATTTGTCAAGATCATTAGAGTTTATAGCTGCAAGCATGTAGAGGATTGGACTCTAATTAATATATAGACCAGTCTAGTGCATCCAACCATAATGTAGTGACAAAGGACCTGAACTCTGATTCGTATTGTATCAAACTAGTTGAGCTAGATATCCCCAGGCAACAACAGACTACAGAAATATTTAATTTAAAACTTTGTTATGATTATGAGAAAACAAGAAAGGAATACGTAAATATCATCGACTGATGACAGCAAACAGATCATAAAGCCTCAAGCAGTTAAAAGATACAAAACATTATTTTCTAAATTTTTCTGACATAAAAAATATGTTGATTAAGAGTAACAAAATTGATTATGATAGTAACTTTCAGCTAAGCCTCCTGTTTAAGTCAAATTCTCTTCGCCACAATAATTTCTAAACTAATTAAATTGGTAATTTGGTAGCTTGACAAATATATGATAACTGATAATCTGTAGGTCTCAATTGATATTTGGTAAGCCTGAAAGGCATATATATGTCCAAGACCCACGATTTCTTCCGCTGCCTTGGTGAAAGTAAGACAACACTATTAGATCAAAATAGTCAACAGCACTTTAGCATAAATGGACTAACATAAATTCAATAGGAATTAGGAAGGATGTCTTTCCATACCAACTTTAGTGAATCACAGAATTCTAAGATTTTGATGGTTCATTATCTTGTGTAGACTATACTTATCATGTATTAAAGCTATAAGTTAAGATATGAGAACTATAGTCAAGAAATGTAACTCTATATCTCAAATGCTTTCTTCATTCTAGTCATCAAACATATCTTCTTTCTCAATTCTAGAATCAGCAAACCTAATCCAGGATTCTAATCCCAAGCATCTCCTTTATTCAATATAATTTTTGTTCATAGTCACAGCTGGACTGACTAAAATTTAATACTGTGATTGCTAAAGGTTACTTCTAGGATTTTCTACAAATAAAGCATTACCCAAAAAATTGTAAAACCATCCACAGAATGAGATACAGCAACAATAAAATTATGTAGTTATAAACTTGACTGATTTCATATTCATTTAAATTCTTAACAAGAATGCCTTCGTTATAGAATAACACTTACACGAAAGAAATACTTATTTTATAAGTTTAGAGGGTTACTAAAAAAATGTGAAACTGGAATTTTCCTTTCATAAAGGAGAATTCTCACTTACATATGGTCATGTCATTTGATAGCGGATGGAAGAAACAGAATTCCTGAGTCTTGAACCCTTGATCCAATAACAGTGAAACATCTCTTCAGAAAGGAAAAGATGTTACACATATAAGACAAATTAGTTTCTTTCAAATATATTCGCTGATTCAGTCTGAACATTGTTTGTAAACACACTTAAAAGTATAACACCACTACATAAGATGATCATCAACAGGCAATGCATTGTCATTACCAACTATCAAGGCAAATTTTGCTACAGTCACAACAATGTTAATCAATAATCATGCTACAGTTCATTATTCAATTGAAGGTCATTCTCAAGCTGATGAAAAAAGTATGAATAAATCTGAACTCAGTTTTCTTATTTCCCTAAACAGAGCTTTATAATAAAATCACTGTCATGGATTTCAATACAAACCACATTTATATTGGAATATGCCGAGGTTCTGGGTCGACTGTTGGAGAGGGGATGAGAGCTTAGTTGAAAAATTTCCTAGACTTTATCAAAATTCAGTACAACAATTAGAAGTGGTGAAAAATATCAGGAGATGGGAGGATGGTGAATGGGAATGGGAATTATCTTGGAGTAGGGAGTGGTTCACTTGGGAAATGGGAATTACAATTCAGAGATAGTTTGGCAACGGTTTTGGAAAATGCTATCTGCTTGCAACATGTGGAGGACAAATGGATTTGGCTTGAAGATGGTTCAGGGGAATACACAACTTCATCAGCTAACAAGGCATTAAATGTGCAGAGGTGGGCAAGCCAAATGGATGACGTGATGGTTATTATATGGAAGATGAAGATTCCATCAAAAGCTATTATGTTAGTTTGGAGAGCATTTTTGGGTGCCAACCACGGATCATTTGTTGAAAGGAATATGGTGCTTCAACCGGAGGAAATCTTATGCCCTTTTTGGAGTTGTAATGAATCTATACAACATGTCCTATTCACATATGATAAGGTGTATAAAGTGTGGCTGAGGTGTTATCAATGGTTGAATATATCTATTGTGTTGCATGAATCACCTATTAACAATTTTTGGAATCATTTGGGTGTTCAATGAAAACAAGTTGGTACAGGATATTAGCTTTACATCAAGGTCATGACTAAAGCATATGGACCCAAAGTTCTCATACTCCTTTGTGCAATGGATATCCAATCCTGGATCATGCTTGAGAGTTTCAACCTCTCCTTCTTTGGGATAGCTAGAACACGATGAAGTGTTGGATGTTGCATGTGGTCAGGACTGTAGGGGGAAATGAGGAGGATTCCAATTTGGGGGACATGGCAATAATGGTGTCTCCTTCTTTGGGATAGCTAGAACACGATGAAGTGTTGGATGTTGCATGTGGTCAGGACTGTAGGGGGAAATGAGGAGGATTCCAATTTGGGGGACATGGCAATAATGGTGTCTCCAAGTGGCCACGCACGACATAGTTGGTTGAAGGGTTTCCATTCATACATTGGTCAACAGGGATATTTATTGCTATCATGTTGTGGTTGCATTTATATGTATTCGGTGGTTCTTTGGGGTTTCTTTCAGTGTTGTTAATGGCGGATGACGGTTCATGGCGGAAAGCTAAAAATCCGTCATAAAAATATGGCGGATGGTGTAGCGGAAAATGGTGGATGTCATGGCGGACAAAAAAAACAAAAAATATACATATATATAATTATAAATAACCAAGTACCAACACCAAATAAACTCATTGAAATTGAAAAAAACAATGGATTGCATTCAAATAAACTAAAAAAGTCAAAAAAATTTCATGAGTTCATACAATAAAAGAGGACTGAACAGGAAAAAAAAACATGGTGTCAAATAGAAAAAAAAATAAAAATGGGACTTTCAAAAATATAAAAGGGTGTCAAATAGCAAAAAGAAAGAAAAAAACCAAAAAAAAAAGGCACCACTGTGCGTCGTCCACAATGTTCGTCTTTGCCGTCGTGCTGCCGTGGGTCGTGCTGCCGTTTGTCACTGCCGTTCGTGGTGCTGCTGGTCGCTGTGATGCTGCTGGGTGCGGGTGCTGGTCGCTGCTTCGCGAGGTCATGTGGGTGCTGGTCGCTGCTTCGCAGGGTCGTGCTGCTGCCAGTCGTCGCTGCTGGTAGTGGTGGCTGCTGGGTGTGGGTGCTGGTTCGTTGCTGTTCTGTTTCTGTTCGTGACTGCTGCACTTTTCAAAATATATTATCGGGTAGGATTGGGTCGGGTCAGCCCAACACCTACCACAAAAAAAACAAAAAAGGCCGCTATTCTGCCTTTCCCGCTATTCCGCCATGACCCGCCATGGCTATGGTGGCCGTCATGGCGCCGCCATTAGCAACCCATCACGCCACCGCTATTCGATGGCGTTTTTTCAAAATTCCGCCACGCTTTTCCGCCATGGCCGCCATTTGATAACACTTTTCTTTATGGGCTTACAATGCTTTTATCATTTGGAGTTGGTGGCTCCTCTGCTGGATATTTGGTTACTTAATATTTGGGTAGTCTATACTTAAATATGGTGTGACCTTATATGAGGAGTGATTGGAGGGATTATATTTTCATATATGAACATTTACATTTGTAATATTTGGGTATTACTTATACCATCTATCTATATTTATTTCTTATCTTTGCTGATAAAAAAATATTGAAATATGCCAAATACCTTGCTATTTTATGTTTCATAGTCCTTTATATATAATGTATCTCACAATCAGAAAACTTGATCAAAGCATCAAGATTTAACAAGATAGAAAGATTACGTATCTCAAGCAGGAAGAATAATAATGATGATGATGTATACATACCGTGCAGATTCATTCACCACTGCAAATGGAGTGACACAACCCAAGGACACCTTTGAGTAAGGAAAAACAAGAACTTTGAATAAGTTAATGGAAATTTTAACCAAGTTTTTTGGTATATACACTAATAAAATATTAAATTATGAAATGGTTTCTGTAACCAAGGTAGGAACAAATCCATAAATGGGATTAAACACATTAATTCCTGACTAACTCAATCAGAGAATGCCCCAATGAGAATTAGTTTTCTTGTGCACTATTAGCGGATAGCATCAAGCAACATGATAAAGATCTTTTATGCAAGAATCAAATTTGTTAAGCCAAGAAGTGCACAGAAACATGTCTAAATATCAGATAGTATAAAGATATCTGTTAAATGTTAACTTAATAGTTGACAACAGCTTCTTTGACAAGGTAAAACATAGACACAATACCTTCCCAATAATAATAATACTAGTAAGTTAAAGAAATAAATGACTGTTTAAGCAGCAAAAGGATAGAACAAAGTCGCAGACAAACCTGAAGTATTTCACCTAAAGCCTCTGAAGGCACCATTCTTAGACCTCCTTTTCCTAAACCAAGCCGCTGAGATAACACTGCTCGGATTGACGCAAAAAATAACAATCATGAATATCCATTAAAGCAAGGCCAAACAAGCAGGTCAACACATTCCAGTCAAAACCACAAAATTATCAGCACCTTTTATATCCACTTTGGTATCCTTTAAAGCAGAAACAAGATAAAACCGCTGTTTCTTGTCCTGTAAAACCGTATTAATCAGCCCATATGCATTATGCATACTTAAACAACAAAAGGGTGTTTTCTGCCTTGAATTCTAAACATGCATTACCTTCAAAAACAAATTTTTACTCACTCCACCCCCCAAATGTCCAACATACTTTTCCTGTAGGAACATGAATTTAGAGTCAGAAAATAACAAAACCACACATGAACAAAGTATGAACAGTGCAATCCACATTCTTTAAACGCTCATTACCCCTTCCTCCACTGTCAAAATAGCCGGATGCTCATACTGGGAAAAATTAATAAGAAGCTCCTGAAAATCACAGAACCACAACACTCAGCACAAGGAATGAAACGAAAAAAGTTCAATAAATAAAATAAAATCACAAATAAACAGTGCATCATCATCACAAATAATGGAGAATGGAGAAACTGATTGATTCAAAAGATCATGGAGCATATAAAATGAATGACATGGGACAATGAAGCACACCCAGATGAAAACAAAGTAAGGCAATTCATAATGATGAAAAAGAGAACCTTCAATCGTGCAAGAAGCTGTTCCTTCGAAAACCCCATTACTTTGTGCAGAATGGAAGAGAGGCGTTTGCAGAGGGCGAAATCCCCGGATTGGTTAAGAGAGTGTGTTGGACTCTGTTAAAAAATGTGTGGGTGTTGCTACCTGCACCATGTTTACACCCAGCATAATTTGTGCACTTTCTATTTTGTCCTTCCATATGGATTTTGCTGATGAGGCTTATAGTTACGGATTGGTCAATCAAGAGTGTAAGCGTGTTATAGGTGCACCAGCATCACTATTCTAAAAAAATGACAAAATTGTCCTTACTTATTTTTCCTCTTACGAATCAAGTTGATCCGTAAGAGAAAAAACAATAATTTATTAATTATATATTTAAAGATATTTAAAGATATTTATTTTATAATATAATTTATAAATTTAAAGATATTTATTTTATTAATTATAATATAATTAAATATATTGATTTATTTTATTAATTATAATATATTTATAAATATTGATTTATTATAAATAATTAATTTTTTAATATATTTTTTTAGAATAAATTTGTTTAGAAGATGAGATTAAAATACTTACTCAGTCCCATTATAATTATTGTTTAAGGTTATTTTATACATATTAATAAAAATCAATAAATAGATAAAAGATAATAATAATTTTATAAAATTAATATTATCATCATTAATTTATTTTTATTTTTATAATTAATCATATCATTAACATTATAAAGAATATTAAAAAAAATAATTAGTATTATATTAAAAATTAAAATACTAACTACTTTATAATACATTTTTTTACATGATCATTAGTATAAGAGGGAAAATAGTAATTATAAGAGAATTTTAAAATATTAGTATGTTATATAAAATAAGGATCTTAGATAACGAATGATGTCCATTTTTTGTTTAATTTTTTTTCTATGAAAATATTAATTTATTTTTTTGTATGACCTCTACTCATAATGTCCATTTTTTGTTTAATTTATTTTTTTCTATACCCTTTTCAACTTCTTTATTTCAATTATATTTAAAGTTACATTTAAAATTATTTTTTATTAGTTGGTAAACTAAGTTAACTAGACAATTTATAATAATTTACATATATTATAACTAAGTTAACTAGACCGTTTTAATAACACGCGTGTATATTGACACAAATGAAATACACAATCAATGGAAATAAATAAAACTAACATTACTAATGAAATACACCTGTGTCACACTCCTGGCCAACCTGAGGCATTCTTCAATCACCCCATGTGTCGATGAGCCTGGCGTGACCACCCCTAGACTCAGATGGCGCTCCAACCTCTCAGCAATGTCATCACAAATTTCCTGTTACATACAAAACAAATTGATTACACAAATTATTATGCAAATATTGAGGTAAATGACGTAAATTATTAGTATTACTTACCACTGCATGTCTAGGCTCATCCACAGATGTTGACGATGCTTCTGGCTCCGGCACGTGAGGGATATCCGTCTGCTGGGCCTGAGGGACGACTCGGGGCTGCGGGGCGTGACCATCAGGCAGAGGATCTGATGCGTGGCCTAGTGTCATGAAAGGATGCGAGATGCGGAAGAACCAGACCATGTAGTCACTGACACACTGGTCTGGCACAGCGCACACCTCACCTGCTGAAACGATATGATCTGAGTAGTGCATCCACCTGTCGTTTATATCATCATACGAGACCCATGAATCGACAGGAGGAGCAGGAATGGTTTGCGTGTATCCAAACTGCCACACGACCCTTTCTGGTCGATAATAAATAGCAACAGGCCCCCAGCGTAAGAGACTGGAATAGCATGATATGACGTGGAAGTCCCAAACCAATCGGTACTCCCCATACGGGATCCAACAGACATCCGAAATCCAGAGTCGGTCCAGGCACTCCCTCTACGCTGGCGTACGAATGCTCTTCACGGTCTTCTTTGTTGCAATCCACCTACACGCACGCAGAGAATTCTCGTCATAGTCCTGATCAGCAGTGGAGTCCGCGACTGACAGCAAGTGCTTGTAAATCCAGCACTACAGATGTAACATCAAAATTATAAACATTAATAATGAAAGTGTAATAAAATTTAAAGTTGAACATTGTTGAGCCTGAACGAATGAAAAACATATTTGTTACCTACAGCAGTGTGATGTAACCGCCAAGCTGTCGGCTGTGGCTGATAGATGCATTGTTCAACTGGTTGTACATATGCACCAGAGCAGCCACTCCCCAAGCGTACCTCTCCGTCATACTGAGGTCACGAAGGGCCTCTAAGTAGACAACATGCACATTGGTTGCACTATTGTTAGCAAACAAAGTGCAACCCACAAGATGAAGAAGATATGCGCGAACCGCAACTGTCCAATGACCTGCTTGGCATCGGCGCTCATATATATCACATACCCATTGCAGGCGTACGTACGGTCCACGACACTGGGCTGTCTCAGCCCTAGCAGACTCTGCAGAGACCATCAATAAGTCCACCAGCATCGTCCATGTGCAAGGGCTCAAAGGCGTGTAAGTCGCCAACCACGGACAAATGGAGAAGCGAGGAGACGTTATCCAACGTGATGGTGAGCTCTCCCACCGGGAGATGGAAACTAGGCGTCTCCCAGTGCTACCACTCCACAAACGAGGACAAAAGTCCCCGATCGCCGGTGTCTACCGAACACGCGATCGGAGGACTTAGTCTTGTACCAGCAACAAGTCCCTCAATGGCAGGGACAGGCCTGCCTAAATTATGGACCTTCCTCCTATGAGAGGATAACTTCAACTCAGGACGCTCCTGAATTAAAGTATAAAGGAATGCAAAATTTGTTAAAATCATCATTTAAAGGAAAACTAATTTCAATCATAAAGTATAATTTACAAGTAACTAAAAATAAATATTATAAATACTTCTCCTGTCCATATGCTGCAAGCAACGTGATCCGCATATTGGGTCAACACAGATGGGTCACTCGGACCACCTGGAAATCCCTCATGCTCATCCTCAACAGCCTCTGTGCCTGTGTCCGCAGGAATGTCTGTCACAATGTTCTCAGAATCAGTTGGTGCCATCGGGTCATCCGGAAATACATCAGGCTCAACATCAGGCGCAGGGACCACTGGCTCATCGTGTGTCGCAGTCACAGTGACTCGCAGCTTCCGTGCGGATGCAGTAGACCATCGACGCTGTGGAGCATCATCGGAATCATCACGATCTCCTCTGCCCACACCTCTGCCAGTAACCTAACCTAAGGCACGACCTAATCCTCTAGTCCTAACCATGATCTGCAAATGAGTACCACAAATTCAATCACCGATTTCATTCACTCAAAGTAACGCAAATTTCACGTGGTTGATCTAAACTACAATAAACTTGACCCTAATGATGATAGGCCTTCTCATCAACAAGTTTCGTATAATCTAGCCTTCATGTACACTTGTGGTTCATGACAAGTTTCGTATAAGCTAGCAAGTACCAAAGAATTGTTCTAGACATGGGAGTGATAAATATGTAAAGTATGATGTTCATATTGATGATGATGAAGATAATTTGAGTGAACCAGATCAGACAGAGTTTGTGGGAACTTTTGTTAATTTGTTCCATGGACAAGGCCATAATATCAAAGTAACTAGCTTTAAGGTAGGGATATCGAAAGTGATCGATTGTTTAGAAGCTGAAGAAGACGATGTTGTGCTAGTTACTTTGGTGCCTAAGGTTGGAAAAGGAGATGTCATCATAGGAGGCATCAAAGTTGAGTTTATTCCAAAGTACAAGGATTAGTTTTGTTGTTGTGTGTGCATCTCGAGCTCATACACTTTCTTGGCTTGCCAAATTAACGACAAAGACTTGAAAGAAAATGTTAGCAAGATGGGTCAACAAAGCTGAGACATTTTCAATCCATGAATTAAAACTAAAGACAGAACCACATCATGAAAGACACCAAATGAAGCCAAATAAAGCCTTATTTCTTGAACTGATAGACACCAATGAAACTTCTACTCATGATTTTACAAATGTTCTGCTACCCTGAGAAACATTATTTCATGCTAATATATCAATTGCTTTAAGTTGATCAAGTTTAAGTTCTTTAAGAAGTTTATTTTGTTTTAGTTATTTTTTAGGGCATGGATGGTGAATGGCAAAAGACACCTTCTTAATTCTACTTCGAGAATCAAGTTTGGCCCCAAAAGCTATCCTCGACCAGTCATTTTACCATATGATAATTGAAATAAAACAAATGGGTGAGAAAAGTTTAGAGACAGGGAATTTATCTTGTTCTAATGAGAGGACATGTCTTAAGCATAAGCTAAAACTTATCAATTCAAAATGTGTGTCATTTTAATGTTTTAGGGATGCAAAACAAAATGTGTTCCTCAATCAATGAGATGCAATTCTTGGAGAAACTTGGAACGATGACGATGGAACGATGATTAAAGCTAGGAAAGCTAAAACAATTAAAGGATTTGATGATAACTAATTTCAAGGGAGAACTTGGATACACACTATGTTCCTCAATCAATGAGATGCAATTCTTGGAGAAACTACATATTAATGCAATAGATTATAATGAAGTGATTGACTTGAACTTTAAGTCAACCCAATCTGCACTTAGGAAGCTTTGCCTTAGGGGGAAGTTAAAAAATTTGCCAAATTGGATTCCACGACTCGAAAATCTTGTAAACTTATCTTTGATGTACTCCGAGTTAACTAATGATCCATTGGAATCAGTAAAAGATATGCCAAATTTGTTGTTCCTCACTATCAAATTTGTGGTTTGCATATGTGGGTGTGGTGTCGTGGTAGTGTGGTGGTCACTCACTAGTCACTGGCCATCAAAAGTCTTACTTGAATTGGAGTGAAAATTTGGGTTGTACATGTTAAGGTTTGGTGAACTCGAACTGTAACAAGACAAGTTGGATTTGGATTAGCACTTTAATCCTCTTAGCATAGTGCTTAAGCAATTTTGGTACCAAAAATTTTAAATGTTTGGTTTTGGGTCTCATAATTTTTCAAAATGAGTAAGTGGAAAAAATAGATTATGCACGGAATGCAAAACAACTATACTTATTATTCTAAAGCTATTGTTTTTCCTTTTTCTCTCAAGTATCAACTATTGATCAAGTTTTAGGGATTTGTCCTAATCATGTTACTTTTGAACTTAATTTGCTGAGGTTGTCTAGGCGTTTGAATCAATTTTTCGATACCACATTCAGTTCTAAGTAGCAATTACATAAAAGGCAATTACGTATTCGCATTAAATCAAATTGAAACAATAAATATTCTCCAAAATGATACTATTTATCAAATATTTATCATACATTCAGAGGTGATCCTAATAACCAAAATTCCTAATTTCAAAAAAAGCTCACAATGTATCAAATATTTTGCAATTTTTCAATTAAAATGAAGCTGTGACTTTTATGGATCACCTGATCCGTAAAGTGTGTTGAGCAGTTTACGGATCACCTGATCCATAAGCATGTTCCAGATCAAGTTGATCCGAAAGATGCTTACGGATCACTTGATCCGTAAACTACTCAACATACTTTACGGATCACCTGATCCGTAAGCATCTTCTGGATCAACTTGATCCGGAACATGCTTACGGATCAGGTGATTCGTAAACTATTCACAGCAACTTTTCGTATACGCCATCGCCGGCAACACTGGAAGCAATAACAAACAAGAAAAGGGACAATAGACCTTACCTCGATGAAGAACAGAAGAGCAGAACCTCGTGGAAGAATGGAAGAAGCGCACTCGAAGGAGGGAGAAGCAGTAGCTCGCTCTGGAGAAGCACAACCACCTCGCGCCGAAGAAGCAAAGGGACTCGCGGAAGAAAGAAGGAGAAGAGGCTCGCGGAAAAGAAAGAAGAAAGAAGCAGAAGAGGCTCCTGGGTGCACAACTTTTTTTTTTTAAAATAATAAGGGCATTTGTGACTTTTCACAATAAGTGTTGGGTGCACCAACAATAACGTTGGGTGCACCTAGCAACGCCCGTCAATCAATACAAGGCTTATGGATTGGATTGTTCAATCCATAAGTGGCCCAACCGATTTTTTAAAAATAAAATTCAAAATATATTTTATAAATTAATTTAAAATTAATGATCCAAGCAGGAATTAAACCTGTCACTTTTATATTATTAATACAGCATTCTAACCAATAAAGCTAATAGGTCAATTATGCTATAAAACCATTAATTTCACTATATATAACACTAAAATTTATAATGTATATTTAATACGTATGCAAATTTAGATAATAAATTTTATGACAATTAATTTTTGATATAATAATTAATATGTTTACATATATGAATTTTTAGAAAATCTATGATTTTTATTTAAAATTTATATATGTAAAAAATACATTATTAGATCAAAATTAATTGTAATAAGGTCAAAAATACATTATTAGATTTATGTTAATAAACCTTTGATTTTTTATTTACAATTTATATATGTAAATAAATAAATTATTATATCAAAATTAATTGTTACAAAATTTATTATCTAAATTTACATGCGCATTAAATATAATTAGAAATCTTAGTGTTACATATATCGACATTAATTATTTTATAACATAATTGACCTATTAGTTCAGTTGATTAGAGCGTTGTGTTAATAACGCGAAAGTTAGATGTTTGATTCCTGCATGGGCCATTAATTTTAAATTAATTCGTAACAGATTGCTCAATTCGTATCCCTTTTACGAAAGGGCAAGATAGAAATCGCGTTGTTGCCCAATTCGTATAATTTTTTTACTTTTTATATTAACATTTAATTAAATAATAATTGAATTAAATTTTTTATAATTAAAAATAAATTAATATTTTTGTTGTAAAAATATTTTTTAAATAAAAAAATATTTTTCTATATTTTTTATGTGTTTATATTTAATTAATTATATTTTTTTAAGTTGGTTTTTAATAAATAATTTTAGAATTTTGTTTATTTAAAAAAATGAATGTATACATTTTTATTTATTTTAAAATATAAGTAATTTATTTATATTTGCTATTTAAGTAATTTTTTTATCGATATGTATATATATTATTACACTCATAGTATTAAATATTTATATAAATAGTATTTGGAAGTATAAAATTAAAATTTCTTCATTTGTTTAAAAATATTTAAAGGTATTGAGATACTAATTTGTTAAAAAAAATAAAAATAGTCATTTATTAGAAATAAAAACCAAAACTGTACTTAGATTTTGGTCATTAATTAAAGTTTATTAGAATTAGTGCTGTCAACTCTATAAATTTGAAAAAAGAATTTATATATTCATTTATGAATACATAAAAATAATAAAGAAGTTAATTAAAAAATAAAAAATATTTTATTTATGAATTATTAAATAGTAATTAATAGAACTATTATTTGAACAAAGATATTAATTGTTATGATTGTTTAAATGTGCAGATTATGGTTAGAATCAGAGGTTTGGGTCAGACTTTAAGCAGGGTTATAGGAAAAGCCTCAGTGAGAGAAATTAGTGGTGATGCGAATGAAGGCCCTCAACGGCAAAGGCCCACAGCATCTGCACGTAGGCAACGAGAAACTGCATTTGTTGCTGAGGATGTTGAGCATTTGGATCATGCAGCTGACAAGGTCCATGAATAGCCTGAAGAGGCAACTGCTGATGATGTAGTTACAGATGCCGAGGGTTTTCTAGGTGGACCCTACGACATATTAGTTTTGATGGACTATGTTCATCATATGGCAATGATAGTTTGGAATGGAGAGGTATTTATATTTTTAAATAAATAACATTTTCATAACTATTTCTTATTATTTTTCAAATGATTTAAATTTTTATTTTCAAGAACGTCTTGAGTTGAAGTTGTCCTCCTATGGAAGGAAGGTTGAGAAATTTGGAAGGCCTGCTCCAGCGATTGAAGGCTTAGTGGTTGTCACATGATTAGGTCCTCTGATCGCATATTCCTTAGACACTGGTGATTGGGGACTTATATTTGCTTTTGTGGAGAGGTGGCATAAGGAAACTAGTAGTTTCCATATTCTAGTAAGAGATGTCACTATCTCCCTGGATGATGTGACATCATTGCTACATCTGCCCATTATAGGCACCTTCCATAGCTTTAAGGCTCTTCATATGGACGAAATCGTCTTTCGGTTAGTTGAATTTCTTGAAGTTAGTTCAGAAGAACTAAGAGCTGAGACGTTACAATGTCATGGAGCATATGTTCAGCAATCCTAGCTGCAAGACATTTTCATAGCAAATGTGATGCAGCACAGTGGAGTGTAGCAACTCGAGCATATCTTTTGCATCTAGTAGGTTGCAAACTATTTGCTAACAAGAGTGCCACACATGTGCATGTGGTATTCTTGGATGCATTTTGTGACCTCAACCAAACTAGAAGCTATGCATGGAGAGTTGCTGCATTGGTCCATATGTATGAGAATTTGAATGATGCATCAAAGAGAAGCGTCAGGAAACTTGTAGGATATATCACACTTTTATAGGTATTTATAATTTATTTTAAATTTTATTTTTAGTTTTGTAGTTTATATTGAGTATTGTTTTGAATTTTTTTTGTTTTTAAATATGTGCAGTGTTAGACTTACAAACACTTTCCTATTGTTGCTTCTTCTATTGCTGTTGAAGATTGTCATTAAAGGAAACCATGTGTTTGTCGTTGGAAGTCTGGGAAGGCATTACTAGTGTCAACATATCGTAAGCGGTTAGATAGATTGACATCTGATGTTGCGTGCTGGATTCTTTATGGTGACCATTGTGCATTCAAAGATTTTGAGCTGATCTTTTTTATTTTTCGAACATATGAGATGGGGTCCATCTATTGTCATACACCGACTAGAGAGGGTTATGCGAAAGTTTCGGTATGTGCAGACCATTCCTCCGCACCCTACTGCTCCATCTCTATGTATAGAAGATATTGATGATAAATGGATTTAGTTTTCTGAATACCTTGCACCGATGGGTTAGATATGTGTTGCGCCTGGACAGTGTGCAACAGACTACATGGAGTGGTTCTATATGATATTTCATCCCTTCATGAGTCCGACACAGCCTAGGGATTCTCCTAGGCATCCACTCGTGGTGCACGATGAGACATTTATTGAACCAGATCATCCTCAGCAGTCGGTGGCCGCAGTAGCAATGGCACAACCACATGCAGTGGTACAATATATTTTCAATTGTCAATGTTACTCATTTTATGTGTCGTGCATTAAGTGTAAACATTTTTCCTTGTTGTCAACGTCCTATGAGGCTTGGCAAGCAATAGCTGAAAGGTTGGAACGATTGATCAACCTAAGGGTAGTCACTAAAGGAACAAAAGCATACACTATCAGCGAAGAGTGCCTAAGGATCGCAAGAGGTGTGATTGCACAACAGAATGTATATGTTCGATAAAGAGGAAGGTGGTGTATGGAAAACACATAAGACTTTTAGGATTTTTTAGGTTTTCTATCAATTATGTATGCAATATGACTGAACAATGTTTATTATTTAATGTCATTTGATAAGCTTTTTATTTATTTTCATTTATGTAGTATGTGAAATTTCAATTAATCACCAAAATACATTATTATGTTAAATCTCAAATAACCCTAATTAGTCACATAACACTAAACCCTAAGTAGTGAAGTAACCTTAAACCCTAATTAGTCAAACAACCTTAAACCCTAATTAGCCAAACAACCCTAAATCCTACTTACTCAACTAAACCCTAATTTGTCAAATAACCCTAAACCCTAATTAGTCAAATAACCTTAAATCCTACTTAGTCTAATAGCCATAAACCCGATTTAGTCAAATAGCCATAAACCCGATTTAGTCAAATAGCCATAAACCCTACTTAGTCAAATAGCCCTAAATAAAAACACTAAAACATAAATAATTATATACGGTTTGATGTTTTATTTTTTTTTCTCTAATTTGATTTTTTGCATAGTCGATACTTAAGTAAAATAAATAATTATATGAACGTCCAATGAAACACGCGTTAATTATCATATTACATGACAACCCCATAAGTATGTCACAACTATGTACGTTACAAATATAGGCTTAACAGTAACTAAATATTCAATCTTCCCCTAAATCAACAAGGTTTGTTTTCAACCTCATCAAATTTGTATACTGCTGCATTCTACTAATATATGGTGTAGGTCACTACTTTTCTTGAAAATGACAATGTGTAAACCATAACAAAGATACTGGCGGTAAGGGACAACGATCTCTTAGAAATACCTGTTACATAGGGACATACACATTCAAATTATCACAACACATTTTATTATATAAATTACACAAACATGATGATGATGCTTTTACTTGAGCAAAATGATTGTCATACACATGACCGATACATATAATGCGATGAACAGAACAATCTCTTGGTGGTTAACTTCTAAGTGGGAAAAATGTCATGCTTTGTTGGAGAGAAAGAGAAACAAGAATGACATTATACCTTGATGCAATCACATATCCCATGTCAGTTATACTCATCCACTTATCCATGGTAACCTGCATGTAATAGTTATAATTACATTTATTTAAAGCAAAATTAATCCATCAAAACGTAACAAAAAACTTATATACCATGGATAATCCATCAACAAGTAGGGACCGCTTTAATTTCTCAAATCTGTCATGCCACCAAGCAGGTTGATATACTCATCAGACCATTTTGCAAGTTCTTTAAGCAAATGGTTGCAAACCAAAGACCATGAATCTTCACCCATACCTAATAAGGCAGCAATTGCACGATATCCGCAGTTACCATAAGCTTTGACATCAACAATGTTTTCAATGGAATCATGAATGCATGGATGAAATTGATCCAACATTGGCATGGTCCTTCTTGGTTTTGCTTGCTCAGGTAATGATGGACTATGTTTAACTGAAAGATTACTATTCTACACAAAATGTAATGCATCAACATACTCCCAGTAAGACAGATCATACTTTGTTGATCTTTGATGTTTGGCCATCGATTTCTTCTGAGCACCTTTTTTTTACCTTTTCTAGAGGAGCACGCATAAATTTTAGATTAGGGTAGGCAATTTTCCGAAGTTTACTCTTTAGAGTAACTTTGCCACAAACATCAAGCTCTTCAAACCACCTTGATATGGTTTTCATCTCTTCAGTTATGCTGAATTCAGGCTTAGATAACCCTTGGTCTGAAAAACTACATATGGATTACACCGAGAGGTATGATACCAACAACATATATAGCTTATTCGCATACACACGGAAGATCATGAGTAGTTCTCATTACACATCCACAACAAGAACTGGCAATACCAGTATAACTTACACGCTCAAAGTCAACAACAATCTGGTTTAAAGCATACCCTGATACCATGCCAAGTAGTTTCTTGTATAAGATAACTTTAAAATTATGTCCAACCACATGTGTACTTATCTCAAAAGATGCCTTAATTTTGGTGTGTTGCAGCGTGATCATGTTGTTCATGACTTCCTAAACACTACATAGGTCTCCAAGGCTATTATGTAGTAGTCTCTTTAAGGCCCAATGAGTAGACCCAACCCTGCATATGAAATACACAAACAAGTAAACAAAGACAATTATTTTTATCTATTAAATCCTAAACCCTAACAATAACAAAAATTTACAATTTTCATACCTGTTAGTTGTTGTGTTTCCAAAATGCATCACGTTATTCGTCCAAGCTTTAACAAATCTTTCTTTATGAGAAATCAATCATTTTTGCTTGAAATAGTTAACAAACATTGGCCATGGTGAGCAAGCAATTTCAAACTTCATAAGGCACTCATGGAAGTCTTGCTCAGTAGGACAATCCACCAAACTCCCCTGGGCTTCCATGACAATATTCCATGCATTTTTTTGTTTTACACTTTGTCTTCACATTCTTATCAATGTGAAACAGACACAACAAATTGGTAGACTCAGGGAATACACTTTTCATTGCATTCATCAATGCTACATCTTTGTCAGTAACAATAACTTCAAGGAGTGCATCACGTATGAGAAAAATACCTCAAAATTGTTCTAGAGCCCAAACAACATTATTTAGATATTCTCCCTCCAAATAGGTAAAAGTAGCAGAGAATGTCATCCCTGTTGATGTCACACCAACAATGTCAAGTAACGACAACATGTACCTGTTTGTTTTGTATGTACTATCTATAAAAAATATCAAATTATAGGCATTGGACAATTTGACTGCATCAAGATGACTCCAAAATATATCACGTACAACATTTTCATCCTTCTATCTATGCCAATAGATATATTGATCCCATTCAAGAAGCTTCATTAGTTATTGCATTTCAGTATTACTGCCTCTTATGGAAGAACGATATGCATTTCTTGCATTGTATATTGTTGATCGAGGCCGTACCCGAATCAAATAAACATTAAAATGTAGTAACTAGGAAGTGATCCTAGGTCGTTTCCCAACGAGCAGTGACAAGCCAAATGTTCATAATATACTTGCAGTAACAGTAACAGTAACGATGGGGGGGTTGTTTGCTTTTGTAAATTAAACAGCGAATATATGTGAATTAGAAAATATCAGAATTAAAACACGTTGCTTCCCCTTGATTCACAAGCAAGTCTCTTATCCTAGGTTACGAGAGTTTATCCTTTATCAGTTTAACCACTTAATCCAACCCTAAATTAAATTACTAAGCGAAATTCAACATAAGGCATTCATTATGTGATTAAGCATCACATACACCAATTACTCATAAACGATCATTAAGCATGAACGTAAATTAAGCGCAGAGACAATTAATCAAGCACTAAGCATGCATGAATTAAAAGCAACAAATTCAAAGTAATTAGTGAAGAGGAAAAACTAAACAGAATTTAACAGTAATAATAGAACCTCAAAGAGAACTGTGCTTGATCCTCAAGGGAAAACAACGCTGCGGACTTAGCCTTCCATTAATCAAATAGAGAATGAAATTTTATTGATAAAACTAAAATTCTGAACTGGAATTGTAAAAAAAACGAAAATAAAAGAGAAAGAGAAGAGAGACTAAAACTAAAAACGAAAAATAGAAGAGAGAGAGGAGAGAGAGAGAGTCTCCCGCGAGGGAGAGAGGGCGTCTCCTAAACTAGAACCTTGGTGCTGTTATATAGTTTTTTTTCAGCCCCAAAGCTTACAAATATGTTTTAAATCTAGGCCCATAAATAAATTAAATTCAAATCTAGATAAGATAAGATAAGATCTAGATTAAATAATATCTAGATGAGAAATTCAAATCTAGATAAGATAAGATAAGATCTAGATTAAATAATATCTAGATGAGAAATTTAAATCTAGATAAGATAAGATCTAGATTAAATAATATCTAGATGAGATCAAATCTAAATAATATCTAGATAAGATAAAGATAAGATAAGATCTAATTCTGTAGAATAAAATAGTCTGCCCTCTTCAAGTCCAAGCTCAATTCTGGATTCAAGCCCAAGCCCAATTATGGATTCAAACCCAATGCTTCATTAATTCCTAAAATTAGATTAAAAACATCAAATTAGCTGAATGGGCCCAAATAATAAAACTGCCTAATAAATTTGACAATTAAGACTAATCAGTATTTAAAATGGGGCAAAAAAGGGTTAAGAAATAGGAGAAAATGATGGCACATCAAAACCCCCCATACTTAGCCTTTTGCACTCTTGGGCAAAATGAAACAAAGAACAAAATCCAAGGATATCAGAGGGAGACAAACAAAAACATTCACATATTTCTCAATGAACATCAAGGAATAAAAGGAATGGGTAACATCTAATATAAGGAGATCCAAAAAGTCAAGACATTCATGAAAATCATCCAAGCAACCCAATCATGGCAAAATAGTTAATCAGCTCAAGAATGAAAAGTGATAAAGCCTCACAAGATATACACTCTATCTCTCAAGTGTCTAGGCTACTATTTACCCTCAAAGCACCCATGAAAGCAAACACCACATAAACTTGGCAAGATTCTAAAATTGACAATCAACCCATAAACACAAGCACATGAGGATCAAAAGGTCTTTTAAGGTTGTAATGGGGCCAAGGACAAGGTATGGAGAAATATGGAATAAGTGGCTAAATCCCAAAGGAATAGAGGAGCAAAGGGGAATAAGTGCATATTAAGAAAAAAAAATAAGAAAATAAAAAGAAGTAAAGATAAAAATTAAACATGAAGAGTAGAACCAAGAGTTTCATCATTCTTGTGCCATTTAAGATCTTATTCACTCAACTTTATTGTTTTTTTTTTTTTTTCCGAATTTTTTTTTTTTCGAATTTTTTTTTTTTTTTTTTTTTTTTTTGCCTTTGAGAAACAACATTTCATTCAGCATGTCCAACATTTAACCAATATACAATGTACATCAAGTATGGCCCAAAATACATCATGAAGCATAGTCAACAAAACAAGTTGTCCAATGAAACAAAAACCCCCCACACTTATTCCCAAAACAATTCCAAAGCTCCAAAATTCCTTAAGGATATGGTAATATCATGGTTTTTCACTTAAGGCTTGTAGTGAGCTTCAAAACAAGGAAAGGGAAACAAGGCTCAAAAGGGCTATCAAAAGAATTAATTCAAGGTAAGTCCATTTGGCTAGAAGCTTATAAGAACAAAATTGCCTTAATCATTTCCAAATATGCATGTGAATTAGGACGCATCAACAAGAATCAAGCCAAGGCTATTGTGCAAGCAATCAATGGGGCAAAACACACCAAATGATTATAATGATGGATGGCTCAAATTCTCACAAAGGTAAAATCATCACTTTCAAATTGAGCTTTCAAAACTATCATGACATGTAGAGAAGAATCAAGGATTTCAAGTCACAAAATGTCAAGAACTTTTATTTTCAAAACAATTACCCATTTCTTGAACATATCCTATAATTCAAAGAAAAACATGCAAAGTCGTACGTGCACATGAAATTGACCCAAAATATTAAACTGAAAATCCGACGAAACTAACAACATTAACAAATTAACACAACTAACAAATTAACAAAACCAACAAAACTAGCAAAACCAAAGAACACTCCCCCCCCCCCCCATACTTAAACAACACATTGTCCTCAATGTAGCACAATTAAAAGATTAAAAACAATTAAATCATCAAAGAGAATCGGACAAGTGTAATAAAAGCAAAGAAGGAGATAGGAAAAGAAAAACTCCCTAAGTCATGGTGGAGGAAGAGTAGGGTGGAGTAAGGAAGTCTCTTCCACCACTACGTCCACTAAAGAAGGGTTCGTGAGGAATGTCTTAAGTCGATGTCCGTTGACCTTGAAGCTCTTGTTTGTGGAGTCGCTTTTGATCTCAACTGTACCATAAGGAAAAACATTAGTAACAACAAAAGGACCAATCCACTTAGACCTCAACTTACCACTCATGAGTCCAAGCCTAGAATTATACAATAACACTTTTTGCCCAACCACAAAGTCTTTTTTAACTATCATGCTATCATGGAACTTCTTGGTCTTTTCTTTGTAGAACTTGGCATTCTCGTAGGCGTCTAGGCGGATTTCATCTAACTCACTCAGTTGCAACTTCCTTTCCTCGCCAGCTTGATCCATAGAGAAGTTGCAAGTCTTCACTGCCCAGTATGCTTTGTGCTCAATTTCCACTGGAAGATGACATGCCTTTCCAAAGACAACCCGATAAGGAGAAATTCCTATGGGTGCTTTGTAGGCAGTCCGATGTGCCCAGAGAGCATCATCAAGCCTGGTACTCCAATCTTTCCTGCTTGGCTGCACAATCTTCACAGCAAAACACCCAAGACTGAAACAGGGACTTTGTTTGTATTTAGATTAATGCAAACCCAATTTAAAAGCAAGAGATAAGAATTTAAAATAGAAGATAGAAGATAAGGTAAAGAAAAGATAAGATATTTAAAGATAAAATTAGAAGATCAAAGAAAAGATAAGATATTTAAAGATAAAATTCGAAGATAAAAGATTGAAAGATCAAAATAGAAGATAAAGATAATAGATAAGATAAGATAAAAAAAATTTAAAGATAAGATATGATAAAATATTTAAATTGCGATAAAGATAACTACTTCTAAGAAATTCAAATAAATAAGATCTAAATCTACTAAATCTAAATACTTACTCCTAAAACCCAACAGTAAAAAATAAGGAATAACTACTTCTAAGGAAGACCGACAATGAAAATAAGGACTAAAATCTATATATTAAAATCGCTAAAACCTGACAAGTCTAATTAGCCTAGATATATGGACTCTGGATTTGTCTGTTATCAATACCAGTGAACTAATCAACACTAACACACATACTAACACAATACTAACAATTAAACCTAAAACACGAAAGGATTAAACACACAACAATAGCTAGCTATTATGAACCTTTGGACACTGCTCCCCGGCAACGGCGCCAAATTTGATCGAGGCCGTACCCGAATCAAATAAACATTAAAATGTAGTAACTAGGAAGTGATCCTAGGTCGTTTCCCAACGAGCAGTGACAAGCCAAATGTTCATAATATACTTGCAGTAACAGTAACAGTAACGATGAGGGGGTTGTTTGCTTTTGTAAATTAAACAGCGAATATATGTGAATTAGAAAATATCAGAATTAAAACACGTTGCTTCCCCTTGATTCACAAGCAAGTCTCTTATCCTAGGTTACGAGAGTTTATCCTTTATCAGTTTAACCACTTAATCCAACCCTAAATTAAATTACTAAGCGAAATTCAACATAAGGCATTCATTATGTGATTAAGCATCACATACACCAATTACTCATAAACGATCATTAAGCATGAACGTAAATTAAGCGCAGAGACAATTAATCAAGCACTAAGCATGCATGAATTAAAAGCAACAAATTCAAAGTAATTAGTGAAGAGGAAAAACTAAACAAAATTTAACAGTAATAATAGAACCTCAAAGAGAACTGTGCTTGATCCTCAAGGGAAAACAACGCTGCGGACTTAGCCTTCCATTAATCAAATAGAGAATGAAATTTTATTGATAAAACTAAAAGTCTGAACTGGAATTGTAAAAAAAACGAAAATAAAAGAGAAAGAGAAGAGAGACTAAAACTAAAAACGAAAAATAGAAGAGAGAGAGGAGAGAGAGAGAGTCTCCCGCGAGGGAGAGAGGGCGTCTCCTAAACTAGAACCTTGGTGCTGTTATATAGTTTTTTTTCAGCCCCAAAGCTTACAAATATGTTTTAAATCCAGGCCCATAAATAAATTAAATTCAAATCTAGATAAGATAAGATAAGATCTAGATTAAATAATATCTAGATGAGAAATTCAAATCTAGATAAGATAAGATAAGATCTAGATTAAATAATATCTAGATGAGAAATTCAAATCTAGATAAGATAAGATCTAGATTAAATAATATCTAGATGAGATCAAATCTAAATAATATCTAGATAAGATAAAGATAAGATAAGATCTAATTCTGTAGAATAAAATAGTCTGCCCTCTTCAAGTCCAAGCTCAATTCTGGATTCAAGCCCAAGCCCAATTCTGGATTCAAACCCAATGCTTCATTAATTCCTGAAATTAGATTAAAAACATCAAATTAGCTGAATGGGCCCAAATAATAAAACTGCCTAATAAATTTGACAATTAAGACTAATCAGTATTTAAAATGGGGCAAAAAAGGGTTAAGAAATAGGAGAAAATGATGGCACATCACTTGTTTGATTGTTGTATAATTGTTGGCACTGTGTTCCTTCAATGTTAGAAGAATATTTCTTGGTTTCACCATTGACTTTGTCATATCAACAATAATAATCTTCTCATTCAAAGTCAGTCGACCAATATATGGATGTCCAACTAATGACTTAGCTAATTCATGATTGTGACTCCCACACATTAACTTCACCATCCATCCTTCGCCTCGCACCACTGGTTTCACACGCAACTTAAAGGGACACCCACATTTTCTACTACCAGTAATTGTTCGTACTAAATCTTTCTTCCTAGGTCTATACTGATTACTCCTTTCACAACCAATTAAAACAAATGAGGTTCTTCCTCCAATACCAGTATCTGTGTCTAATCTCATAATCACCGTCACAAAACCACTATCATAAGCAATAGATCGAGCTCAATGCAACACATCATCATGGGTAGCAAACACCTACAATGCAATCCATACATGTTTAGTTTTCAAGGGATATCCATTTACTTACTTTAACAAGAAAAAACATATTAATACCTTAGAAGTATTAAAGGTATTAGAACAATCAACATGTTGATGCACACTAGCTTTCTCTCCATTTTCTTCATTTACACTAGGTTCTTTTTCATTTTCTTCATTCATATCAACTTCTTTAGACGTTATGCTGTCATACATCCATTGATCTCCGTACATCTTAACACAACATTGAAAAAAATTCAATGACAAAAAAACAACCCCTAACCACACCACACATATACTATCCCACATTTCTTTTTAATTTTTTTTACTGCATTTAATAATATAATACATTAAAATTAAAAACCATATATATATATATATATATATATATATATATATATATATATATATATATATATATATATATATTTAAAAACCAAGAAATCAAGTTTTAGTACTTAAAATTGATAACCATATATATTAGAATTGCTAATATTTTTGTACTTAATTGCAATTCATAAAATTATAAGCACTAAAAAACTCAAGTTTAAAATAAAACGACTCAAATAAATCATTAAGTTTAAATGTTTTTAAAAATAAATACCACTTCCAATCTATTAAAACAAAAACTTACAAATGAATTATGAAACTATACCTATTTAAAAATATTTTAAATAATAATATTAATTATATTTAAATAAACAATAAAACAAATTTTTTAAAAATAAAAAAATTAACTTACAAATTATCAATCCGTAAGTTTTATATGCAAACACAAAACTAGATCGAAGAGAAGTTGCAACTTACCTCCGCCGTTAACAACCACACCAACCACCACCACAACCATCACTTGTCGACATACCACCGTAACACTTGCACCTCGATCAAAGTGGACACATTGGACCTCTTCTCTCATGAGAATGAATGAATGCAAAGAAAGCACCAAATGAATGAGTGAAGAAGGTAAAAGGAAGAAGAAGAAGTAAAAAGGATATTTCTAGAAATACAAAAAAAATGTTGGGTGCACAAAGCAAAAGCCGAAAGCTGAATGTATTGTTTTAAATAAGTTATGTGGCTTTCACCGACCCAATTTATTGTGGGTTTTGTTTGGGAGTTGCTATTGCCACCTCAGTATTGCTCCTAGCAACCCTGCCCAAGGAAATTACAAACCTACCCCTTCCTTGAGAAGGTCTTTAAGATGCATCCTTTTTTGTCATTGTCCAATCGCAATCAAGCTCCCATTTCTCCATTTTGGGGTCAGCGAGGTAATCAATCTTGCCTTCTTTTCTCTGCTTGATTATACAGTGACAACTTGTGTTTTTCCTATGTAGTTTTTCTTTTTAAAATTATTTAATTTTATTTACTTTTTTTAAGCAGTATGCCCCATACTCAATAGGTAGACCACATGGACGAGTTGGTCCCAAGAAGGACGATGTGGGTCCATCACATGGTGTCGAATGAGTGTTGCATATGGCTTTTGCTCGTTAGCAAAGAGCTTTAGCAACTACAAAGGAGCTCACACCTCTTATTCCATCTTGCACTATTGTTAACCAACATTATCAGTAGTGAGTTGATAATGTCTTTCTTGGTGAGCTTTGGGGATCACATGTTGTTGATCTTAGCATAAATTATCATGTAACTAGAGTTAGAGTTAGTTTAATTGGTTAGTTCATCATGTAACTAGAGTTGGAGTTAGTTAGTTACAATTTAATTACTCTTGTAACTAACTATATAATCAATTGTAATAACTAACTATTGCAAGCTTATTCATTCAATGATAATCTAGCCTTCCTATTACTCTTTTTCCTTTAGCTTTCTCCGCAAGCTATCATGGCAGATACGAATTCTTTGAGTTGATGCCTTCTGAATGTGAACTATTGACTATATGGACTAATTTTTCACTTTATCTCAATCATACATCAGTCCTCTAACCAGAGACCCTTTCTCTATGCCTTATCAGCTTGCTGCACTAGACACTTAAGTTGATTATCAACATGATTTTTTGTAAGTATCTTTATATCTGTCTTTTTTTATTGTATAATTGCATTGTGCTCACTTATATTTGTTTTATTTGGATTTGAGGAAAGTGTCTTCTGACACTGAGCCATATAAGAATTTTAAAGCAATTATGTTTTAACTTTTTTTTTTTTGAATGGGGAAACAATTAGGACTTTGTAAGAGATTTTCAAAAGAATGTTTACAAGCATAAAACAGAATTTCCTTTGTAAGAGAATGGGAAACTTATCTCTTGATAAAACTCACCTAGAGTTAGAAAGACTAGGAAGGATAGCTCTACATTAAGCCATAATAGCGTGAAAATCAGAATTTCCTAGAGTAGGTAATGATTTGTTGTCTACCACAGTTTTACAATCACTTTCAAAAACAATATCATGGTAACCAAGCTCCAGTGTCCATTGAATTGCATGAAGTAAATCCCAAGCTTCCGCTGATGGAATGGCCCACGTTCAAGCATTATGTTTTTCTCCACGTTCCACGTTCTGTTTTGGTTATTTCCCCGTTGAAATTTTTCAGGAATTTTGTTTTCTGAATCTGGTCCATTTTCCTTCCATATTCAACCCTTATCTTTGTAACCACCTTCAGTAACAAATCATGTACCTATCCTCAAGCCCACGTTCTGATAACAAATTGGTTGAGCTATATGATGGACAGACTATATAAATAGGATGGGGTGCTCTCAGTTTTGGATCGCCAAACTCATTTCTCTATTCAGAAAATACATCATCTATTCAGAGTGAGTAAGGGTCTGGAAGAACAAAACTGTCTTCGGGTTCGTGTATGCGCCGCTTTGCGTTCGATCTGCAATGGCTGGAGGTACGCTCATTATATTTAGTTTCTACTGTTTGATCTGAATATGTCATTTAAATTTATTTGCATCTTTAGATCAATACTTGTATATTTTTACATTTGGTATCAAAGATTGTTTGTACCTCTGCCTTACTTGTTGGGTCGTTCCTATTGTGCGTTTACGAAGTTTATTTTCTGAGTATATGAGTGTTATGTTTTAAGCCTCCTTAATTTGAAATAACATAAAAATTAGGAATGATATGAGTTTTCTATTTTTTCTGTGATTTAAAACGTGTTTTTAGGTGTCTAAAATGCATATAATGGTGTTGGTTTTCGAAATCAGGTTCATGGGTATTAATCGAATCTTTATGACCCGGCTGGAGGTTGAAGACAAACATTCACGTGTTTTGTTTACTGATATGAAATTGTTAATAGATATTATTTTTGGAGAATACTAAACAAAGCAAGTGACTTGATCCAGTGGTGGATGTGATTTATATTGCCTCATTGTTTCGGGTTCGAATCTCACTAGTAGCCTTCTAATTGCATGTTTTCATTTTTTAATAAATAAAAGGAATGCATAAGTGAAAATGCCTTGGGCTGGTATTAAACCCTTGCCCTGAAGCATGTAATAACATCCTTTGCCACTAAGCTATTGCATTTTATTTGTTTATTATGTGCAGTTTATATATATATATATATATATATATATATATATATATATATATATATATATATATATATATATATATATATATATATATATATACGGTTCAAAACCGTCGTAAAAATGGGCATTTTAATCGACTTAAACGTAGTTTTTCCTGTATTGCAAAATGAATAGATGAGAACAAGAACACATACCAGTAAAAAAATGAAAATATATGTTAGTTGGCTGGAGAGAAAAAAGTGTAATAGAAAAGATATATTTGAACTAAAAAGTGTCGGTGGGCGCGGGAAAAACACGAACACGAGTGATTAATAAAAATACCATTTTTACCGTTAT